>NC_135498.1:173768365-174068365 GCF_052857255.1 Amblyomma americanum | reverse complement strand
TATTTGGCCATGCAGAATACAGGCCACAGGCATTCCACTCTGCACTTTGCCAAATACACATGGAGACAGACAACTCCAACTTTCTCAGCTCATTCTGGACAATCAAAAGTAAACTGCGTGCTGTCCTGCACCACCTCAGTTCTTAGTCTTTTCACCAGGCCTCATTCCATGCAACCGTTCTTATTTCATCTATGTTCAATACTGCATTTGTTGGACTGCATAGAAAGTAGGCTAGAGCAACCTTGATATCTCAAACACGGAGATAACGAATCGTTGACTGTATTGAACTCTGTATTGAACTATCGTGCTGGTGTTTCAGCACAGTGGTGTTTACTCTTCATCTAGTTTTTGTCTAAAAAGTTGCGCTGTCTTCCATCTTTCATCACCCCGAACCACCAAATAGCCTTATCAGGCACACTTGCATCTTACAAAATCTATTTAAGAAGCACATCTAACCAGTACTTTATACAGTAGGGTCCCTTTAAACAAACTTGAATGGACCAGAAAATCTGTTTCGTCTTATCAGAAGTTTGTCTTAACAGAAGTGCCACTAAAAAGGATATGCGACCATGCTATGTGTGTTGATATACTGTATGAAAACTATGAATACAATAGCCTTTCAAAGCGAGAATAATTGCAAACAGACCATATATTGGAATATGCATGAAGTGAGATGAAGACAGCAGAAACAAGCCCACGTTATCCTGCTTAAAAATGGCATTGGTGTTTTTTTTTTCATCATCTCCTTTTTCTCACTGTATCCAACAAGGGCTGCTATTCATGTGCATGTTTCTGATTTTTGCTTTCCATCCAGTTCCGATTACTTCGAAGGTGCCCACCAGGGCACCTTCTGTTAGCTCTTACCAACCCCACAAGTAGGCACACCAAGTGCCTTTCAGTCTGCCACAGGCGATGCGCACAACGCCGCCATCTCGCCATCTCTGAGCTGCGATAACACGTGTTGCAACACTGCATCAGCTGGAAATACGACCCCGGAGTTTTTACGCCTCAAGAAAACGAGCAGCTGTACATTGCTTATGCGCTCCTTATAGTCTGTTGGGGGCAATGCACGGCATGCGTCGCATGTGCGGTGCCGAGACCCGACAGGTGCAATGGTGCCCTGCCTTTTATGCACTGGCAAGAAAGCTTGCTCACAAGACAGCTTCCACACAGTTTTACTTGAAGGTGCGCAGAAGCCGTCTAATGGGGGTTGCACTTTCTAGTGTAGAAGAGCCACCGCGGTGGCTCAGTGGTTATGGCACTCGGCTGCTGACCCGAAAGACGCTGGTTCGATCCCGGCCACGGCGGTCGAATTTTCACGGAGGCGAAATTCTAGAGGCCTGCCTGTGTACTGTGCGATCTCAGTGCACGTGAAGGAACCCCAGGTGGTCCAAATTTCCGGAGCCATTCACTACAGCGTCCCTCATAGCCCGAGTTGCTTTGGGACGTTAAACACCAATAAACCAAAACCAAACCTGGCGTAGAAGCATTTTATTTTTTTTTCTTGCCGCTAAACTGAGTCACCGTGGTTCGCGGTCCCTGCGAAAGTTCGCCTTAACTGATGGAGATGCGAAACAGTTAAGTCTTAAGCAGATTTTTTTGCACACTCAAAGTCCTATCGGAAGCCAACCAAATGGTCTCACATTGTTGATCCTGTCCGAGAATTCGTTTTAACCAAGTTAGTCTTAACGGGAGACTACAGCACATTAAATTCAGTTGGATGTAAAACGAACATATCAAATTCGCCAGCACTAAGCTGTATCCACCCTGACGACAAGCAGCAGGCTTCAGCGCACAGCACTACATGAATGGGTTGGGATCGGTGTGGCAAGCATTTGCACCATGGTATGGTTCGGGCTCTCTCTCATATGCGCTGACAGCACCACGGAAAATAGAGTGGCATGGAAGGTCAGTAGCCATGCGGGCTGGCCAATCAGTACATGTTTGCCCCATAGGCATCTGTAATACCCATGACATGCCATGGAAGTAGTAGCATGGACGGTTGCAGCCTTGCAGTAATCGTGCGATGCTACGGAGAGGGCAAAAGTGGCAGCGCTTACTGTATGCAGTTGCTTTCGGGCTGACGCACCCATGACACCCTTGCTATGTGGGCAAGCCATCCGCAGGTATCACTTGGTTCACCACTGTTGTGTTCAGACGGCATTAAGAGGGGAAGCCAACATAACTAAAGTGCGAAACTCTGCCTTCTCGGCATCTGGCACTGGCAACTTCAAAACGACATCGAAAATTCCAAGCAGTCTCTCCTCATTTTCTATAAGTGCCCCTCAATTCACTGTTTGTTTACTTACTAAACTGCGCAGCTCTCGCTTGCAGTTCATAAGCTCTCATGCTAGCGCTTTTCATTTCGCCTTCGTTGAAATGTGGCCACAGCTGAACCCGTGATGTAGCACTCAGCAGCAGAACACTATAGCCATTACAACACCATTGTGGGTGCCAATGCGGAAATGACCAGCCCACTATACTCACATCTGCTCATGGTCGGTGCGCAGCCGTTCCTGGACGCGCGCCTGCATGAGCGAATGAATGCGCACCAGCTTGCCCGACAGGGATGCCAGCTCGGCCACAGCCCGTTCGTGGCTGCTGCCGCTACCACTGCCGGCCGTGACGCCAACGCTGCCGGTCAGCTTGCTGCCGTCAGTCGCCATCACCGTGCGGAAGGGCGGCACCGTGCCCACGGGCTTGCCGGCGACCGATGACTGGGCCGCGTCATCGTCCCCGGCCCCCTGCAGTTGCTGCTGGCTTCCAGATGACGCACTGCTGAGGGCACCATTTTCAGAAGGACCAGCACCACTGAGGACGCCGTTGGCAAGGCAATGGTTGGGCCTGTCAGAGGAGAGTGGCATGGTTTGAGGGTAGCGCATACCCAAGCGACATGGTGCATTTCTAGACACCGGATTATGATTATCTTCTCATAATTTGTTGGCACTGGTGTGGAAGCTGCAAAGCATACCCAAGCATTCAAAGACTGCACTAGTACAACAGTGTGGATGAGAGACCCTTTGTACTATAGGGGACAAAAGTCTTGAATTTTATGTGAAAAGCGATTTTGGCACCCAAGTGCCATATTTGTTTGCGATCATCTGATTTCACTACAGCGGCGTCACACGCCACCTGACAGCTGTGGCTAGTTGCAGAGCAAAATGCCACCTGCCACGGTGAGAGCGGGGCAATGGACATCTGGAAGGTGGTTGTCACAGGAAGATCCCAGAGGGTGGCTAGCAGTGTAATACGCCACCTGCCAACCGTGGCAGGTGGTGTGTAAAGAGCCATGTTCAAATTTCACATTATCGACCACTGTAATCATCTGTCAATATTTTCTTCTAGTTAATAAGTTCCTGGATAATATAATTCCCCAGTAACTATGATCGTCATTTCGTCAAATTCTGATTCTTAAGATGGGCTTTAGTAACAAACATAGATTTGGCAACGTAGCAGCGAGCCAAGCACAGGTGTACAACTGCCAATATCGCTTCTCCAAAATACATGAGCGCAGGGGGGTGAAACGTTTGAAAACGTTGATGAAGACAATGAAAATACCCCCGGTACTTTCGCTTTTGCTGTCAAAGGAGTGGATAGGTTGCGACCTTTCTTTAACACTAAGAACAATATAAATGTGAATATATGCCTGACCGACCTTTATGGAAAGTGTTAGAGTCAGTAATTGCCTTTCTACTCGAGTTCCATTTTTCGAAATGTTAAGGGGTTCTGAGTCGTGCTTTCCAGGACAATCAGCTTTTTCCTCGCATTCTTTCAGAATATGCATAAACGAGGCTCTGCTGCACTCCGTGTTTGCATTGCTCAGCCATACCTTCGGACACACTCCCATCTGATGATAATGAAGCTAATTACTCTCCAGCTACATTTAAACAGGACAGGCCTTTGTCGTGCTACGGACACAACCAGTCGACAGTGCTGGTGGTCATGATGCAATAGCTCTCACGCCCATACTGCTCCCATCTGCAAACGGATTCCCCACTGCACACGAACACACGGCATGGGCAGTGAACACCACTCTAGCTAGGTTGCCGGCAGCTCTAGCTTAAACTTCCATGAGTATTAACTGCAAGGGAGCCCATATGAGGAGTAACCAAAGCAGTGCACTGAAAGAGTAGCTCTCTCTGTCCACTCTGTGAGTTTGGACCAGAAAATATTGCTGGCTCTGATCAGGCCCCCCAACTGGTAGAAAGAGGCCATTCTCAGCACGGCCGTAATCCTCCCGGATCCACTTGAATCATGAGACTACAAACAGTCAGTCCTTTTGGGAGAGCATCCCCTACAGTCCATATGGTCTGGACATAGCTGGGTCTACTACTGGTTCAAGAGTGCTCGCTGTTGGGTAAATTGTGGTAATGGTATGTGGGGTGTGACGTCCCGAAGTGACATGTGTGCGAAGAGGGATGTAGTAGAGGCCTCCGGTAAAATAAACTTTGGCCACCTGGGATTCTTTAAGGTGCACTCACATTGCACAGCAGATGGACATTTCTGAATCTCGCCTCTACCGAAATGCAGCCACCGTGGCTTGCTTAGATTCCGCTACTTTGGGATCAGCAGCCCAATGCCAAAGCCGCTGAGCCACCACAGCAGAAACAAGGAAAAAATCATTTCATCATTCATAATTAGGTAAAAAACAGATGCCATTTCCAGCTGGATTCTCATGCCCTTCCAGCTGTAAACCCTTCAATCCGAGCTGGAACGACATCTGTTTCCAGCTAAATTACTGAACCACAGATAGTGTCCAACTGGAATGGCTTTTTTTTTTTTGCAGCTGGAATAGCTCTATCTTGAATCTACTCCATTTACTGCTGGAAAACATCACTCCAGCTGAAAATTCAGGCAGAAAAGCACTTTTCCGGCTGAAATGAGTACCCCTGATGAAAGTCTGCCTTGGCTCAATTTTCATATAAATAAGTGAATCAATATACATTGATTAAATTATTGTGCCAGGTGACTTTCCACTTCTGCTGCAAATAAAAAATGGCCAGTATGATATAATCAAGTAAATACGGTAACCGTCCTAGAGGTGCAACACAAACAACTCCAAACAATTATTGTTCTCTGTAAAAAATGATGCTCTGGCTCTTCACTATGTGACCTTTGTCCAGCAGCAAAAGGCACATTTACTGGTGAGAAAACTGACTTGTGACAGTCAACTTGACTTGTGATGTCCTTAGTGTGGTGTACCCTCCCGAGTCCTTAGTGCTATGTAGATGTACCGTATTTACTCGTGTAATCCTCGCACTTTTTTTTCCCTGAAAATCAACGCGAAGTTTGGGGGTGCGATAATTATGCGGGGAAAATTTTCAAGCAAATGTTTCGGAGTGTTAAATGTAAAGATGAATGGGTGCAAGATCAGGATTGTCAGGTCCGCAATTGTAAATATAACGAAAACATTACTTTTAAGCGTAACTTACCTTTGTTATGGAAGTACAGGGTGAACATAAGCTCAAGCTGCTAAAGCACTTTATTTTCCGCGCGCAACCTCCCCGTCACAACTCGCGTTGCATACGTCCTGCAGGCAATTCTACTCTTCATCAGAGTCCGTGTCGACACTGGAATCGATGGTTTCTTCATCTTCCGATGCTTCTTCGTCGTCCCATACCAGGTGTTCCTCGGTCGTATCCAGGGCGTCAGAAATTCCTGTTTTCTTGAAGCTTCTGGCCACCATGTTTACATCAATCATCCCCCATGCCTCTGATACCCAGCTGCACAGCAGCTCCATGGACGGTCTTTTGACCTTGGCGCCCGGCATCAGAGCATGTTCACCTTCGGCCATCCATTCTGCGTACAGCCTCCGGACGTTATCTTTAAATGGCTTGTTCAAAGATACGTCAAGAGGCTGTAGCATTGATGTGAGGCCGCCGGGTATAACAGCCAGGTCCGTGCGCAGTTCCTTGAACTTCGCCCGAACCGACTCTTGAAGATGGCCCGAAAGCTATCAAGCACGAGGAGCGACGGAAAAAGAAGCGCTCCCGGTCGTCACCCCCACACAGTCTTCACTCAGTCCACCATAAGGTCCGCGGTCATCCACCCCTTTTCTTGAACGCGCACGTGTATACCAGGGGGGAGCTTTCCATTCGGGAGGGTCTTCCGCTTGAAAATGACGTACGGTGGGAGCTTCCGCCCGTCCGCCGTCACGCCTAGCATGACCGTGCACCTCTGTTTTTCGGAACCTGTAGTCCTGACGTGCACAGTCCGAGCGCCTGTCTGTTTGACTGTCCTGCTGCTGGGCATATCGAAATTCAGCGGAGTTTGGTCCGCGTTCCCTATCTGGGAGAGCAAGAAGTTTTTCTCCTGCCGGATCCTGATAACGAATCGATGGAAGTCCACTATTTTCGCTTCATAGGCTGCGGGCAGGCGCTGGCAAAGCGTCGTTCGCCTCCTGAGCGAGAGCCCATTGCGCCGCATAAATCGTGTGGCCCACTCGTTACTAGCGCGGAAGTCTTGCACCCGGATGCCCTCCTTTCTTGCGATTACGAGCGCCTGGTTCCGTATCAAATCAATCAACACAGCACACCCATCCGCTTGTCGAGCCTTCATAGATTCCAATAAAGAGGATTCGACGGCAGGAAATTTCCCAGTCTTCGGTCCACGGAAGGCCCGGCGCGTCTTACCATTCGTCTTGAGTTCGTCGTGCTGCCGTCTCCAATACCGGACGCAAAACTCGTTGACGCCGAAGTGTCTGCTGGCGGCGCGGTTGCCATGTTCCAACGCATACTCAATAGCTTTTAGCTTAAAAGCAGCTGCGTAGCTTGCGTAGCGTCCCATGGCGAAGCGGCACAAAGAGCACGGTGCAACACGCAAACAAGGCAAACGAGGCCTACGAGACACCGGAGAGCTGGAGACACCTTCGCAAAATGGCGTAGCGGAGGTGAGTCAATGAGCGGTAACGGCGGTGGCAGCGGATGATAGCACAGTACCGCCACCTAGTAGCACAAGTGCCCAACCATGGCAGTTAGTTGTGGCCGCAGTCAATAGATGGCGATCGCTACGACAAGCAGACGGCTCGCGGCAGTAATTTTGGGGGTGCGATGATTATGCGGGGAAAAAAAATTTTCAAATTTTTGATAGCCAATGTGGGGGGTGCGAGCATTACGCGAGTGCGAGCATTATGTGAGTAAATACGGTAGTGTAGCCTCTGGAATCCCGGCCCGAAATTCAGTGTCGATGCACGCAGTTTACTTCAGCCAAAATGCTGAAGTAATCAGCAATCAGAACGCAGAAATTAGCCAGTAATGGCAACACTTGCATTTTCTTTTTTGCTCTTTTCCAGCTTACAAAATCTCAGTTTTCAGAGAAAGCAGTCCCTTTGCAATTAGAATGCGGTACGCTATCGAGACAGGCCAACTGTTATTTATCCTCGGTATCCTTTTAAACAGCCTGGCCACTGAAATAATGCAAGTGCCTCACCTGAAGAGTGCTGCGCTGTCGTCAATGTGGAAGCCATTGGGTCTGGACGCGATGGCAGCCCCCAATACTCGATGAGCTTCACCGGGTTCAGGTCCTTCGGCTGTGGACACTGCACCACCAGTTGGGAATTGCCCCGTCGCCATTCTTTCCCTGAGCCTGCCACCACTACCCTCACCACCATTGGCAGCCACCACACCGTTGCACTCCACAAAGGTGTGTTCCACAACACACGAGCTCCTCCTCTCGGCCAGTTTCTCACCGATCTCGCTGCCACCATTGACGGCCGAATGATGCTCGACGACGAGAGGTGCACTGGCGAGCCGGTCTCTGCCATCATCCGGCTGCCCTGGCATCCGAGAGACAGCGGCTGCCTGGAGGATGGCCTGCACGAGGGAGCTGTGCTCAGGAGAGACGTTAGGTGGGAGCTCGTCGACGGGCGTGCCGTAGCTCGAGTCTGGCTCGGAATCACCGTTGGCAAAGGTGGCTGCGCCGTCCAGCGGCGGCAGTGGAATGGCGAGTCCAGCACGGTCCTTGCGCGGTGGGAGGGCGACGGAAGGCGAGTGCTCATCGCCCGACCCTTCCAGGTCGTCCATGATTTCGTCCAGAACCTGCATTGAGCACAAGGAAAAACAGAGGTTGTAAAAAGCAAGAAATATTTCGGGACAAAGAGAGTTTCGGTAGAAAATAAATATCAAAACTCTGCCATGTGCTGCAAAAATTCAAGTTTACTGTCCAACTACAGTTTGACCAGCAATTGATTGGCAATCCAAACAGTACTTAATTACAGTGGAACCCCGTTCATACGTTTTTCACCGGACCACGAAAAAAAAACGTAACAGCCGGGAAAACGCAACAGTGAGGAAAGGTCCGAAAATTAATGAAAACAGTGCAGCTTTGCCTTGAAACAATTTATTTCGACATCAAGTGAGCTTAGGTCTTAATAAAATCGAGAATGGTCGATTGCCGTTTTTTCCGCTCGCTGGAAAACACCACGCATTTCTCGATGGCCTGGAAAGCCGCATTGCTCTCAGCGTCGCTTTGAGGTGCGACGTACCTGCGGAGGAGGTCCAGAGCCGCGACGGCTTCTCCAAAGCTCGGGTCCGCCAACTCCCCGGAATCATGCGGCTCATGCTCCTCGTCGTCATCACAGTCTGAGGCTTCACTCGCGACCGAGTCTGCAACGATCTCGGCGATACTCTGACACTCGGACGTCACGACAGCAGCATCCACGGCGACGTGGTCGTCATACGTGACTCCCGTGGCACCCAGCGCATTCAAAGCTTCACTCAGCTCTTGATCATGAGAGGTTGCTTCTGTCTCTTCAGCTTCTGTGGCAGTCTCCTCTCCGCCGTCCATGCGAAAGCCACACCGCGCGAAGCAGTGCTGTGCAGTTGACGCGCTCACTGCAGTCCACGCTGAAGCGGCATTCCCTTGTATCTCGGCACGCTTGGAGACGATGCTGTTAAGCGTCGAGGGTGGCAGACCAAGACCCTTGGCGATGTCGACTCTTTTCCGCGCTGGCTGCCTGTCGACTGCGTTGAGAACATCCAGCTTTTCCTCGAGGAAAGCGCCTTGTGCTTGCGCGACGCCATCAAAGGACGACAAATCGCTTGCGGCGTAGCGAGGCCCGACGAGGCGTAGGCAGCGTAGGTGTTGACGGGAGGACACCGACGACTCTGATGGGTTGAACCGCACAAACAAGAAAGACTGGATTAGCGAGGCCTGACGAGGCGTAGGCAGCGTAGCTGTTGACGGAAGGACACGGGCGACTCGAATGGGTTGAACCGCACAAACAAGAAAGACTGGATTGCTGCGGGCCCGCGGGTTTTACTCGCTTCGGCTGACGAGGCAGTGGCCATCTAGTGGCAATCTCTCCAACTCGCGTGCGGCTTTTTATGGCCTCCGAGATTACCCACACGCGTACAAGGGGGTGATCTCGGAGGCCATAGTCTTGTAGCCAATTCCGTAGCCAAGTTTGGCCAAGACTCGTCAAAATGGCAGTTAGCGCGCGTTGCCCGGACGGGTTCGGGGTGCCAGGTTGCGACGTATCATGCAGGAACGCTTTCACAGCTACAACGTAACAGCGGGGTAGCCAATACATTGGATCCTATGGGAGCTATGCCGGGACCGGACGAAAACAACGTAACAGCCGGGAAAACGCAGCAGTGAGGAACGTAACAGCGGCGTTCTACTGTATAATACAAGGAGTCCTGTCTGGAGCAAAGCAGCACAAGAAATGGCTGGCAAAGAGCATACTTTGTCAGCTATTTTGAATATGCGACCATGATGATAATGTGAAGGCAGCAGCAGCAACTTTGATCTCTAACATGACTCAAACAGCACCAATACCTGTGGTGGGATGGGGGATTAGGGTCGAAGCCATTTGCCCTTCCAGCTTGTCCCCTCTCTAAATGTGGCACACTAATGTTGCCACAGAAAACAGGCTATGTCCTTGCACCTCTCTTGTGACTTCTCCCAGCTTCAAAGCAGAACTGGAGGCAGTGTGGCTGTAGCTAGTATCGTTCAGTACAGAATGGCTCCAACCAGCTGTATGCCCCCATTTTTTTCACGAGCCAGGTTTTAAATCCCATCAGAGAACAATTTCAAGACAACAAAAACATAGTATCTACTGAAGCTTACTGTTGGACATGAAAGCCTTTCAACTTGAAATTAGGTTCAAAGACAGGCGAGCTTCAATTAATGCGGGTTTACTGTACTAAGCCGACAGTGATGACTTGTAGCTTAAGCCAAAGAATGTCCTCCATACAGCTAAATCTGCAAAAATAAAAAAAAAGTGAAACCAATTCAAGTGTGCCACATTGGAGCGTGCACAGTAAAAGGAAGTTGCACGTACCTCTGAGTCCAGCTGTAAATGCGACGCTGCAAACAGAACACTTGTCTTGAGGAAAGCCTGCAGCTTGGCTGACAGCTGTGCCAGGGCTTGCCCACTGCTGGCCCCAGCCTCCACCGTGGGCCGCTGGGACTCCAGCTGAGACTCCAGCTGGGAGAGGCGCAGGCTGAAAAAAAAACAAAAGGTGGCATGAAAGCCTACTGACATGACTAAAAAGACTGGCAGAGCTCACAGTAATAGTTGGAGCAGTACCACTACCAGCAAGCTAACTATGCTCACTGCGGGACAGAGGCATCTCCCATGTCCCTCAAATTAACCGTTCTGTGTCAGCTGTGGCAGCCACTTTCCCCCAGCAAACTTCCTCACATCATCCACCCACCTGTCTTTTTCCTTTCTCAGCAAGACTCGCTTTCTCTTGGAATCCACTCCGTTACCCTCAGTGACCATCGGTTATATTGCTTTTGCATCCATTTCTTCTTGATTTCAGCTAGGATGTCTTCCCCTGGAATTCCATCCATCCACTCAGCTGTCTTCCTTTCTTTTTACCTTACCCCTATCATTTCACTTTCCACAGCTCAAAGCACTGTCCTCAGTTTCATAGCAGTCTTTCTGAATGACAACGCATTAATTGATACCAGACAACATGGGTTTAGACGAAGGTTTTCCACCATAACTTTGCTCATAGAAACAGTTCATGATTTAGCAGCAGCTTTAGACAGGCAAGGCCAAGCTGACATAATATTCCTCGATTTCGAAAAAGCATTTGACTGCCTCTCTCACTCCAAATTACTGCTGAAACTAAGACCCATACTAAGGAACAACACCTTAATTAACTGGATTCCAGAATACCTGTCTTTACGGAAGCAATGTGTTCAAGTCAATGATGCAGCTTTTTCCTCCGCAAACGTGCACTCAGGCATTTCACAAGCCTCAGTTTTAGGTCCGCTATTCTTTCTGATTTTCATAAACGATATCGTCAGTGATGTACGCGTCAAGATCAGGCTTTTCGCAGACGACTGCGTCCTGTATCATGAAATGCGTAATGCGAACGACCAGGCAGTTTTAAACACCGCCATATCTAAAATACAAACTTGGTGCTCGAAATGGCAGATGACTTAATCTGAAAAAGACCACTGCAATTGTGGGCCAACCGTTTGCCGCAGAATCTCCCGGCTGGCGTGAAACGATTCTGCATTTCGTGCAGCATAAACTTACTCGTTAAGTTAGTCTAGCTTGCCGCAGAGGTTCGAACCGGTGACCTATGTTAGGTGGACGTTAGGTGTGTTAACGCTCGATATTTGATCACTGCGTCAGCCTCGGCTCATTTTTTTGTGCAATATGCTCATCAAGAAAGGGCACCCTGGCAGCATGTAAGACATTTGAGAAAGGGTTACCCACTTCTTCTGCTGGCACTTGGCAAACAGCTTGGCGCAGCGCTGGTACAGGACCCGCGAGGTCTCCAAGGCTGCCTCGAGGAGCCCACGCAGGCGCCGCATCTCAGCCTCTGACTCCACCTGAGCCTCAGCCAGGGTGGCTCGCTCCGCCTGCAGGAACTCGCAGCCTTCGCGTGCCTCACCCAGCTGAACCTGCACACACACGCGGCAATTGCACAAGTCACACCACCTAGCATCAAAACACACATTGCACACGACTATTCAGCAGCACCACACGCGTTACCAATAAGGGCGGGCAAATATTCGAAACTTCAATTCAAAGTGTACTGTGCTTCTGCCATTCAAAGTACCCAAACCTCACAAACATTCTCAAGTCGCAAAATTTCCTAGCCATCTGAACTCACTGCCGAACATCATAGCGTCTTCACAAGTTGCAGCATCTGATACCTGTAATATTGCTCAACTTGGTTTTTGCCCTTAGAATCGACTTCCAGCGTGCAACCAAAGCGCATGTGTATGAACGCTAAGGCTTTGAAACCAATGCACTGACAATGACCGACAGCTGCTGTGCTGCTGCACGCTCACAGATTGCCAAATAACAAGAAGCCCCAGACGGCACATCAGTATTAGTATCATAAAGCCCCGAACCACTGGCAGAGAAAACAAGCTAGCACCAGAGCTTCTACCATTTTCGGTCGCTACGAGAAAGGATGCAGTGCACACGGAAACAGGAGTACAGGAGAATGGGCAAAGCTGCAGCCCATGTGTGTTGTTCTGAAGTCGTCCCTTTCATTCAATACAATTCTCGCCTATTATCAGAACCTATAAACTGCGTAACTTAAAGCCATTGGGGACAACAAGACTATGCCTGGATAACACATGACTTTTCGTTTTTATTTGACCAGCATGCAATCAGGCACAAGTTTGAATGGGGCGATGGGTGTTGCTCATCATTTGCTCACTGAGCGGCTTGTCGAGTTCGATCATGACATACCAAAAAAAAAAAAAAAATACGAGCTCCTGCTCGTGCTTGAGAACATTGCGATGCACCACGTGTTGCCTTCCCCGACTGTAGTTGCTATCGGACGCTAAGTGCAAGATCCAGCCACTGGACACGGGCGTCGTTCGCATACTCAGCATGTCCTATCATCGATGCATCACCTAGCACATGCTGTTAGCCATCGACATGACAGGTGGCGTGTTCCGGTTCAGAGATCTTCGTTGTGCATTGTGGAAATGACTGCAACCATGTGGATGGGCCTGACTGTGGAGTGCATCGGGAATTAAAGTATCGTTTATGGGCTAAGGAACAATCGAGGATGCTGTTGAACATCTAAGTGATTACACGTACATCTATATGCAGCAACGCATTTTTGATGCACAGATGTCCAGACATAATATTGCGTGGGATGACTTCGCTGGTGCGGACCATGACACTGGCATCACAAAGCCATACATAGATAGAGCCATTGTATACAAAGTATGAGCACTTTCCAACTCTCAGAATGCCAATGATAATGATGAGGAGGCCGATCTGCCACCAGATGCCATGAATACTTTAACCGCAATTAATTATACCATGCTCTTAAAGTGGCTTGTTAGCGCCTCGGGCCCTGGCAAGGAACACACGTACGACCACTGTGGAAAGCTTGGAAAGCGCCACGATATGGCTTCCTTTGAACAAGCTGAAGTGCATAACGAACTTTTCTAGGAAATAAACACGAGTTTCATCAGATTTCGCATTACCGGCTGTAAAATAGGAAGTCCACTTGCTATGAACCTTGGAAACAACGAACACAATCCATGTACATTACAGTCTGGTTTGCTATTACTGGGCTCCATTGTACCTGTATAACACTTTTCGAAATTAATGTCCATGATCATGGACCACAAATGGCCACGACGTGTTGTCCCACACGCTGAACACTGCCTGAAACGTTGAATATGTGCAACGTTGCCTCAGCGCCCCTAACTCGTCTTGTGCATGGGGCATTCACGCCAGAAAGAACGAAACGCTACGCTGCGCTAAAGCCAGAATGGCATGCACCTATGCTTGCAAAGTGTTTCCTTGCAGGGACACACAGCCGGCACAATACGCGTCGTAGTAGTGTGCCGTCTGGCCTGTGTCGCTGGGACTAGCATGCTTTGCATCGCAGTCGCACTCAAGGTGCTTTGAATCTAGCCACAGTTATCAGAAAAGAACTAACCTTTTCACCAGTTTGCCATCACACAATAGGTTCATATTTAAGTAAAGACATGATTGATTTCCACAAGGCCTTCGACAGCAAAGCACGTGGGAAAGCAGGCCAGATGAAGGGCACCTCCCACTGGCGTCCATGGATTGAACGCTTAGCGCACCGCTTCCAAACTGTCGTTCAAGCCGCCATTACTGTCAGTTGAGCGGTGGGTCTCGGGAAGATCTTAATATCAAGTGATGTTTGCAAGTAAAGTGCTCTAGCAACCTGTTTTACTCCCAGCGGTTAACTTGCGCCGGTTGTCTGGCACGCGTTGCATTGCCCATACTTTCAATGCATTTTGTAATACAGTAAAAGCTTGTTAATTCGAACTCGAAGGGGACCGGAAAATTGTTTGAAATAAGCGAAGTTCGAATTATTGAATGGGCGCTAGAATGAGCGGTTATAGCGCCCCGCCGCACGGGCAGAACCCGAAGCACTCGCATCTAGACTCGCTATTGTGAGCTAGGCACTACTACATGTTTGTGGCGGGCATATTCTGATAATTAAATTCATCTGGTTCTGTTGGCAAATGAAATAAATTGATCGGCCAGTTATGTGCCAAAAACAAGTACTGGAATGCATTCGCGTGAGCAGCGACCTTTAGTGCTGGAATATATGACGCTATTTATGCTCCAAAACATGTTTATTTACGAAGGGCCATCAAAATTAAAAGTAGGTAATCAGCGAAGTGCATTTCCTCGCGTTTCTTCTGCCGAGACTCCATGAGCATCATCTGCAACTTGCCCAAAGCTCCTGCGCAACGTCAGAGTTCTCATTGAACATCGAGCGCCGATGCTACTTCACGTGCACTTGGCGGTAGCATAGTCTCGCCGCCGCCGTTGGACTCATCACTGTCAGCTGTTCTCACCGCACGTGAGCCCTGCGACGTCTGCTGGGAGCATGCAGCCTCAATTACATCGGTGACACTCAAGGGCTCTAATGTCTCCACGCTGCTGTCCACGTAGCTCGCGCTCGCGGCACCAACAAAAGCCGTCATCACCCGAACCCCGAACCGCCATATTACGTTGTTTACACCACGTGATCACGACCCAGCGACCGTGGCACAGTGAAAATCTGGAACGGCTCGCGCCGCAGCATCAGCAGTGCGGGCGAGAGTTCCAGCAACGAAAACCTGCTACGGCATCCACCGGAACGCAGGCTCCGTGAGCCTTGTGTACTCGGCTTTTTCTCTTTTACATTGTTTTACATCTCTGGTAAATTTGGAGCATGTTTTACTCGCTACGCTATCTACGAGGAGCGGTGTCAGCTAGTGGCTCCTAGTTCAAATAACTGTAGCGGATGGCAACTTGTTCGAATTATCAGGAGTTTTCCCCCACTGAAATACACGGGGCTGTGCCGGGGCCAGGACCTCTGTTCGAATTAACGAGCTTTTACTCTATTTGAAGGATTGTCTGCGACTGCATTAAACTGTCATAAAAATGTTTGCCACTGCATAAAAGGTGGACACGTAACCGGGGCTCTCCACTGTTGCTGAAAAAAATTTTTCGGAACCGTTCCTCATCAGAATAAAAAAAAGTGCAGCCCTTACACCCATGCAGCCCTTACAGCCCTAAACACGGTAAAGCACTCACACTTGCAAAACGAACAAACTAAAATCCGCACTGATAGGGCTATACCAAAGGTACTGAAAAATGCAGACTGATCAATCTTAAAAATTATTTTTTGCAGTCAATTTGTATGCCTGGTTCGATATTGTTATGCACACAAATTTGCACATTTCGGTACTTTATTACACAGCTCACATTTCTACACATTAAACATTTAACACTGGAATATGATAATATCCAAAGAGTGTGCAAGTGCACACACAGTGCCTGAAGGGGATAGTGATGAGGTTGTACTCAACAGGGCCAATCCATGCCAGCAGCCCAGTGCGGCTTACTGAAATCTGCTCAGGCAGAGTGCGTGGATTTAACAAAGCAAGATTCAGCCCTATGCAAGCACGCAAGCGCTGCCCAGCTCTGCCTTTGCTGGCTGCAACGAGGCTTCGGATAAACATAGCCACATGTATTTTACATGACAGAGTTAGTCTCCCACTCAGCGGAGAAATTGGGATTAGTCAAGAGGTGATGTCATCACACGCTGAGCTGTAGAAGGGAAATGATTAAAACGAGATCAATTGTAAATATAAGGTTGCAATATGACTCAGACATCATTATAACATGTAAGAATGGCAAAGTAAATTAATTCTGGTTTGAAGAAAATTGGGTAATTAACCGGGAATTGAACCAATGACACTTGGGTTGCAAGTCAGCCACACTACCCCCAGGCCCCTGTGGCACTTTTGTTCGACTTGGTTAAAAAAAGATCTAGTGTCTTGTGGTGTATCACATGGTGTAGTATGCCTACTGATGTATGCTAATTAGTGTGTGAAATTATAGACAGGTAGCAATGAAAAAAGACCGTAGCAAATGGCCATTAACACTGTCACATCATACGGTTAATAAGGCAGAGCTTAATTGTTCCCCTTATTTTTCTAGCAACCTGTTACATGTACTGGCTTTTGGCATAGCAACACCACGTCCTCCTGCATCTGTCGGAGCATTGCCACAATAAGGCAGTTGATCGGCCAACTAGGCTAACCAAGAGAGCCAACAAAAGTGGCAGGCCGAGGCTGTACAAACCAAGAACTTGGCACCACTAACAGAACAATTTTGTCGAAGAAGCAGGTTCCCTTGCAGATGAATCTCTTGCTACCCACCTGCAGGTCATGGAGGCGTGCACGCAGGCCCTCGTGGGTGGCCCGCTGGGCCTCCATCTGCAGCTGGTAGTCGTGCAGGGCATCCCGGCAGGCCGCCACCTCCCGCTCGCTCTGCGCCAGAGCCTCTGCAAGCCGGTCACAGCGGCCTCGTGCGCGGGACAGCTCTGCAAGCGCAAGAGAGAAGAGAGACAGAAATGGAGTTCTTTTGTGAGCAAGATGCCGCAAGAAGATGCAAGAAGGCGCCAAGACAGCTTGAAAGGTCTTGACCATGCATTGCTGGAACATGTTTGTACAGCAGCATTGAAAGCAGGGCAATGCATCAAACTGCCTAGCCTTGTCCATTAAGAAGTTGCACACTTGAAAACAGGCAGCATTGGGTGCTTCTCACTGTGCGTTTACTTTGAATTCATTGTAACACTTTTCCTGCTGTCTATATACAGCAGAACCTCTTCGATATGCTCACGGCTTGTACGATATCCCCAGTGAATGGGCTCAAAATTTGGCGCAGTAAGAACGAGCCAACCAGTCAGTTTTTCTTGCGAATAATGTGTTCCTAGATAACATGATTTGATGGCAACTACGTTCAAAGTCTCGACGGATTTGGATGGCCACCAGCAGCAAATGTGCAAATACACAAGCAAGCCGAACTTGGGGGCACACAAAGAGCTCGAGTGCAGCGGCAGTCGCATGTCTCGGTGGCTTCTCAGTGGTGACTAAATACAAAGGGACAAAGCATAAAAAAAAATTACAACAATGCACTAATATTAGGTTTGTGCGAACATACGATAATTTAATATACAGCAGAAGTCAGTTACAGTAAATTTCGGATATAGTAAAGTGAAGCTGCGGTCCCGTTTCGCCTTCCATAGACGACTATACATTTCTTTTCGGTTACAGTAAATATTTTTTTGGAAGAAATGGCTATAGTAAAGAGCGTATGGCTGTGGCGATGTACTTCCCGCGGAATGATGACATCACAGTAAGCATGAATTCTAGGATCATGAGGCCGATACCGATTGCGCTCTTTGAGGTGGCTTCACCACCAAGTTCGAGGGCCGCTGGGAGAAGCCAACTTTTTGATGACTCCGAGCCCGTGAGGCAAAGCTGGCTATGAACGTACAAAGAAGGCGGCGCGGGTTGCTGAGAAAGGAAAGCCAGTAAAAGTAAAGTGAGGAGTAGAAAAGGGGTCAAAGGGCGTGTGTTAGTAGCGTGGCAGTGAGAAGCCCGCTGAACTGTGCAGGCAGTTTTGCAGCACTTGACTGTTTCTTAACTACTGCCTCTTAATGGAGGAAAACTCCCAATAATTCAAACACACTGGTATCCACAATGGTTAATTCGATTTCGGAGCCCCTGGCTTACACCGCTCTTCACAGATAGAAGCCAGCCCACAGCAATTACCAACATGCTGCAAATTTGCCTGAGATTAAAAGAATGAAAAAAGAAAAACAAGGCACCTGCACGTGGCATGACACACACTTTTAGAAAAAAAAAAACGTTGTCGATTGGCTATGAGCTCCAAGAATGCCACCTGAGACAGTCGTACGGTCTTCCCTGCTGGAGCATTGGCCGACGCATTGGGTGCCACCCACGCCAGCAATGCTCCAGTGCAAGTCTATGCAGGGTTTCTTTGTGCCATGGTCGCTAGGCCTGTCATGTAGAGAGCAGCTGTAGTTGAGGTAGGTATTTGTGATTGGTTGCCATAGTTGTGCGTTTGCAGGGGCACTGCCTCCTACATTCTTTCAGTGCCCAGCAGAATAAAAAAAACACAGAGCAACATCAAAACAGGGTTTCCCGCTGCTGATCATGTGCTTGCCTGAATCGTCAGCATGAGAAGTAATGTTTGTAGTAAAAGCCCGTTAATACAACTCGCCTCAATTCCCAAATCTGCATATATTTTTTACTGCCAGTGCAGTCCTGGCCAGCGTCCATGCAGGTCTATGGCATCGGACACTCGCTGATTCGGATGCTATAGGCCTCGCGCTGTTTATTCAAATGGGCTCCTGAAAAGAAGCCGCATCCAGTTATGACTGGCATGGCAAGTGATCACCAAGATAGCCCTACTCAAACCTGAATTCCATGCTGCAAAGTTTCACGCACCTGTGATGTGCGCACAAAGCAGGCGGGGTGAAAAAACTCTCAATGCCGTTTCTGAGCATGGTACCATAGTTTCTGTTTCACTCTTCTGAGCTTCGCAGAAGCCCGCAGCAATCGGCATCAGCCAGCCAGCCAACCAAGCGCAGCTGCGTGTAGCACTGTTTCGGACGCTGACTGGCACCACTGCGCATTTCTCTCGCTTCCATCAACGTGATTCTTCCAATCCAGTGAGGGTGCCAAAACTGCATATTTGTCACGTGCCACCCACTGTTCATGCAGTGAAGCGTTCTCACATGCTACGCGAGTGCTTGTGAGGGGGCTCCACCGCTTCTGTAATCTACCGTGAAAGATGCCGAGAGGGACCCTTATCATTTTGCAGCTGTTCTGCTTCGATGCTCCCGGCAGTATGCACGCAATAAAGTATCGATGGAAATGTGAAAAACAGCCACTGTCGCACTGTGCCCATTTCAAAAGCAGGCAATCACTGTGCAGTCTTTTTAGCAAAAAGATTTACCGTGATGCAATGAATCTTGTCAGTTTTTTCGGAGTCATTCGATCATTCAACATTTTTCCAGTCCCTTCAAGTTTTAACTAAGGAGCTTTTACTGTCTCTGCATAAAAATTGAGCACTTTATTCCCTTTTACGCAATTTCACAACACGACAAGTGTTAGACAAGGATTGCTAGTCACTGAAAATGCCACGTCGACATGGACCCTATATAATTTGACGCTTAAGCGATGGCTCCACAGACCACAAAGGGGGCGCCCTAGAAATTCATGCATCCATATAGGCCTGTGTCAGGCAGTGGAGCCAGCCAACACCTGCAATTAACCCGGTGCACCTCCTTATCTGATTCAGACAGAGCGGTCAGCAAATGAATGAAGAGGTGTGAGAGTACTTGTGTACCACCCACAATGCATCTGCAACCTAAGCACACATCTGGTGCACCCATGTGCGTCTTCAGCGTATAAATGCTGAACCAGTGCTTCAGCCGCGTCCGCTGTATGCACCCACCGGTGTCCCTCTTCTCGAGCTGCGACAGCAGGTCCACCACCACCTCCGCTGAGTCGTCTCCGCTGTCACTGCCCAGAACCTGCATCCAAGACGCAAAGAATTGGGTAATTGCCATGCATGTGCAGAAACCCTATTAGATTCATCCCATATTTTCACCACTAACTACAGTTTCAATCAGGTAAACTGACTGAATACTATCAATGCTTTTCCAAAACAATGGCAGGTTTAATATTTGCTCCATGGCATAAGCAACAAATATTCTGAAGGCTGTCCAGTCATTATTTTCCATGTTTTGCACATCCATTTCTTCTGCTAAATATTCAATTCCAAAAGACACCTAGCAACGTATTCCTGAATGATCACTTCTTAGGAGTACCAATTTCAGTGCGATTCAGTGCATGTGCACTGGATGCACCCAAGGAATGGGACTCCAGGAAACAAATTTGTAAGTGCTTCCCATCAGCATCAATCTGAGATAGAGCAGCCTTTAAGGAACACACATCACAACACATTTCTGAAAAAAAAAAAACTTGGAGATCGTTTACACTTGGCCTTTAAAAACAGAACGCGATAACACTATCCTGCGGCCTACGCTTATTGCCAGCCGCTATCCGCTGCTGCGCGCGGGCGCGCCCGTGGGCACATTCCAAAATGAAAATGTATTAGTCGCTGGACTATTTGCCCACACTTGCGCCATCGTCCTCATTAGCGCTGCCGTCGTGATCGCTGCTGCGGTCCCACAGCGCGTCGTTCTAACGTCATCGCACAGCCAAATTCCGTAATTCGCAAACAGCTGCATCATGACATCGCGTGGAACAACTGAAAATTTTGCCTCGCTGCAGCTGCCACACCTATACCACCCGTTGCAAACGTCGAACTTGCGACCTGGCGTGCAGTTATTCTATTTCTTCGACGTAAAGAATGGCAGCCATCTTGAATGACAACGGATGAAGCACTACATTAAAAACATTTGAAACGCGGCCGGCAGTAGTCAAATGTGTCAGAACCTAAAGGCGCGCTCACATTAGCGGGAAAACGTGCAACGCTGGACGTTTTCCGCGTGCCGCTTCCCGCGCAAGCCAGTTTTTCTCCCGCGGACAGCCTGCTCAGCCGTCCCGCGGAGCGATGGGTTCGGTACCTATTTTTCCCGTGCCGGTGACCAGAACAGCCAATGGGCGCCGACCGTGAACCGTGACGTCGGTCCCAGTTCAGTGACCCCGTCGGCGGAGGCGGAGGCTGCGCGCGTCCGTCCGGCCGGCCTGGCACTCGGCGGCTGCTTTGCCAGGGCGACGGGAGGGGAGCTAGCAGGGTGCGCTTTCCAGTCTTCTCTAGTGTCACGTGACTATCCCCTTCTCTTTCTGCTCGTTCGGGTCCTCCCTCAGTGCCTGCTCTCTCCACATTCCAAGACAACCGCAGCGAGAAAACGCGCGCAGTGTGAGCGTCATTCTGAGGAGCTGCGAGGCAGCGTCGACGTTGACGCTGTGCCGGCGCGGGACGCTTCCCGCTAGTGTGAGCGCGCCTTAAGAGAAACTACGCGTGAGCGGCGTCAGCTCTTCCGTCAGCTACCGACTCTCCCTGGCACCGCTGCGGTTCCGAGTGGCAGTGCCGCCTCGATTGCAACAGCGGCTGTTCCATCAAATATACCGACACTCCCCGGCGCCGCTGCGGTTCCGAATGGCGGTGCCACCTCAATTGCAGCAGCGGCTGTTCCATCATATACACTGACGCTCCCTTGAGTGCCGAGTGCGTGATTGAAAGTAAACAAAAAACACTTAGACAATGCCTATTAAGAGTAGAATGCGAATGCGTTATCGCGCCACCGCCGTTTATCAGCAGCCACAATATGAGGCCACGTGTGGGGAATGGGCTGGTGCCCGTTTGCTGCTTATCGACAGCCACCTTCGGCCGCTGCGCGCGGAGTGGGGATGTTGGTTCTGCGCATTGACATAGCAGATGCTCAAGGCCAGCAACAAGAACGATGCGACAGAGCCGCGCAGTAGAAATGTAACCACGCTGTAGCATGCCCGATATCTCGTTTGTCTAGTTTTCATTTATGGTGCGATGCTTTGGTTCGATTAGAAGTCGACCCTCCCCCACCTCGGATTTTCAAATTTTGAAAAATAGGTCGACTTACAATCGTGTAAATAATTACCGCGCTCAGCAAAAATTGATTCTCTGTGCCTCTTTCTGGGTATAGTAACGCTCGTACTGCAGCAAAAGATGTGTTTATTGCCAAGACAAATGGATTTAAAAATCTTCATGGCGGTCAATTCAAAATTGATGTCCTTACCGAAAACAAGGGGTCCCTACAGTTCTTAAGGGAGGAAGGAGCTTTGAAATCACCAAAAATAGCCAAAAAATTGCTGTTCTGAAAATTGTTGTATCCGCTTATATGCCTCCATTTTTTATGCTATCCCGAAGTTTCATTGATGAAATCGACTGGGAAGTACTCAAAACAAAAAACATTTTGTGAACCACGGCAGCTTTGCACTGTGAGGAAATGCTCGAACAATGGGCATTTTCCTTTTCATGGTTTTCTGTCTAGATACACACCTTGCAGAGCAGGTTCCTTCAAGGCAGTTTTATCTATATTGATTCCATTTGTTTTGCTGCCCACCTATTTATTTCTTTTCTGAAATCTTCTGACTGTGAATATATGTCAGTGGACACTAAATAAGAGAGAAATTACTCACTGGCATACACCCAAGCACAGCCATACAACTACAAAGGAAAGCTATACAGCTTTCTCAGAAACTTCGTAGTTAAGGAAAAATTCGTCCTGGTCGGGGGTTTTGTTTGTGAAAACTTGGGGGAGGGTGAGTTCATCTGCTTTAAAGATGAAAACTATACGGAAATGATGATTTTCCGCAGCTGCATCAAATGTGCTACTCAGTATAAATTGTCAAGAATATCAAAGCCCAACAGCTGCAACAATACTAAAGACGTCTGAAAATAGTCGAGTATTCCATGGCCTCCTTTGTGACATGATGCAGCAGCAGAGGAGTCTCATTACTTGCAGCGCCGTGGCCTGCGGACAGGCTCTGCCCCACAAACTGCGAAGAGCACGTGACGAGCAAGCGGTGCACAGTTTCGGTGCACTGGAAGAACAAAGGAATCCCCAGACGGAGGAGGCTGAAACATGCACCGTAGCCAAATTTGTGAGGCGTCTACTAAAAGGAAGAAGAAATGCCACTAATGCACCAGTTGGCTCTAAAGTTGATGCACAGCAGTCCTCGGTTGGCTGGCCGATGCGCAGCCATTGGACCGGTGCGAAGCTCAAGAAAGCGAGACCGAAACTATGTGGCCGGTCCATATTCTGGCAATGAGGTCCCCCCAAGAGTGGTCGACCATCTGCTGTTCCACGTGCATCACAGGTGTGTGGTCAAGACTGCAACACGCAGTTAAGGCTTGAGGAAGGCAACCTGCATAATCACTTGTGCTGGATTCACCGCTACACAGCTCCGCATGTCAGGGGCCCGTTTGAATTACCTGATGTGTGCCCAGCTGCTTCCAAATGTCTAACGCCACATACTACTCATGTGGCCATTGGCCACGACCCTGCCAGCATTCAGAATTACTGGTGGTGGAATTAACGAGGTTCTACTGTACACTGCTCTTGCTCCTAGCAGTTCCAGCAGAAACACGGTGATGTAGAGCACGAGTGTGGTGCCACAGAGCCATGGGCAGCATGCCATTTTTCTTTTAGTGGGCAGTCAGCTGCACTGATGTTGAGCAACTGGTGGCTCACTGAAAGGACAGCCAATCGGGCTAGTCAAAATGCATTCTGAAAGTGATTGGTTCACCAACCAATAGTGGAGAGAAGGCCAGAGGGAGAGGGGGCACCCACCAGGTCCCAGTAAGCACGCTGTGCCCTGCGCAGCTCCTGCTGCAGCCTCTGAGCCTCCAGGTGCAGGCCCATTAGGAGGGGGGACTCGCGCACATACGGGGGCAGCTCTCCGTCGGGGGAGTCCGCCTCATCCTCGGGGATGGGTGCCAGGGGACCCGCAGCTCCTTTTCCCCCTGAAGGCTGCTCCTGGCGACACTCCCGCTCAACCAGGTGAGCACGCAGGCGGCCGTACTTCACCTGCACAACCACATGCACTCTCACATGAGCCCACGAGCATGATTCTGAGCCAGTGAACCATATGCCTACCGAAATGAACCCAAGGTACTTGGTAAATCCAACACCAAGTGGTGCACTGAACCATTCCCGCTGAGGTCTCCGCACTCTAGAAGCTTGGTGGTTACTAGCGATAACCTGAAGCGCTTTGGGTGCACCAACCATGACAATGTGCCAGATGTCCCTCATGTAAGGCAGGCCTGTTAAATATCAACCGAACACTGCCACAAAGCCTGCCACAAGTAACGTTGATCCCCCATGGTTGCCTGCGGCAAAAAGGAAAAATGATGATTATGAATGGATCTTTATTGGCGCAAAGGCATCTGAGGCCGAAGAGGGACAGAGACTGACAGTGGATGATCTCAGGAAGACAGAAATTTAAGGCGAAATATAGGTATTACACAGCCACAAGTGGCTTTCAATTAACAGTAAAAACAGGCCCAAATTGCTACCAAAATTCAACAACTGCAAAGTGGTGCACTGTGCAGACAGCATAAAATTCTGGGCTTGTGTCAGCTGTTCACTTAAAGGAGACGTACGCAACAATAAACAAATTGTCATTAAAAAGTTGGGTGTTTTTCTTGAAGGAATAATTGAATCATGTGTAAAGAAGAGTTTAGGGTGAAGCGGAATGCACTGTTAGTACACTTCAGGAAAGCAAGCTCTCCAGTCGATTCCGCAAGAGGGAAAGAAAAAAATAATGCATCATTTGAACATGTTAGCCCCAGTATGACATATCATAGCCTCCAAGTTCTGAACCTCAGTTAACATCATGGAGGAAGAAAAGAATTTAGAAGAGGCCATTATGTCACATTTTTTGAAGCTGGACATGAACCCCCCCCCCCCCCCCCCCCCCCCGCCCC
The DNA here is from genome assembly GCF_052857255.1 of Amblyomma americanum. Classification (NCBI taxonomy): domain Eukaryota; kingdom Metazoa; phylum Arthropoda; class Arachnida; order Ixodida; family Ixodidae; genus Amblyomma; species Amblyomma americanum. The sequence continues at coordinate 174,043,641 of NC_135498.1, read as the reverse complement.
CCCCACCTCTCCCACCCCACTCCCGCTACATGGTTGCCGCCTTAGTGCGCTTGCACATGTGCAACAGACAATGCAGCACAAGACACCACTGTGCCCAACGCTAATATTGGATCCATCGTTGGCCAAAGGCTCCCGGTAGTCTTTGCGAAAGCACGAGACTTCTGGCACACTTTTTGGCACGCAGCTCGGATTGCAAAAACTTCTCCTGAGCTTTCCTTCGTCCATTGTTAACACTCATCTTGGCTGCCATGTTTGCACAAGTAGTCATCAGGGGTTTCAATTATTCTCAAATTTTTGAAAGCCAAATCGGCATGTTGCGCTATATGTTATCCAACTCGTATTCTAAATTTGTGGCCACTTAGCAATTGTTGCGGGAAATGGGGTGTTAAAAGCTGAAAACGCGAGCCACTCGACAGATTTCAATTAAAATTTGGGGGTACTAGTGAGGACACTTTGCAAAACTGTAGAAGCTGGCATCTCTGCCCAGCAAAAACCCCTTCACCATGATAGCCCAGCTTGTTTTTGGGCTAGAAATTACGTGCAGCGCTGGAAACTTCTGGGGTAAGGTTAATGCCATTCATCTTTGCTGCACGCTTCTTCCATGTGCAGCAGTCCCAATAGAAGAATTTCACAGCAGCTCTGTGAAGCCACTGTTTGGCAGGTGCACCACATCTGACATGCACTACCACCGCGACGGTGAATGAAATGCAACAGTGCACGGCTGCTGTTTGTCAGGTGCTCTTTAGGCATCCAGAGTGCTGCACCCAACTTAGGCCCTTAGGACAAAGGCATTTTGCTATGCAGGGGCCATTAATGCAGTATGCACTTCTGCATTGTTTTGTTATTTTTGTGCAGCCTTCAAGGGATTAAAGAATGCTGGAATGTGGAACTGAGCGTACCTAGCTAAACAAAATGTAATTTGGAAAATTTTTAAAAATTTCCTTGTTTATGAAACAAATGTTTACACTGGCCTCCAGTACTCAGCTGTGTAATGAATCTGCCAATTTAAGGCTGTTAAAGAGAAAATTTTTCCGCTGGAAAAGCACACTTTCTTTTTATGGTATGACTACACATCGAAATTATCTTTTAGTACAAAAAACAACAAAAATTGCATAACATAAGCTCGCAGATGAATTTCAAAAATAGTCACATTCCAGAATGCGTGCTACAATAATGTCCTTGTTATTCTCTACCAGAACAATTGAAGAACTGCTATTTTCAAATTTTCAAAAATTCCCAAAGTTTGCTTCAAAATCAATTCTCCTTTCAATATATCATTCAAAAGATTCAGAGTTTTACATGGTCATAACTTGCTCATGCACAACCTCTTTTATACAGAGCACCAAACTTTTTTTAGAGCAAGTATTTCATAATACTGCAAGACAGAGCAGCACTTTTGTGGTTATCTCACTAGCCGAATATGTCGATCAAGCATATTTCTGAATAACAAATGATTAACAATTAACACATCTTGATTGCCAATCTAATTCATCTGTTCCAATCATTCTGAACCAAATAAAATGAGATGCTGTGCTGACATGCATTAATTTAAAAGGAAAAAAATACACACTTCCATTAAAAGTACTCGCTTCATGATTAGCTCTGGACTTCTGGTTGAGTGTCCCAAGTGTGCTCTGAAAAGTGCGTCTTGTAGGCAGTTTTTCAGGAGGCCCGTCGCCAACACTTGAGTAAACTTAAAATTTCTCACTTTCTGTTCTGCTGACCAGACTGAAACTTTGTGGGAATTTCTTGAATGGCTAAGCCATCGATAGCAACTGCAACCCAGAAAGGCATCCTTTAGTCAAACATCGAGACTAAAAGAGAAGTTACTAATCAATTAAAAAGTGGCAAGAATATAACTTCACACCAAAGGCCTCTTGTGATTAACATAGAACAACAGAAGGAGTGTGTTGTAACAGCATTTCCTCGAATGCAAACAGGGGCAGTGTCTTGAACCTTCGGAGAGCTTGCAAAAAGATCAGCCTGACATGTCACATTGACATGTCACAGTGATGCTGTGTACACACTTAGATTGAGTATTTTCGCATTCTCTGGTGTGTTTGGCATCATAGTGCGCAGCCCGGCATGCTCTTTATTCTACTCGTTTTTGCTCAGCTGCGTTAGAAGGTGCATTGTAACTTCTGAACCACAATGACGATTGGCTTTGTATGAGCAGCTTGGCCAAATGGCACCACCATGGCCAATGTGTTTGTTCTGCACAAGGTTGGGTAAAAGGGTCTTTTTTCTAAGCATTTTACCACAGAGAAGCGTAACCCAGTAAAAAACAAATGATAAAATTGTGTCAAAATATGACAATATTTTCTCATTTCTAATGTAATGACAGATTTTTCTGTGGCACTGTTGTTACTGCAGAATTTTCCGTTGGTATGAGATAAAGGACAAAAATACTACAAAAAATCTGTTATGACAACAAAACTTTTTCTGTAGTGGTTTTAGACCGGGAAGCACCAGGTCAGTGGTCAGCTTGTACTTATTGGAAAACCAGTGGATACCTGGAGACAGGGATCAAGCCGTGCACCTGCTGCTGTGTCACAGTAGTTTCTTTCAGCAGTTTTTCGCAGTGACATGCAGCACAGCAACTCACTTGTAATGCACCAGTCAACAGGTCTGAGAGTGTCTCAAATGAAGTTTCACATTCAATGAGAGAGAGAGAATAACCATTTAATTGTAAAAGAAGACCGGAGCGGATTGTGGGTGGGGTCCTCAGTCCAAGACTCCAGTGGCTTCCGCCGACGCTTTGGCGATGGCGACTAGCGCCTTCTGGTCTTCCAGGGTGCCGCTGGCCAGCGTCACCTCCCACTGCTCCAGCACCACGTTGTGCGGCTTTAAGTGGTTCGGTTTATCTGAGCATGTCCATGTAATGTGCGTGAATGTGGGAATTTCGCCACACCAAGGACATGTATCTGCGTATAATGTTGGGTGAATGCGGTGTAGGCGCTGAAGATTGCGGAAATTAAGTGTTTGGATGAGTCTTAGGTGGTAGGAGTCCTCCGGGGAAAGTTTCTTATGTGGCGGGGGGTAGAGACACCTATTTAGGCGGAGGGTCTCTGTGAACATCTGACAGTTTTCGCAGGCTATCAGCAGCTGAAAAAACATAGAACTTCAAACGTGAAATACAATGCTGGAAGATCCTTTTAATCCAGCTGCACCTGCAGGTCCAACAGAGACTTCCCCTTGAACACTGTGCAAACCTGAGAAGCAAGCAAGCAAACAGACATACACACCCACCTGCAGGCGGTCATGTTCCTGGACAAGGCGGGCAAAGTGGTCTTTCAGGGAGGACACCCCAATGGCTTCCTCTTCGTCTCTGTCAGGGCTGCTTCGGCCAATAGGGGGTGCACTACTTGCCGCTGGAGTGGCAGGGGCTGTGGTGTACAACAGGGTGAATCAGTGCCATTGCCGTTTACCATAGAGGGCATGAAAAAAAACTCGCATGCTCACCTGCCAAAAATTTTGTGCGATAACGCAGAAAAAAAGTGCAGGCTTAGCAATCCCCTCCAGCAGGCAAGCAGATTTTTCTCACACTGTAGCAAATCCCTTGATTTCACCTCAAAACTGTTTCCGCAGCTCAATTTTCAAGGATGGTGCAGCATGCCGAACTCCAGCGATTTCCTTAATTCAGGCAATGTTTTAAGCTTAAGCATTGGCATTTTTTACTGCCAAACAAGATAGTAAAGAGAAAGAAAATGTCTCCACATGAAACAACTCTGTGCCTGTGAAGAATGCACACAAAGAGGTGGAAGAAGAGCGAACAGTCAAGTAAAACAGTGCAGCACCGATCATACGACTTCACAGCAATAATGACAAAATAAATGGCCTTCAAAAAAAACCACACAAGGGTGTTACACTGACGTTTCTTTGACTTCTTGCCCTAGCAATACATATTTTTTGCTCAGCTTACACAGCAGGTTTCAACTGCAGACCTTCCATGTCAGTCCATGAAGCTACAATCCAAAGTACGAGCTTTACAGCTACCACTATGCTGTGACTCATAAACTGCTCTTTGGCCTCACAAGAAAATTTCACAACTGCGCACACGAGAGAGCCCATCACACACCTGTGGAAGCAGGCTTCGGCTCTGCCCGAGGCCTGCTGCGACCGGGCAGTGGCGGAGGAAGTTTGCGCGTGGGCTGTGGCTCCTGCTGCGGCTTGCGCACCGGCTGTGGCTCCGGCTGTGGCTGCAGGGAGCCATGGTACGAGGCACTCATAGCTGCAGGCCCTGGACCACTGATCACTCGCATACTGCCGTGGCGCCGTAGTTGGCAGCCGGCCTCTGGCTGTGCTGAGTCATCCTTGGACTGTTGCAAGAAGGCCAAAACAGCAAATTGCTTAATGTTGGCTGTCAAGCATAAAAAGAAAAGCTGGCCGACACTGACATGTGAAAAAAGAAATAAAACACTGCCGCTGGGCAGGTTATTAAGCCACATGATAAAACAGGAGAATTTACAGCTTCAAGTAGCATGACATCATTTTTAGACAAGAAATCATTTTTAGACATTAGGAAGATGCAGTGGTGCCTACAATTACTGACATGTTGAAAAATGTCCATTTATTATTCTTTTGAAATCATCCAGTGTGGTGCTGCTCCTCAACACCCCGAGGGTACAGTGGATGTTTGTAGGTGATGGCCCAACAAGAGTTTTTATGCAGTGCTAATCCTGAGGACAATTTTGCAAGGAATATGTAAAGCTCACTCTGGTCTATCAGCGGCCTCCAATGGCAGGGAACCTCCCATGGTACAAATTTTGTAAAAATGCTTTTAAAATGCAGTCTAATGTTAAAAACACCAATCATCTGTTCCAAAACACACAAAAGTATCCCCAGCACACGTCTTACAACTTGCTACATTTCCAGTTCCATGAGGTAGCAAAGCAGGAGCAACATAGCAACCCAAAACCTGATTTATTTGTGAAAGCGAATATAAACACGGCACCTTTTAGGAACAATCATCAGTAACACATCATTATCCAGCTTACACGCACTGCTTGACAAAAGGTGCCTCTCATTTGTCTTCATGCATTAACCTTGCCCTGCGCCATCTGTGCCCACCTGCAAATTTCCCCAATTTTGTCCATCAATTGGCTCTCGGAGTCACCAACTATCTTATGTACTGTCTCCTGCAGCGTAGTCCCATTTTAGTGCAGTCAGTTTGCAATGGCATTTGGGCTCCTTGTGGGCTTTACAGTGCGGCGAAACTGACCCGTGAGGACTACGTGGGTAATGTCTTGTCATGAACACTGCGTTTCCCGCAGCATCCCAAAGCCAGCGCTCTGTCCTCAGGAGTCATGAGGGAACGTGGAAGAGATGTTGCCTGCTGTGTTGCGGCCGAAGCTGCCGCTCTTTGTTCGTTACGTGAGTTATCTTGTTGCGTTTTTCCAGAAAAATACACTGTGCCATGTCCCCCCGATGGCAACCACTGATGTCATTCCACCAGTCAGAAAGTGCAGTCAGCGTCAAATGAAATGCGAACAAGACAATAAAAATGGAAGAAAAAAAGCGAAAAGATTTTAGCTGAAGGAGAATGAATACTAGTGCACTTAATCTTCTCTTGGGTGGTGCAAAGACAATTGCGTGGAAGTTTCAAAGTACCCAGCCTATACTTCTTCAGCAAAAGCTCATATTTTTGTGTTCTTGTGTTCACATTTCAGTTATCCTATTGAGTTTCATACATACTGATGGTACATGGCCACTTTACAGTGCCTGATTACAACATTCTGTAATGCAAGGATTAAATCAAAGTGTATGTGAGTTACGTTATTAAAATAACTGTGCCCAAGATATTAGTCTACAAAAATAAAGTTTACAAGAATTGCTACCAATTCTCGTGCTTCCATTATTATTCCTGGCAGGCCTTATCTCTTTCAATTCAAGAAGATGCGTGCTTTTAATTTAAACGACCTGCATAAATTTTCAAAACTATTCCAGTTGCTTCACAACCAATAATGCAACAACGAGTAAAAGTCCAACTAATTTCTGTGTCATGAAGATACGGCTTTCCAGCGCTCCCTTCAACGCCCATAAAAATCCACGTTGGAGACCAGTCATCCATTTCGCAAGCGAAAATTTCGCATTCCCTAGCGAATGCAGATGACACCGCTAGCCAAAGAGCAGGCCACCGTAATGCAAATGCACGAACCTCAGCACCGCTCTTCGCTCGAATCCGGTGCCTGCTGACGACACGCACCGCTTCGGATTCGAAGTTAGCAGAAATCTAGCAGAAATCTAGCAGAAATCACGGAGGAGACGCGAAACGACAGCCAGTACGATTGAGACGGAACGTGCAGGGAAAGAGCGCCCGCTTCCCTCCACCCCTCTCCATTTTCTTTTTTTATTTACTCCTTTGGGAAGCGGCGTGGTGTTGCGTCGTGTCGGCCGCAGTAATGGTGGCAGCCACTGGTGCCATCGGCATCAAGCGCGGTCACGCAGTCTCCTCCCGTGCTTCCTGCTCTGTTGTGTTGCTGCAGAAGCCTCCTTTCATCATAATTCGGTGTTCGGCCTGTGAATAACACATTCCGTGGCACAAAAAAGCTAGACGAGAGGCTTAAATTTTTACAATGCCCGAACGGTAGACTGAAGATTTCGGTACACCTGTAATATAAAAACCCCACTAATATGCATTTTTCTTTCTACGACCCCTGTGATACAACAGTGGCGTGGAAGAGACCATCTCTTTTCTAGCCCATCTCAATCTACCATCTCGATCCCCGTCTTTGTTTGTACGACTTCGAGTTAACGAGAATAAAAATCAAATCAAAGCTAACATCACATCTTTAAAAGTCTTATTCGCAGCACAATGATTATATTGTTACTTGCTGACAACAAAGTGACTATCGGTGCTCTTGAAGATGACGACGTTGAGAGCGTGTGTGTTCTCAAAGCCTCGGGTCGTAGAATACCTCTCTGTGTGCACAACTGTTTGTGGAGACCTCCCCTCAACATTTGGTGTGAGGTGCTAGGTAACGTCATCACCCACAATGCCCACAAGCTGGATCTACGCCGTCACCTCGGTACCATCGCGATGACTACCGAAGCGGCTCCATCCACGCCAACATCACCGACTGTCGTGGCCCACCCCCGCGACCCGGGCACCATCTGCGGCACCAACGACGTGGATATATCGAGGACTGGATCTCGCTTTATGAGCGTGTCAGCAAGCATAGCAGGTCTGACACTATGCTCATGCTTGTGCCTTGCCGGAATTGCACGCATATGGTTCAAAACCCACGAAGATCTTGCATCCTGGGACATATGCAAACAGAAGCTCTGAGACTTGTTTTGGAAGCCTGTTGGACAGTGAGAAGAAGGAACTTGCTGCTTGCACCCAAACGTCTACGGAATACAACATTTCCTATATTCAGGACGTCTTGGCTTGTGCAGAAAAGTTGATCAAGAAATGTCCGAGGCAGATATGGTGGGGTACATACTAAAAGGCATTGCTGACGACGCCTTCAACCTTCTTCTCTGTAAAGACTGCTCCACGGTTGATTCCGTCCTACAGGTGTGCTGGCGATTCTAACAGGTAAAACACCGGAGAATTGCACACTGTTTTGACCGCTTACCAAACACAGCTGCCAGTTCCTCGTGCGAGGATCTAGCGACCCTACGGCAGCCTTTGAGCGCTGACACTTCACTCAGATCGTGCGATGTGAACTACAGGCCCTGACTCCCACTGCCTCCACATCACTTCTGTCGGAGAACTTGCCGTTGTTCGACAAAAGGTTGCAAACATGGGCATGCCCTCTAGTCGCACTCTGGAGATCCTGAGTTCAAGCCCTCTCACTCCTGTGGTTGCTACGGCTATGCCCAACAGCACCTTCATGACCCGTTACCAGTACCGCAATACTGCGGAGTGGCGCACCCCTGACGATCGGCCTATCTACTTCACGTGCTCGCGGATCGGTCACACCTCTCGCCACTGCCGCAGCCATTGGTACTCTCATCCCCGGCAATTCTCCTACGTTGATCGTCGTGCAGACTATGAGCCCCGCTGTTTCTCTTCTGGCTATGTCTCTGAGACACACCGCTCCGAGACCGCTCGGCCTGTTCATGGGTCCAGCCGCTCACCCTCTCCGCAAACTCGCCGTTCTCGTTCTCATCTTCCTCGTCGCAGCTCCTCCCCATCTTCCGCCGACCGCTTCTCGGGAAACTAGCCGATGCAGTTCCCGGAGGTGACGCTACATTGATGTCCCGGGCTGCAAATCCTCAGCTGATCACTGCTTGTCCCTGTAATATTCTTGACATCTTAGTGGATCACGTCCCTGTCCCAGCCCTACCTGCCACTGGTGCCCAAGTATCCGTACTCAGCTCATGTCTTCACCGTCACCTCAAGAAAGTGATGACCCCTGGCGCTTCGTCCACTGTTAGGGTCGCCAATGGCAGTACTGCTGCCGTTACTGGAATGTGTACTGCTCGAGTAACCATTGCCGGTCATCACATCCCGGTTCTGTTCGCCGTCCTTCACCAGTGCCCTCACGACGTGATCCTCGGTGTTTGCTCTTCTTAACAGCCAGCTCTACCCTTATCGACTGCTCCAGCGGCCTTCTTCGACTAGACTTGCACCTATGCTCAGACGCCTCCTCCAGCCGTACCCGCCTTAGCTCCTCCATGGAGTTCGCTCACCTGCCCCCTGACTCTGCTGTCTACCTCCCTATGTAGCCTTTTCAACCTGCTCCTGATGGCGACTACGTCGCTTGACCTCTTGCCGATGTTGTTCTACACCATAATGTCATTCTCCTGCACCTAGTCGTGCGCGTCACCCAGAATAGCATTACCTTCCTGCCCTCAACTTCAGCCTGTCATCTCAAGTTCTTCACGAAGTCATTTCGCTTGATTATTTGACGTCTGTGACCGACTGCACCGTTTCTGCACTAACACCTGATCCACCCACTGACGCCCCTCCGCCACCCATCTCTGGTCGAACTCCTATTTCCGGGATGATTGCGCAAGGTCTGAGCCCCAAGTATGCTGAATATCTTCGCCACCTTTTGGTGTCACTATAGTGACATTGTTACTTTGGAGCTCGACCTCTGGGCCAAACGTCCATTGTGACTCACCGGACTGACACCAGCGATGTCAGTCCTACACACCGGAGGCTGTACCGTGTATCTCCATCTGAGCGCCTCGTCATCCAGCTGGAGGTCAACAAGATGCTTGCCAAAGACAATGTCGAGCCTTCGATAAGCCCCTGGGCATCCCCTGTCGTGCTCGTTCAGAAGAAAGATCAGAGTTGGCGCTTTTGCGTCTACCGTCGGCAACTGAACAACGTCACCAAGAAGGATGTCTATCCTCCCGCGAATTGATGATGCCCTGGATTGTTTACACGGAGCCTGCTACTTTTTTTCCTCCATCGACCTTTGTAGCAGCTACTGGCAAATTTCTGTCAACGAAAGGGAACGTGAGAAGACCGCTTTCTTCACCCCGGATTGTCTCTGCCAGTAATGCATTTCGGCCTTTGCAACACCCTGCCACATTTGAACGCATGATGGACTCGGTGCTGCGCGGCTTTAAGTAGACAACTTGTCTATGCTACTTGGACGACGTGATTGTTTTCTAGCCCACATTTGACAGCCACCTGCTTCGACATTCGTCCTTCCTTGCGCTCTTCCGCCACGCCAGACTTCAGCTTAACTCAAAGAAATGCAGTTTTGGTCACCACTAAGTTAAAGTCTTAGGCCATTTGATTAATGCTGCAAGCTTCATCCCGATTCCGAAAAAATTTCGAGCTGTCAGTGCCTCTCCCCGTGCGGCGAGTGACATGCTGGATTCGCCTACCCTCTCACACATCTGTTGAAGAAAGACGTTCCCTCCTCTTGGGGCCCGGAGCACGCCGACGCTGTTTCAAGCCTCACTGCTGTCCTCAACAACTCACCAGTCTTTCTGCACTTCGATCCTTCCGCCCCTACATAACTTCGCACAGACGCCAGCAGCCATGGGATTGGCGCCATCCTTTCGCAGCGGCAACGCGGCCACCACTGCATGACTGCCTATGCCAACCGCCTCCTTTTTTCACCGTAGAAGAATTAAGTGCCAAGCGTTGGCGCTCGTGGCGTACGCGAGAACTTGTCTGGGCATGCGCACTGCAAGAGACGCCAGCAAACCTCGGCGAGGTGCCGATATCTGACCGTGCTAGATATCGGCACCGGCGCACGGGCGCTAGCGTATGGGTATGGGTCGGAAGCGGGGGGTCCGGTTTACAACAATCGGAGGATCACAAGGCTCTCGGTGACTCTTTTCTTCATGGCTTGAAGCTCTTTCAGGTTCTCCGAACTTTTCTTCGTGGTTTAAGTTGTCCTATCATCGCCCCCAACCCCTCCTCTTCACAGCTTGAAATTCTCTTTGTTGGCTCGAGAGGGGAAGCGAGCCAGCATCATGAACATGGAGATGCATGCCTCTCTTCAACGCCCGTTCCGGCGTACGCCAAGTGCGCCGACGTTGGGCACGTACGCCCTGAAAGGGCCCTTGGAGTTGGCACTGAATTCCATCACACAGCGGGAGTGCCTAGCCGTCGTTCGGACCACTGCGAAATTCCGCCCTTACTTGTTTGGACGAGCGTTCCCTGTTCTTACCGACCACCATGCTTTGGGTTGGCTCTATTCCCTCAAGGACCCTACTGGCCGCCTTGGGCGTTGGATGTTGCGCTTGCAAGAGTGCACAAACCCAGTCGGCTTCATCAAGATGCAGACTGCTTGTCCCGTCGATCCTCCTTCCTCCACAGACTATGACTCTGATGCCTGTGTCTAGTCTATCTCGGCCCTCTCAAGTGCACACTGCCGACGAACAGCGCCTGGATCCCAACTTACCCTCTATCATCGACCGTCTCAATGCCGACCGCCCTGACCTTTCCCTTGCCGTGTTCGTCGACGGGAGCACACTCTACCGCCGCAATATGAGCCCTGATGGCGCTGAGCTCTTGCTTGTTGTCCCCCAACACCTGCGTTCTGCCATCCTCGAACAATTTCATGATGCTCTGATGGCTAGTTATCTTGGTGTCGCTCGCACGTACGCCTGCGTTCCTCAACGTTTCATCTGGCCTCGCCACTACCGCTCCGTCCAACGCTCTGTGGCTATTTGCGAGCGCTGTCAACGTCGAAAGAAGCCCTCGGTTCTGCCTCCCAAACACTTGCAGCCAATACGGCCCTTCCCGATGTCCACCGTCGAGACCAAACGGATCGCCGTCGCCACCGAATATGCCACACGGTACGCGATCACGCGCGCCCTCCGGACCAGCTGCGCTAGTGACGTGGCTGACTTCCTTCTGCACACCGTCCTACTACAACATGGCGCCGACGGTGGCCGCTGCTTCCTCTCCCGAGCAGAGGTGGGCGACCTCATGAGGTGGACCTCAACTTCAAAGTGACCTCAACCTCACGTCGTGAGGTGAGGTAGAGGTGAGGTCGGTGACAGCTCGAAATTTTGTGAGGTCAGCAAATCAGACTTCAACCTCACACGTGAGTTTGTGGTTGAGTGAGGTCGTCCTTCAGTGAGGTCGAAATTTTGAGGTCGAGACTTTTTGCAGTTGCCACGTCTTACTCCGACGAGTGCCGCTTCCGAAGCTGAGTTGCAGCGCACCGCACCGCAGCAATGTTCATGCAATGATGCTTGGTGTTCGGTTTCCCCTGTTTGGACAACCGGTTGCTGCAGTTCCCTCTTAGCTTCCGGTGCTGCGCCGTAATGTCCGTTCAGTCCGAGCCTACAGGAAGACGCACCCCTCTGGTCTTCCCGGAAGGAGTGCTACTGTCACAACACGCCACTCTCCCTCCCCCTTGCCCTGCTGGCGTAGCCCCCGGATGCCTGCCGGTCGGCTCAAACCCCCGGGGACGCGCAAAGCACGCAACTCACGTTGACCCACGGTAGCTTTGTTTGATGCCGCAAACAAATAAGTTCAGTCCAACAACCACGCAATAAATTCGTCGCAGCGCGGATGGCCCCAAGCAAGACTGCTTCGTGTTCATGCTAGGAAAAAGATTTCGCTGCGGGGAAACTTGAGTGGAGAGCCGTGGTGATACTGATAGAGAGAGCGGTTCACGCTGCCCATTCTATGCATTTAATTGTTTTGACCCTTATGATTTTAATAATTGGAATAGTGTTCGTAGACGTAATCTAGCCCTTTCTTTCAAAATGCCGCGGGTTCACCGAGTCATCGGAGAATTACCACGATTTCGGAACCATTAACATCGCCACCTGGAGAGGAGTGGCGGAAACGGGGGAGGATCTTGACCTCCCAGGAACATCAACATTATCATCCTTAATTATTAGCTGCAGGTATTCCTATTTTCCCGCACAATATTTGTCTTCGGTTGCTGGGTAATGTACAATATTTAATCAATATTTTGGCAACATTTAATTTGGCAGCAGTATATCAGATTTCCCCGAGTTCATAAGGATACATTGTTAGCATCATCATCATCACCATCATCTCGAGAGTCAAAGGCATGTGTCGTTGCATGATATTTGCAGTATGATATACATGAGAACTGGCGCGTTTACCTACTGGACAATCCGAGTTTTCTTAATGTGGGCCGGGTTGTGGGCCCTCTTTGTAATGCGTCATGCGCGTATGTGTAGTAATGTGGGATCCATATAGATCTTGAAATGGGGTGGATGAGGGCCTGGTATGACGAGAAATTACATCGTCACGTGAGTAGGTGCGATGTCATATTACAGCGCCGTCACGTGACTAGGTTTGATGGCACATTACATCGCTGTCATGTGAGCTGGTACATGGTGTCTACCAAATTGTTATTTTCAAATTCCCTGACTTTTCCAGGTTTTCCCTGACCATTTCCATAAAATTCCATGACCCACGTCCTGGAAAATAATTTAGACCACTGCTATTAAAACGCAATATATCGCACAGGTAGACATTGCACTCAAAGCAAAATATTTTATTCAGGTGCATAAAACCACTTATCCACTATTGAAGAAGGTAAAATATCATTGACTAGTTGTTTCAGGCATGTTTCAGGGAGATAATTTCTTCCTCAAGACGAGAAGCCTGCAACTGTGCATCGCTGATGAGCTTTTGCTTCTTGTGTTGAAGCTCCTTGACAAGAGCAGCCACTCTCTTCTTCCTTTCAGCATCTGATGCATCCAATCTCTCTTGCCTCTTTCTTTGCAACTCCTCCTTCCATCGGGCGTTGGTACCGCAAACCATTTGCATCATTGTGTTTGTAACATCAATTTTGGCAACCCCTCCAACAGCTGAAACTGCATCATACACCACTCTCTGTGCAATCAGCGACTCTTCTTTGAGGTTTTCGACAAGGCATTCTTTGTTTACAGAAAATCCTCGTTCCACAACTGCATTGCCATGAGACATGCAAAGAATTAGCTTGACGAACAAAAATAGCTCTTTATGGTCCCGTGAACACAACTCAAACCAGACTGCATCCAGCCTCTGTTCCTTTCTGTCAAAGCTCCTCAATGCCACCTGTACCGAGCTCAATGAGCATACCTCGACATAGGAACGGTGGGTACGCTCAGCTTCCAAGCCAGTCATCCACTGGTGCTCCGTTAGCACCTCCAGTGCCATGCAGTTTTTTAGCACCAGCCTCTGGGGACAACGCACTAGCAGGGTCCAAGCAGCTTGCACCTCTGGTCAACTTGTATTGCAAAGGTGACCTTTCCATCACCTTTTGTGAACACCTCTTCACGAAGGAAGTACAGTCTTTTTTGAAGCTGAGCACAGTCAGTTGCGACGGTTTTGGGATCTTGCGAAACACATTTTTCGCAGCAAACCCAATGTCGAATGCAGCAGCAGAAACCATGTTATCTGGGTTCTCCAAGTCAATCCTAAGCAGCTTGGAGGACGTGTTGGTAGCTTGGAGGATCTCTTTTCGGATGATTCTACCAAGCAATGACCGTAACAGGCGATCCAGAGCAGGAGCAACGAACGGCAGCATGGGCTTGTCCGTCTGAAATTCAGCCAGAAATGGCTCGAGTTCTTCAGCAATTGACAGCATAAAAGCCAATTTCACAGGCAGCATCCTGTCACCTACTGCCTTTTCAACAGTGCTGAAGCTAGCGCACGCTGGCGACTTTTTTGCTTCCTTGGAGCATTCCACATATTTCAGTAAGTTCGGAATAATGTCAAGCGCTCTCGAGATCACCTTCCTATTCTCGAGCCACCTTACTGGGCAGAACTTCAACGGGAACACAACACTGCCCGTGTAGCGAGTGTAGTCTGCGCAACGTGCTGGCGCACACTTGAAGAGATTATAGCTCCCACGAAGAAATGCTACCAGATCCCAGTGCGTCGCAGAGTGGCCTGTTTTAAATGCGCCATTGACAATGTGGAGTCTACAGCTCCCAATGTCCAGGATCTGGTGACTGTTGTCAGCTTCTCTAAGTTCTTCCTTGAGAGACCTCAAAAACTTTAGGTTGACGTTTGGCCCGTCCATCGACACTTGTAAAACCTTCATTTGCTTAATGCCTTCTGTGGCTTTCCTAAAAGCAACACTCAAATCTTCTGCGCAGGTGTGCCCCAAGAAACACGAAGTTAGGTAGCGCGTTTTCACAGTGGCATCAGTTTGGTCCCAGTACCTGATCAGTACATCCATCTGTTCTTTCTGAGTGACTTTGTTGAGCGACTCATCAAATGCAATCACCAGATAAGGAACGCTAGACAGGCTTGACAGCAACTTCTCTTGAAAGTATGGTCCAATACCATGACAAATGGTGTATCCCACTTTGTCTTTTCCAAGTTGCATTTTGGTAGCGATCTCACAAGTGGGGAACATCAAAGGAAAGAGCGAGGCAGAGGCTGCCGCTGATCGAAAAGATCCATGGGTCATTATAGTGTTCAAGCACCACATGATCTCGGCCTTTGTAACTTCGTTCTTCAATTGAAAGCTTCGCACTGACGTCATCAGAGAAGGGCTAAGTGCTCCTGTGGCAGTAGTTAGAAGCACCGCCGCAGCACTACGACCACTATTGCAACCTCCGAACGAAATGCCCGCTGGTACCGCGGAAGGCGAGCCCGCATTTGTCGCAGTCTCGAAAAATGAGACGACTCGGGTCTGGGAAACGCTTTGCAGAGATTTCATAGCAGCTTGATGCTTCTTACTCTCAACATGACTAGTAATCGCCCTGGGAGAACTTCTTGCAGCACATGGTGCAGCGAGCACTATTTGGGTCATTTGGCACGGGTCTAATCCATGTTGCATGTGCGGAGATTTCTGGGTTTGTCCAATTAAGGTTGAAGGAGCATTTCTTCGACAGTGACATGAGCACTTCCACAAATATCTTCAGTTGAGGAGCACAACACAAAGGAAATTTCAACCTGAAGACCGAAATGCACGCGGTAGAGACAGGTGCGCGTGACTAGTTGCGATCATGGGGAGACGCGAAAACTAACGAACGAATGGAGTGCTATTTGCGCTATACACGCGCCTCTGGAAGTATAGATGAACAACGGCTGTACGATTCTGAGCTAGTTCTGCGTTATGAGTGGTAGCGCGCGCCACCTTGTATCAGTGACACGTACCTGCAAGCGCTTACGGCGGATCGCGGAGGCCACGGCGTACGTATCATGCGCCGCGGCCGCCCTTCACTGTACTCAAATCCGCGCCTGACCGCGACTGCCGCTACTGGTACGAGCGCGCCAGCATACGTTATTTTCCCTGACTCTGCAATCTTTTTAGTAATATCCCTGACAATTCCCTGACTTTTCCCGGCGTCTTAAAAATCCCTGACAATTCCCGGCATTCCCGGTTTTCCCGGTCGGTAGACACCCTGTGGTATGACGTCACACTCATATTATGTCATCACTAATAATACCTATTAGTCTTAGCATTACCCAATTATATTAATTAGCCTTGGCTAATTATGTGACGTCATTATATTCGTCGCATGACTCGTCGGCTCGTGACCTCTCATGGCGCCGTTTCTTGCGGATACTTTTTTGCGGATATGAGTTTGAAAGTGAGCCATCTAATGCTTTCGCATTAATAAAAGAAGCCGCTCGCATCTACACAGACATAAATACAACATGGCTCTGTTGGTGTACTACAGTGTCAAAGCTTGTTAAGTGTTTTCGAAGGCAACATACACAGGACTGAAAAGAGCATTCTCGCTATGCCGGATAGAGCTAGAAAATCCAAATACACTGATATGCGTCTGCATAACCGAGGCATTGGAAAGTACATCGATGAGTATCATGAATAACTCCCCCTCCTCCCAATTTCTGGTTGATGGTGTAGAAGGGCTGTGCTTGTCAATTGCCGTTTGGTTCGTGCGTGAATGAGCGCGACGCTTCCAATACGAACAAGTATACACAAAACAGGTTGCCGGATATTGACACACAAGGTACTCACCGACGTACTGCTGGTAACCGCGTATGGAACACCCCTGCCTGCAGGCCATATACTCTCTGAGGGTTAATCCCAGATTATAAGCTTCTCCTATTGCGTGCACATCAATATTGTCTGTACACACCTTATTAAATAATACCATCATGATTTTGGCTTTCCTGTCTCACAGGAATGCTCAGAATTGTTTTTAGCTGAAGAACTTCTTAATGCTTTTTGTTTTGTTTTTCGTTAGTTTTCTGAGGCCAAGCAGCCGACCTCAACGTCACAATTTGAGGTTGAGGTGAGGTTGAGTGAGGTCAGCAGTGGCCTCAGGAAAAGTGAGGTGAGGGTGTCTAAGGAGACCTCAACCTCAACTGATGAGGTTGAGGTTGAGTGAGGTCAGCGAATTCTTTTTGAGGTTGAGGTGCGGTCCAGATTTTTGAGGTCAGACGCCCACCTATGCTCCCGAGTGGTTGACAAAATACGCCGTGCTCCGTTCGACACCAATTCTCTACGGCGTATCGCCATCAGCCTACCATTTGTGACATTCGCTTATAACTCTTCACGTCCTGATACCGCCGGGTGGCCGCCCTTCTATGTTCTTTTTAGACGAGACCCATTACTACTCTTGCATACGTTACTGCCTGCCGCCACCGACTCCGTCACTACTTAAGCTCGCGATGCCATTGCCCGAGCCGATGCGGCCCGCCAGGTTGCTCGTCACCGACTGCCTGCCTTTCAAACACCGCTACGACAGTGTTCACCGTGATGTGCACTACCCTCCCGGCTCCCTTGTCCTCCTCTGGCTCCCGTCCCGTCGTGTGGCCTTGTGCGCTAAACTTCTGCACATGGGCCCTTTCCGTCTTCTTTTACGCCAAATGACCGACGTGACCTACCAGATTGTACCGCACCATCCCAAGACATCCTCCGCGACATCACCTTCCGAAATAGTGCACGTTGCCCGCTTTAAGCCATACCATTCCCTCTCGACCTCGCCCGCCACACACTCACCGGGACGGTGACTTCTCTGCGGGAAAAACAAAGTGACTATCCGTGCCCTTGAAGACGACGACGCTGAGAGTGTGTGTGTGTGAGCACTTTGAAAGCCTCAGGTCGTAGAGTACCTCTCTGCATTCCACAATTGCTTGTGGAGAGCTCCCGGCAACAATATTATCCTAAAAATAAATACGCGCGATTTTCCCATCGCTTACCCTTGTCCTATGTATATGTTTACCGCCCATAAGCACGCCACGAAGGAGCGTGCCTGAGCCCTACGTGCTGCAGCCGTTCGCTACGAGCTCATGTGCTCAGTACTTTTTCAGCATAACGGACGTCCTCGTTTGAAGAGTAACCATTGCTTTTCTTTTCACGAAGCAGCTATCGCAATATAGCATTCGATTGCACTGTCAAGCAATGGCCACCTGCAGTCTTTGTATACATTTATCAGCAGCAAAGTTTTTGTTTCCTGTTTGTTTGGGACTTGCTCGCGTTCAGCTTGCATCAGATTTTAGCAGCTTTTCTCAATAAATTCGTTCGCAACTGCAGTGCTTGTAACACGCACCTTGAGATAGCGGTCAATATCCTGCGACGAAGAAGACGAAGCTAGCAGTGTTGCGGGATGGAGCGCTTGCGCTATAGGCCAGCGGCAATTGAAGATCATCTCTCTGTTCATCGCATCTCATTCTTCGGCTGCCACATAGCAATATTTTCAACTCTCCAGTAATATTTAAGACGAAGCGTTTCATTCGTATCGCGCACGCGTGCTTCAGCTCTCGAGCTTACACCTGTGTGAACAGACATCGATGTGTTATTCTGTTTGTGCAAGTGTGCTACGTGAAACGTGGCAGGGAAATGAGGGGCTCGTTATGACAACATACATAAAGGAAGCCAACCGTAACTGAGACCGATGAAAGCATGGGGAAATATTTCTATATTTTCCTTATTTGTGTGCTCATAAAGGGAAAAATAATAGTGTAATCATTTTAGGGCTGAAATAAAATTGATTCGGAAGTAGAAGGAAAAACAAACGGTGGAATCCGAGCCCACGAACTTCGAATATCCCATACGGTGCTCTACCAACTCAGCTACGACGGCGGCAGTCCAATATTCTACTTTTGGGAGGATTTTTGTCGCGAGTAACCTAAACTTGAGAGTGTTCAACAGCACCACTCTGGTACATAGCAGCGGACGTAGTATACATCCTGTATTACCTTACATAGTACAAATGCGTAAACAGTACCTCTATACCCTATCCTTAAGTCCTATTCCTTCTGCCTTTGATTCATCCTTCCTATCTTCCACCCGCTGCGGACTTAATATTTTCGTTAAAAAACCACTGCCACTACCGCCGCCGTCAATACTACTTGCGTCAATGTCATCAACCACGAATGACACTTGTTTTCACCTTGTGACAGTGTGCAGGGAAAATGGCATCAAATTAGGCAAAAAGTAGCCTGCTGAAAATGGCATTAAATTTGCGATCTGGCCGCGGAATTGCCAGCTTTACAGGAGACATAATGCGCGAGAGAAAAATTAACAACGCAGTGATTGTCATCGTAAAGGACTAATTCATCCGCTCTATAATACTTGAAGGCGTGATATAGAAAAAAAAAACAATTACAGCACCGAAGTGTAAAAGATCAATTTGGACTACGATCAAAGTGTTCGTATTGGTCAATGAAGGAATTTCGCTAAAAGTGGAGAAAAAGTTCGCAGTTCAAAACACACAATAATATGAACGGGAACTCATGCAAGCACGTGCCGACCAGGGCTGCCTACGCAGCTGTGTACAAAGGGGAGGCACTCCCCGTCACGCTCGCGACAGGGTGTGCCTCCCATTTTGAAAACAGCAGTGTACATGTCAGACTGCACGCAAGCCTACGGGGCCTGCAGCAGGTGCGTGTTCTGACTGGTACAACGTGCACTTGCGCTGCTGCTATACCCATGCGATGCACACACGGCTTGCATCCGTGCACACATACACCATGCAAATGCACTTTGACATGCGGTAAGTATCAATGCTAATTGTGAAAAAGAAAAAAACGCGTCTTATATACGCATCAATAAAACGTTTTCTAGTGTAGACGAAACATGTAATGTGCATGAACGCACACAGACGCTCAAATTAATCTAGAATGTCTAATCTGTGTTGGCGGATTAGGAGTGAAATCTACAAGGTCCATTACCCATCTGGCCCCCTTCCTAAAAATTCTAAAATTTTAACGAGCCGCCGCGGTGGCACAGTGGTTATGGCACGCGGATGGTCACCTGAAAGACGCCGGTTAGATCCCCGCCGCGGCAGTCAAATTTCGATGGAGGCGAAATGCTAGTAGCCCGTGTACTGTGCGATGTCAGCGCACGTTGAAGAACCCCAGGTGGTAGAAATTTCTGGAGCCCTTCACTACGGCGTCCCTTGTAGCCTGAGTCGCTTTGGGGCGTTAAACCCCCATAAACCATTAAAATTATAAAGCTTCAGAGTAGCAGGACAGATATTCATTTTTCCGGAAAACCTCTCTGCCTTTCCCGTTGATAAGCCCTCTCTCTCTCAACTTCTCAACCAAGCTCCCATTAAGCAAACGGTCAGCGCATGCAATTAAGAGACGCAGCAGAGGCTCCCATGCACTGACTTGAGGCTGGACGGTGGGCCTGGGCAGGCGCAGGCTCTTGGAGCGCGCCAGGGTGGACCGGCCAGGGGGCCGCGCTGAGGACGATGAAGAAGAGCCCGACATGGTGGGCCCGCTGCTCCTTCACGGGGGGCCCATAATGGCGCAGCCTCCTTCCTGCACACAAACACACAAGAGCTCGGACATCTGCCAGCCTACGACACTCACCGGCATCTCCTATATTTTGCCAATTTAATGTCAATAGCCAGCCGAGCAAGATAACCGTGCCGTCATTCATTACTCTTTATCTTTTCAAATACTGTGTTGAGTACCATCCGGATGGGTTTGACTCCGCATTATGCAGCACTCCTTTTTATTATTTCATTTTATTGTATGTGAAATTCTTTGAAATTCTTTGCTATTATTTGTTTATTTATTTGCTTTATCTGTACAGTTAGTTGCGGCTCATCTTACCGGAGTGGTATGGGCCAGAATGCTTCATTTTTTGTTCTTTTTGAGTAAGTTCCATCATACTAAAACAGAGCAAAAGTCATCACATGTAAGCCCAGCAAGTCCAGCCTCAGTCACGGTACCCGACAGCCACCACAGTCACTTGATCACTTGAGTGAAGCATGCCTTGGGGGCAGTGTTACCCAATTCCCCCACAAACAAGGCTTCACATCTACAGTAACAGCACGCCTCCCTTCACGAAGCGTTTGTATTTGACTTCACAACTTCAGCCTGCTTTACAATGATGGCAGAAGTCTGGTTTACAATCATGGCAGAAGCCTGTTTTCAATGTTGCAGCTTTGTCACACGACTGCAGAATCTGAAATGGTCGGAAAGCAGACAGTGACACAAGGCTGACAGGCTCGGTTCTTTCTCACAAAGTATAGGGAAAAGGGCCGAGCTCAAATATGCATGTCGGTAGTGGAGAGAGGTAAGCAAATTTGCTCGCTTCGCCCCTTACAGTGAATATTCTCAGAAAATTTTGGCTTTGCGTCGGCATATACTTCAGTACAGCAAAAAAAAAAAAAAAACGAGCAAGATTAGTTTCAAAATGCTTAATAATGTACCACTCCCTGCGAACATCTCAAAAGTTGCTCCTTAGCTGAACGGCAAACTGTGTCTTGAGAAAAAAATTGGCAGTGGCTAAGCTCGGCTATGCCAGGATATATGTAGCGAGAGGTACCTTTCCCTGGCTGAGCTTGTTGGGGTCCCTGTATGTTTAGCAATGAGAGGCATTGTGTATACATATCTTTTATTCATTTCTTGACAGAGACGAAGACTACCCGATGATCTGTGAAGTAGCATGCAGCGGCCTCAATTTTGTCGGTACAGTATCTCGATTAGGTAGAGCCTTTTTAGTATAAAAGCTATACAGTAGTTCCCCATTGTGTAGTCTGGACGTGAGGGTCCGAAGCTCAATTAAAGTCGAACTTTTCTTTCAAACACTGACTAAAAGAGTCCTGTTTCCTATTGCAATCACCCAAAGTCAGAAAAAACTGAAACCGTGCCGTAGGCTGGTATACACGTGGCAACCACATCAATCATCTGCTTGACAGATGTTCCCGGTGCCACGTAGACTCCTTGGATGATAATGCTGCTTTCCAGAAGCCGAACACAGCAGGCTTCACCATTAATTCACCGCAATCGAAGGGAGATATCTGACAGCGGTGATACCTTGTTTCACGTACACACAGACTCCAGCGTTCTTATTTGGTTCAACCTAGCTGCCAGGCGACAACCTGAGGATCGGAAGAGTTAATCTTCTCTTGTCCATACCGCCGTTTAGCAGCGGCTGGACTCTCTTTCCCTGCATGCATGCCAAACGTTGCGATACGGACGCCCATTACATCTCCGCCTTTTATACGCAATGCTGCGCATGCGAATGATGATAGAGCGGATGATAATAGAGCGGCGTGCGGCGAGGCGGCGACGAAGAACGCGGCGTAGCTGTGGGGTCTCTCTGGTCACCATGGTATCAGCGCATGCGCACAACTGCTCATCCGCGTGACGTCATGCTCAGCTATGACGGTGGAGCGGGCGCGCGGCCGCGGCGAAGCGCACCTCTTCGGTTGCCATGGTAACGGCGCATGCGCACAACTGTCCTCTCCCATGTACCGCGAAATGTTCGACTGGTAGCCCAGTGTAGCTCTCGCTACAAAACATCACCGCACTCATCGCTTATGTACAAGGGTCGTCCACTCTTAGTGCGAACACGCGAGCGCATGACCCCGCTCTTTGGAGGGCCACTGCGTCCGACACTGCCGCACATCGAAGCGAAGTGACGGATGACGCGAGGCACCACATGCCGGTCTCCATCTTCTCCTGCGCCATTTTACTGCTATGAGCGGCTGTGTAGCACGGAGTGGACCTCTAAAAGATAGCGGTCACGCGCTCGCGTGTTGGCACAAAGAGTGCACGACCCTGTACATCAACAGTATTATAGTGTCATCTGGGGTCACGGAAGTCCGAGCGCCGAAGAACGTCATTAATTGTACCCTACTTACAGGAGCCTAAGGTCTGTGTGTGCTTGACTAACATGAAAATCAATCATGCATCATTTCTTTTGATGGTTGTACGAAGACATCGAACTTTAGCCTATTTCACTGACGACACCTAGTTTTGGACATCAGGCACCTGTTCTATACTTCTTTCAGCCGAAAAGCCTGCGGATTTGGGCTTCAGTAGTGGCTACCGTGGTGCCTGCATTCTCAACTTATTGGCAGCCCGGCTAGGTTGCGGTTCAGACGTACAAGACTGCGTGGCCGGCAACCCGAATACGCTCTTTCCGGAGCAAGGCCGGACACCTCTTTGGATCGCCGGTCAGCGTACGTAACATCCTCCAGTGGTAATAGATTCACTCGACATAGTTCAGCCTTGTACTCGGGAACATTATTTTCCGCTTTTATTCTTTTTTTTCCCTTTTCGGGCGAGTAGTCACGTGAATCGCGTGTCGAATATGCCGTGTCGGTCGAGGCCTTCCAGCACGCGGAGAAGCGCAGACCGGCTACAGAAGAGCGAAGCGTGGTTTTTTTTGTCTTTTAAAGACGACGGGCTCCGCTAAGAGAGAATAATGAAGCGCCGCCGAGAGGACCGGTCGGCGGCCCTGATCCAGAAGCCCAGAACCCGCGACAGAGAGCAGCGCTGCTCTCGAGCACGGCACGGAGAAACAGGAGAGGAAGGGCGGATATTGCGGAGACCGCGCGTGCGGAAGCGTCGTCTTGGGACGGGGCGTCGCGCCGACGATACCAAAGACGATACGACCGCCACTGGCGACGCGGCGCACGGGAGCCGCTCCCGCCGCTGGCCGTCGGCAGCGCCGGCGCGACGCCCCGCTGGGTTTCTTTGTTATCGTTTACTTTTCGAAACGGTCGTTATTTGCTTGTTCTCGGGGGGCGTTTATGTCTTCTAGCGCCAACCTTGGGGAGGCTGCCGGCCAAACCCGGAGTTTATTTTTGTTTTCGCCGCGTCCAGCCGCGCTCCGAGAGAACTCGTTCACCGGGGAGCGGCGCGGCCGCCGATGCTGCTGCGGGGTCGACCGATAGATAGCGCGGCTTCTCGCTCGGGGGCCCCATCCTCCGCCGCGTCCGCTTATCTCGGAACGGGCGCGGATCCGTACAGCACACGCGGGAAAGCATGCCAGAGAAGGTGCGGGTCATCTAGCTCCGCGAGACAAAGTTCTCTACAGGACGCTCCAGTTTTTCGCCAGCGATGGGCGGGGGGGGCACGACCGACGGCCCCAACTTTTTTCCTCGCAGCCGCGTTCTCTCCGTAGCAGCGTCGTGATAACAGTGATCGTTGCGCGTCACGTATACTACGCAGAGAGATCTGCGCCGCAATTTTCCCCGCAACCCTGTTCGTAAGAATCCGTCGTCACCACAGAGCACGCGGAGCACGTGGCAGTTGCGCGGTACCGCCTAAGTCTCTCGGATTACGCCACGGACGGAGCAGTGGGAAAGTGTGCTGGCACTCGGCAGAACCGCCGGCGAGAAGTCTTCCACGATGACGGGCAGCGAAAAACTCTAGCCAGCTAAGCCAAAGTCCCGACCTATAACGAAGCCCGCGGAACGGATGGAAATTGCAGCCCACGTGTGCACGCACTCGTAAGCCTGCATAGCGCCACACACTAAACCAGTGCTATTCTTACAGACGTGCGCGCTCCTCCAGGCGCGTTAACGCCGCAAATGGCAGCAGTGGCGGATAGCCGTCGGCCCAAGCAGCGACGAACCCGATCCTCGCCTGGGACACATCTTCGTGCATGGCTCTTCGTAAATTGTAATGGCTCCGTCGTTTGCTACGGGGCGATTTATGTTTACAGGTAAAGTGCCCTAATACAAGCGCGTCCGTCAACCAGTTGCAAGGGCATGGTTCGCTGCACGACCGAGGAATAATTGCACGAGCGTGTTTCACGTCCGAATTCGGCCTGATAAAGCGCATCGGCTCGATTGTTACACGTCGCATTTGTACGTGCGTACTGCATGGGCGGTTTTGACGAACGCTTTGCGCTCTGGCAAGACTGCAATCGTGCCCCAAATCGCTTCTGGTTTGAAGACCATACAACAGGCGAGCAAAGCGGCGTCCTCAACTTGAGGAGATTTACTCAGCAAAATGGGTTCTAGAGCGCAGTTTCGTGCCCCGTTTCGATTTGGAAAATGCAGCCGGCAATGCAACAATGCGATTGCCCGAGGGAGGAGTACGGATATGCAAAAAAATTTGCAGAGAGGAAAACATCTACTAGTAGAAAAAAATTTTTGATGGTAGCTAGGAGCAGAGTCTCGCGCCTACGGGCACGCCTGTTTTTGCAAAGTATTGTTATCAAAACTGGAAACCTATTGCGCTGACGTGCCTGAAAATTTCAGATCAAATTTATGGTTGGTAGCCGCCGCGGTGGCTGAGTGGTTATGGCGCTCGGCTGCTGGCCCGAAAGACGCGGTTTCGATCCCGGCCGCGGCGGTCGAATTTCGATGGAGGCGAAGTTCTAGAGGCCCGTGTACTGTCCGATGTCAGTGCACGTTAAAGAACACCAGGTGGTCGAAATCTCCGGAGCCATTCACTACGGCGTCTCTCATAGCCTGAGTCGCTTTGGGACGTTAAACCCATATAAACCAAACCAAATCTATGGTTGGTTTATGGGGTTTAACGTCCCAAATCGACTCAGACTATATTATGGACGCCGTAGTGAAGGGCTCCGGCAATTTCTACCACCTGGGGTTCTTCAAGGTGCACTGATATCGCACGGGCCTCTAGTATTGCGCCTCCATCGAAATGCGACCCGCGGCCGGGGTCGAAACCGCGTCTCTGGAGTCAGCAGCCGAGCGTCATAACCGCTGAGCCACCGCAGCGACTTCAGAACAAATATATATAGCCGCACCGAGCGTGAAATTAGTCTAGTCCACTTCTTAAACTCATTATTTTTCTCAGATTTCTCAAGCTTGGCACACAATGTTTGATAACTTTAAATGTCTTCATTATTAAAAATAACTGGAAATATAACCAACCACAAACATATGCGCTGCTTTCTGCGCAAACTCACCTACTAAATAATACAAAATTCACCGACATGTTTTTACGCAATCAATTCAGCAATGTTCAAGAATACACAGAACAGAATCTTCAGACAACGATTAAAGGAAAATATTTTCGATATTATTTCTACTGGGTGCATATACTACACTTAATATGACTATTGTCAAGCATTAAAAAAATGTTCCATAATTTTGTTGGCGTAGCAGATAAAAAGCCTCTAAACAAACCGTTCTGCAAGGCTCGACACACATGGTAGATGTGAGGAAACCATTTTTCTTTTTTACGCGTGCATCAAATGTGGGCAGATGCTTTCAGCGGAACAGCTGAATGAGTGAAAGATGTATGTGAAGCGCTCAAAATAAAAGCAATGACTTAACGCACGACGCGACTTGTACAGCCGGGACTACCGTGAAAAGCGCGTTGCACATACGCGAGGGCATTGCCATTTACGCCTCAGAAAACGGAGAACAAAGTACATTCATGGCCGGGATAGAAGGTTTTAATACTTTGTACGGGTATAATACGACGCTCCTGCCTCATCGTGCGATGCTGGTGACGACGGTGATCCCTTCACGCCAAATTCCTGGCCACGTATACTTACTGCGCTCGCAGCCGCCGGCCCTGTTGCAACACCGGATGTGCCGTGCCTCAGACTTCGGGCTCATTCACACTTGAGAGTCGCAGAGGTCGCGCGACCAGCAGTCGCCTGCGACTACACCGCAGTTCGACAACACCGATGTTCACACTTCCAAAGGAGACCTGTGGGTCGCCTTCTCGTTTGATTCTCGTTTGAAATGAGAACTCTAGGGAATGACGCCGTTCGCGCGCTTTCGAGAGTTTCGTCTGCTTTGGCCGCGTCTCCTGCGCTCGCGCTTGGCCCTCGAAAGTGCTCTGGTCCCTCGATATTATCAATGGGCTGCGACGACCTGAGCGAAGAGGAAGATATAGCGGCAATGTGCACCTCGGCCATACAACCGGCCTGCCAGCCAGCCTGGATGCCGGCCGCTATAGGAGGTATTCACTGAGGCCGCGCTACCAGACGGCGCGAGCGTCGCCGCGGCAGACGCGCCATGTTTGCGGTCGTTTCACGAAAGCTCGCGCAGTGTCACGGTACGCCGTGAGGTATCCGGCCTGAATTGTTAGTGAACCGTAACATCTTTGCACGTTGTTAAATGCGACAACGTCCACTTTTCTTTGTGGAACGCTTATTGTGCATCAAGTTTGCAGCAGAATTCTGTGCCGTAATTTAACCGAGCTGCGTGCCGCAACTCGGCAGCAAAACTGGCCGGCTGCATTGCACGCAAGAATGTACACGACTTGCCGCTTTTAATATCAGTTCATAACTGTCAGCTACTCATGCAGGACACATGGTGGATAACACAGCACACGATTGATTACCCATATTCCTAAACTGACGCTGCAGAAAATCATATTTCCAGAGGCTGTAGTCCGCGAACTGCCGAAGCCTCATTGTTTCAGCAAAAACTCATATTGCGTCATAGCTGCTTTATTTACGCGATAAAATGGTCGAGCAAATACTGTCATGCACTCGCAGCACGAATGGCTGACATAACAAGAATGTTTTGCAGGTTTTATTGTAGAAACGTAGCGTTGCTTCCAGTGCACAAGACCTGGAATCTGTAGGCCGGTTCGCAGCAACGCGATGTGCAGCGATTCCGCTACATTCAGTAGTAGCATGTCACTTTCAGAAGACAGAGATGACAAGTTAAGCTAGCTAAACAAACAGACACGTTTAACTACTCACCTAGGTGAAAAACGGCACTTCGGCCGTCGGCACCCTCAGCACGGATGTGGGGCCCGGGTCGACCACTTGTTAAGGAATTGCACACTCTCATAGATTTGCATGCTTTAATTCCTCGACTTGTCGGCAAAATTACGCCGTGCAGAAGGCAGACCTTAATATGGATGAATTCAACGCACGACAGCTGTCTTGTAGTACGTCGCACACCACGCCGGCACCTGCACATTCCTACGCGTCGACGTTTTCACAAAGTGTAACATTTTCAGCGTGCCCGCTCTTTTCTGCTACGCGCAGTTCACGGCGTATCCACTCAGTCACACGGTGTTACCGGTCGGACAGAAATGATTTGCGGCGAGACACTAAATACACTCACATTTCACACATCATAAGCGAGGTAAATGCTGCGGCTGCCGCGCGCGCGACCACCAACGTGGCGAATGCCGCGCCGGCCACTAGCGCCCCTTGCGGATGACGTCACGTGAATACCTCCTATAGCATCAGAAAAATGCGCTTGTATGTTGTTTGTTCGCGTTCATACCATGCATGCTCTGGGAAGTCGAAATTCAAAAATGAATCAGTTTTGAGGGTCGTTGACCAATACCAAGCTACTGGATACAAGCAAATTTCCTCTCATAGCTGCATGCTTTGCTGCTGTTGCACAAAGCGGCTCGATCGCCTGGCGTCTTTCTCCGCTGTTGAAGGCGTCGCGGAAATCGAGCATATTTTTATATTATCATGAGACGGGGTCACAATAAAGCCGTAACGAAAGTAGCAGCGCTGGTTAGTTCCGAAACGCCCTCAGCTGCGGCATCGATGTGAAACCGGCTAGGCTTAGTGACGACTACGGCAGCTCGGCGCACCCGCGAGCGGCGTCGTTGCCGAAAGCTCGGCTCGCTCGCTGGTTGGTTGAGCGGTTTGCGACTCGCAGTCGCGAGGCTGCAAAATCGAGCAGCGAGCGACTGGCCCGCGACTGTCGCTTTTCGACCAAAACAGTTGCGCAACCTCTGCTACTCTCAAGTGTGAACCTCCCTTCAGGGAGCACTGAAAGCGACACCACCCCACCTTTCCTCTCCCCCCCGTGTATGCAGTAAGTAGCGCACACGAATTCCAGCAATTGAGGCTTTGTTTTACCCCCTGTAGGCTGCCGCCTTGTCTCACAAAAGTAATTTAAATTTAAAAATCCGACATTCACAGACGCGTGCTATCCCGACTGGAGCGCTACAGTCAAAGAGGCAGACTTTCCTTCCTTCTTTTTCAGACCCCGATCGAGCCTTTCTGGCAGTTCAGTACTGGCGTTCGTCTCGTCCGCAGGTGGGCGGGCCAGTTCAGAGTTCTGATTGACTCTTGCCACTCCATGCAAGCATCTTGTTAGGACTCTCTGTTTCGTCATTATCAGTGCCGCCTTACGCCGTGACTTCACACACACGCCTACATATCGTGCCACCATAAAAGACATGGAGCGTGCACATCATGAGGGCGACAGAGCCGCCAACCATTTAAATAACAGGTGACTGCTTCAGTAGCTTGAAAACGGCGAGCTTGCCAGTATACCAGACAGTTAATTAGTGCCGCCGGACGTGCAAAGAATTCGAGGGAGTGAGAGGACTCGGCAAGCACCAAATAACACAACATAAATCTCACAAAACGCCAATTAGATCACCCGTAAGTATGGTAACTGCATGCTTCAGCCAAGACGCTGAACGGCGAATATCGCATATTTCCGGATTAAAATGAAGCCGTTAGCTTCTGTAAGTTAAAAGAATGGTGTTTAAAAGTGCGTGCCCTCTTTGGCATTCAGTCTTGGCGCGGGTGGTCACTGTCAAATCTGTGATAACAATTTTTGTTTGATTTTAATGGTGTAGAGCAGCTTCGTAAAACAGCGCCATGTCTAACTTGTTTTCCCTGAAAGGGGCGGGGTCAAGAACCCATTCTCCCACGCTGTTTTCCCCCCAGAAAATCCGAACACCTCGCTGTATTCCAATAAACGTTCAGCATATAGGTAATTCGCAACTTTGTGTAGCAACTGCCTTAATGCAATATAAATGTCTATCAATCCTTACGAATATTCATATAACGTAGTATATAGTTGGACGAATTAGAATAGCACCGAATTTTTTAATTGTAAAAACTTTTTTGCTCTGCGATTTCTTAAAGTATGTGCGCAAAAAATTATAAATATACGCACCTGAATTTTGCATTGTTTAGAGGATAAGTTTCTGTTGAACGCAGTGTAAACTGTATATGGTACGTTTATTCCTTTTTCAAGGACAAACATCTCCAAAGTTAGGAAAAAAAAGAACAATAAACTCACAGGACGGTTATGACTACGTAACGCGAGATTCAGCAATATCTGTGTAGGCATTTAGTTTTGACAGGCGGCTATTCTACAGTCACCCGTGGGCTTATGCGACCCAGGTTGACCGCGACATAAGGTGCTATCAGACGACCAGACGCAAACACACGCACATCATTAATAAAGGCCTTAACACATCCTACGTGGTGTCATGAGGGATGATAATCATACCCTGGTTGCCATGGTAACCATGGATGGTAAACATGGTAACGCACCCGCTGGTTACGCCGATGACGCGGAAGACAGGGACGGGCGCCTAGGAGATATCGCTGTAAAACTTGGGTGCAAAGTTTGACAAATATTTGAAATCGACGAGACCATACATTTCAGTTCCATAAAACAAAAAAACGACCACTGTGAGTAAGAAGAGCACGCGCGTCAAAAGATTCTATTTCGACACTTTTCTGAGTGAAACTGGTCGCAAGTCCGTTATTTCCAGTCATCAAGCACTGACACATAAGGTAGATTAAAGTCGTTGATCATTATACCCTGACACGATCTTACCTGAAATGAACCAAATGCAACGCCATTCATTTGTGTTGCTTCGGTGTCCCGCTGGGCGCTGCATTCTAAGCTAATCAACGCGGCGACCTCATTACAGCCGTGTCCGGTGCGAATTATTCATGGGCCACCAAAAAGAAAACGTCGAACTTACAGCGCACTAGCGCCGCCTATCGGCCGATCCTGTCCTTCTACGCGGCTGCCGCAGCGCGGTCCGCATCACAGGCAGCCATCTTCACGTTCTCCGCAAAAAACACGGCATCGCTTTCCCCACTTTTCGTGTTTCTGATTCAGTCCAGTGCTATGCGAAGTGGAAGCCTTCAGACGCATTTGCGGTGCCCGCTATAGTGTTTCACCGCTTTGCAGTGAAGTTTGAAATACTCTTCGCCCGATATTTCAAGCAGGCGATGAAGGCGGGAAAAAGAGCGTACCGAGAGTCCGGCAGCCGAAAGCCTTTTAGGGCCCCTCCTATTGTGACCAGCAGCGTCGTTTGTTTATACGAATAACACCGGGCAAGCAGAGCGGGCGCATATATGCGTCGCGAAGCCCGTTTCTGGGTGGAAACGCGGACACTTCTTGGAGGTCATTCGGGGACAGCTCCACGGACGCCCACGCCTTCTGCGCGCGGCACGACGCGGCTGTTGTGCTTGTCTCGTGGCGCGCTGCGAAGGAAGAAGAAAGAAATACGGACTCTATCGTCGAGACCATGCAAATGAAGATAGGGGCGCCGGCAGCAGCTGCGGCTGTGATGTCTACTAATGGCGACGATTCTAGGGCGAACTTTCTGGGAAGTGCCGTGCAATGGGTACAAGCGAAACAAACGGCATTGATCAGCCTGGACTTTCGGCACGGTCTTCAACTGCTTGATTCAGACGAGTTTATTGCATTTTGCCTAGAACTGGCGAAATAAATTTTGTAGCTTTCGCCAAAGAGCGCTATCACGCACAGCATTTTCTTTTACGCGTTTTTTAATTTTTTTCATTTTCTTATCCCTAAGCACCAGGCTTGGGGAAAGTTTGTGTCCATTGTACCACCGGTGCGTACCGCGCGGCACTGGGGATCGAACCCTACACCTCACGCATGCAAGGCGGAAGCTCAAACCGCTAAGCCCACTGCTGCTATCTACTTCGCTTAGAACTAACGCGCTGCCACTTCGTCTTTAGCATGCGGCGAACACCCTTGCACACAAAATTTGATACAAATGCGTTAATCGTTTCACACGACTCATTATTAAGATTCATCCACTCGGCCTATTCCTATCATGTAAGTGTCACTGAACTAAAACGTAATGCTCATCTTACAAACTTAGCAGGCCGCCGTACTATTGCAAGACTATGCATTTTTCATAAACTTTACTATCACCCCATGATCAAGTCTATTATCAGCCCTGCCCACCGCATCTCCAGCCGCACGAACCACCAGAAGGTCGTTTACCCTCCCCCTGCCCGGACTAGTGCTCACCTGTCATCATTTTTTGTCCGCACTGCAAAGGACTGGAATGACTTGCCCAACACCGTCGAACTTCACTCCGACCCATCATCATTCAAAAAATCCATGGAATCAACCATGTGCCCTGAATTTCACTCCCTCATATAATACCTCTTTAATGGGGCCTTTGAGGTTGAAATAAATAAAAACTATACACGTAAGCGACATTTTACACATTTCGTTTCTCTGTAATGAGGATGATGGTATAACGAAAAGAAAGGCGCTGCATGCATTCTTTTTTGCTAGATGGAAGAGATGAGTGCAGAAAGAAAATAGTGCACATGCATCGTATAATAGAGAGCACAAAAGAAAGGAGGCCATTTTTCTAACGCAGTCGAATGGCTGGGCCTTTCACATAAACCTCACCGTTTCCACTGGTGTCGCCGCAAGGACCACGAGCCCGCACGCCCGGCTTCCAAAAAGATCTTAGTTCAGAACGAAAACCTGCCCCCCCCCCCCCCCCCCCTCGCACCTTAAGAATAATTCGCGGCAGCAACTGCGGACAACTGAGCTGAAAGTACTGCAGGGGATCCCCTGACTGATAACACACGCACAATTGATTTCGACACCACCAACACAAGGTCGATTAAGGGTAACGAACTGATTTCTAAGGAAAGGCACGTGTAGAAGGTGTGGGGACTTTCCCCCACGACGTCCCCTTTGGTTTGCTTTCCCGCGGTGCACCCTCCCACAGCTTCGCCTAGAGGAGGGGCGCACCACGTAACTCTCCCTGGTTAGCTACCTTAACTAACAAAGGAGGGTGCCGGCATCGCAGCGACACGAGCGCCACAGACGACGTGATAGCTGCGCGCGCGCGGGAGGGCACATCCTCTTTATTACGCTCGTCGGGAGCGGGTGTATCGCTCGCCGCGCTCCGCCCTCCGCCAGCGGGGTGAGGCCACGTGGGGAGGAACGTTCTCTCGCATCTCGTCCCGTCCAGACTCGGAGTATATCCCTTGCTTTAGCGTGGACGAACGTTCGCCCGTAACCTTGCTGGTGAGTCGAACGACCTCGATTCCATAGCGTGTTTTAAGGCGGAAGCCTTTAATGGCTCATTGTCAAGGTCATCTGCAGTTAGCAGAAACTGTCACAGCTTTCCGGCCTCCTTATTGGTCTCCTCTGCGTCGTGACGTTACTGCCGCTAGGCGGCGCACGTGTGCACCTCCTGATTGGCTCGCGTGCGTGACGTCACTGTCGTCAAGTGCAGGGGTGGTTCGGTGCCGCGCGGTATGACCCATCACATCGGCACGCGTGGCGGCAGTGTTTTTGACGGTGCGCCCTGACGTCACTGTCTTCAGGCGCTTAAGGTGGCTTCCTGATTGGGAGCTGTGTGGCCTGACGTCACTGCCGCGAGGCGCGCGTGGCGACCGTCTGCTAGGGTGTGGTGTGGCAGCGGTGGTGGCGGCAGTTTACCTTGCGGCATCTTGTGGGAAGGATGCCTCATCTCGCCAAACCAGAGTCACCCAACACGCTAAGCGGCAGCCGCTGAACGCAAGCGGCGCTCAAGAGAGGCTGAGCGTATACGTCGCATGCATCAGGGCGGCGAGGCGCGTCCGACACCACAGAGTCCAGGAAAAAACATTCACATAACAGTGCAGGAGTTGTGTGCCTCCGTGGTGTTTCAACATTCACATAACAGTGCACGAGTAGTGTACCTCCGTGGTGTTTCCGACGCAACAAATTGCCATTGGCAATGGTGTCAGGCTTCCGCCGTTTCACACTTTATTCTCGACAAAGTCTCTTCCGTAATTTTTTTTTTGCTAGTTGGCGTTATTGTTGCTGTAGCAATAAATGCCTGTTTGGGTCAGCCAGAGCGTAGTCACTTTGTTCCCTCAGAGCAAGGCCCGCCGTGGTCGGCGTACGATCGGTAGCGTACGCGATCACGGGGTGGGGTCTGACGCTTTTGAACGATGTCGCAGCCGCGATTAAATGGTAAGAACGTATTTATCCGCACAATTAAAACCCTACATCTGGCAGCCCAACGTGGGGCTTGCTCTTGGAACTTTGGAGGACTGTCCGATCTGAGGAACGCTCTTTGCCGGCGCATGGCAAGTGCCAGGTCTAGCATGAATTTTGATCGCTAGTACCTGCAGCATGCTTTCTTGAGTGCGAGAAGCATTGCGCTGCAGCATGTTTGAACTTTTCGGCATGCTCAGCACGTTTTTCGTCGAGTGTTCCCTGCAGTTTCTTCAGCACGAGAACCACATGGTCCGCATCGAAGGAGCGCGAGGCCTGGCGCCTGCGGAGTTGCCGAGCCCGAAGCGAGTGAGTACAGAAGTCGCGTGGGTGGTCCAAGTTTTCTGTACATGTTTTTTCTCTGTTTCGACTCTGGGAGTCGCAGCTGCGGGAGCTTGGGGCTACGGGTGCCGCTACGAGCTCGCTGGTACTGAGCCCCGCACCGGGTGCTCCGACACCTTCCGATACGGCGGGCGCTGACCGCTCAGAAGCTGCTTCGTGCAGTAAGCGGGGTAGGACCGCCCCACAGAGCTGATGTCTCCTCGCGGCTGCGCGCACGTAAGCCTTTTCGGGTCTTTTCTTTGTTCACGGTAATCGTCAGTGGCAGTTAAGCCTAAGGCTTTTCGCAGCTGTCTGCACCACGTCACGAGACATGACCACCGGAACGTGGTGTTGGGAGGGACGCAGTTTGCTGCCCAGTCATTGTTGTAACCTCGCAAGAACTGAGCAGTCTCGTTCAACTCAAAAAGGGGCTTTGTTCAATCGAATTTTGCGTTTGCACAGCCACGCGACAGGTTTTGCTAGGGAGTTAAGCATTGTGCCACGAGGCCCTTGCAGGCGCCATTTCCCCTCCTGTGGCCTATGTTAAAGGCACGCCGAGAGCATTTATGCAATTTTGCAGATCCAGTGGAGCCACCCAGGCTTGCTGTCCAGTGCACATCGTCTCGGTGCCGCCTGCTGCGACGGAGCGGCCTGCATCCTCTCGGCCGCATCGATCCGGAGCAGCTGTGGCGAGACCAGTCAGCAGTCACCTCCGGCTGCTGTTGCCCTGGCGACTACAAAATCCTGGCCTGCAGTTTTCAAACCGGCCTTCTCTTCGCGGGCCTGCGAACACGGAGTCCACGGCAATGCGAGTCCCAGCGGAGGCCTTCACGCCGCCTTCGGAACAACGCGGAAGTCTGCGTGGAACTGTCGGCGTGACCTCCGCTGCAAGACCTGCCTGAAGTGCATGAAGACCAGGAGACTCCTCCATAGCATGTACTTTCAGGCGCTTGGGTCTATTTAAGGTTGGGGGGATGCGGGGACTCCCCCCCCCCCCCCCACCCCCGACGTCCCCTTTGGTTTGCTTTCTTGCGGTGCACCCTCCCACCGCTTCGCCTCGAGGAAGGGCGCGCCAAGTAACTCTCTCTGGTTAGTTGCCTTAACTAGCAAGGGAGGGCGCCGGCGTCTTAACGACGAGCGCCACAGACGGCGTGATTGCTGCGCGAGCAGGAGGGCACATCCTCTTGGGCTGGGATTCTCAATGGTAGCGGACGTATCGCCCGTGGCGCACCGCCAGCGACGCCTCGTCAGGAGGAACGTTCTCCCGCATCTCGTCCCGTTCGGCCGCGGAGCATCTATCCCTTGCCCTAGCGTGGACGAACATTCGCTCGTAACCTTGCTGGGGAGTCGGACGGCCTCTATTCCTCAGCGTACCTTGTTGCTGTAGCAATAAATGCCTGTTGGTGTCATCCAGTGTGTCGTTCCTTTGTTCTTCCACAGCAAGGTCCGCCGTGGTCGGAGTGCGCTCGGTAGCGTACGCGATCACGGGGTGGGGTCTGGCAGTTATGAACGGTGTCAGCCGCGGTTAAGCGGGGAGAACGTATTTATCGCTCTTTTAAAATCCTGGAAAGGGGACAGCAGAAAGTGGCCGGCGGACGGGTTGGGCTGATGATGGTGACACCCCCCAGTCATTTCTTACAAGAACCGCTGCTCAAAAACACGCTATTTCAAAGCCAAATTGGTTCACTGAACCGCCGTAGCTTGTACGCGCGCACCAGGAAGCCCTGGTTAAAACTCGTCGGAGCCGTCCTGATGTGAAATACTGGCCATTCTCTCTCTTGTGGTACTTGCATTACGCGCCGCAGCGGGCCAACTCGCGACGACTCCAACTCTCACGGCCCCTCGTTTAGGCACAGTCTGGGGGCGGCCAGGGGGACAGGGTGACCGCCACCACGCCCCATCGTGGACGGCAGCGCCAGCGAGGCGAACGATGTAAAATGGTGTTAACGCGAAGCACACCGCGTTCACGAATGGTTGGCACCCTGGAATCAGAGTCGCTGAAAAGACCGACCATTTGGTGTCGACCGAGGGCTGGAATGTATGGATGAGCCAGCTGGTCAGCGACGCTCGAGATAAGCCAATACTAAAGCGAGGTTTACACGGCTGTGACACAGTCGCTGCGAGACGGGTTTCTCTCTCGTAGACGGCGTGTAAGCGGACTGCATCGCTAGGAAGTCGCTGCTCCAGCAGGAAGTAGATCGAGACGTGACTGCGCCCTCGAAAAAGTCATGTAAACCAGAAATCACGCCGCATCGAAGCGAGTGGGGAGTTGGGGGTCCCGATGCAGTGGTAAAAAAAAGGCATTTCTGGCGTACCGGCCGGACGATTCGGCGAAGCCGGCGAGAGACCGGAAATCGCTGTAGCCTGAAGTGGAGGAGGCCAGGCATAGTCAAGCCGCATCTGGCCGCATCGCCCTAACTTCCAGCGGCGACGCAGGGCGGCACCAACCACGATCGCGAACGATTCGGTACGACGTTACGTAAATAGTGGCTTGCACCAGCGGCCGATGTGCCAGTGCGCCCCGATGCGCTTCTGTCGCACACATGCAAACGCTGCTTGGGACACGGTATCTGCGCAGAAAGTTAAAGGAGTATAGACACCAAACTTTTGATTGTGTGTTTTCTTCTTTCAAATGAAGCGTTAGACGTCAGTATAAATACACCACGCATGCTATTCGCCTGCGACCGCTAGATAATTTATAATTTCTTCGTGACGATGTTTCGGTTTCATCAGCCAAACGATGTGTGTGACGTGTAGCTGGTGTTTAGGTCAAGTGAGCCATGAAAAAAAATCGCTATATAATTGCCGATGACATCGTTTTTTGTCATTCCAAATCTTGAAGCAGGCTGGCTTAAGCGTTATAAATTAAAAAAAAACGTATCAGATTATATTTTAGTTCTTAGAGCCTCACATGACTTAAACATGCAAACTCCGTCACAGCCATCGTTCGGTTGATGAAACCGAAAAAGCATGAGAGAAAGAATTCAGTTAAAAATTATAGTGGTCGTAGGCGAACATTACGCGGTGAACCATGTATCCTAATGTTGAACGAATCAATTGAACGAAGAAAACACGCGACTAAAATGAGCTGTTTTTGCACTACAGTCGTGCCCGCACGAAACGGTGCCAGGCCTCTGCTCTCCAGGCGCCCCGTTTTGCTCACGTTCCCTCCCGCACAGACCAGCTTTCAAAAATGCATCGCTGGCGCCACACCGGCCCACATTAAGTACGCGCGTCGCAGTACTACTGTCCACTAGGTCGCTCGCGGAACACCACCGCACGAGTTTCGCGCAGTCGCGCGGCTCCGTCCTCTCGGCGGAGCGAACCCCCGTCCTTGGCCTCCGCTGAGCAGTGGGTCACGGCGCCAACGGCGGAGCACGGTCAACTCCGAACCAAGGGCACGCATCGTGTGCTGCCGTACAAGCACGGCGATTCACGCCCGCCGAGTCCCCAAGGCCGGGCGCCGCACGGAATCGACGGACGCGAGAGCCGCGCGGACACCTAGGCGCCGCTTGGGTCACGATTCGGCGACGGACGCCGGACACGAAGGGCGTCTCCCCGACGGAGAACGCGCACGACGCCCGTCGAGCTGTTGTGCAAACGGGCGCCGTGAACAGAGGCATGTTATACGCGCTCGCAAATGCACCACTGCAGAGGCAGTTGAAATTTATTTCTCGCTCTTAGTGGTACAGGTATCACTGGGAGAGAGAGGACGCAGGGAAAAAGGCTGCTTGAATGCAGCTTGAGAGGCACCCTACGCCCACATTGCCGAGGCAGCGTATTGCCTGTTTTTCACAAGACAGCTACAGGTGAGGCAGTCGAAACAAAAACTAAAGTATCAACATGAATTAAATACAACATTTCAACATTTAGCATCACAATCAAAACAAAAAGCAACGTAAATACTACAAAACAAAAGCACTACATCATCCAAGTGTACAACATAAGCAGAATTTACCCGCGTTATAATCTTATTTACAGCTCAGAGCAAGTTCAAGCTAAAGGTCTTCAAACAGGTACAAAATGGTTTTTAGGCTCTTCACTGTGATACCTCTTAGCGATATGTTATTTTCTATAATGTTCAGGTATTTTGAAAGAATAAAAGACAATGACTACATATCGTATTTGGTGCGACAGAGGCAATGACCAAGGAAAATGAGAGCGGGTATCATACACTGTTGAATAGCGAGATATTTTCAGAAGCTATAGAGTGGTTTCATTGTTAGTAATAACCGCAGTTTTGTACATTGATAGAAATCTGAAAGGAAACAAAGAAGTAATCTTTAGAATGCCAAATTTAATGAAGTATTGATGCGTTTGGGTATGCCACGATACGTTTGCTATTAGTCTAACTGCCCGCTTTTGTGCTGTTATTAGTTTGGATATGTAGTGCTGGATCGTCGTTCTCCAAACTGTGAGACAGTATGTCAGTGATGGGGGAAAGAATGCTTGATAAATAAGGACCTTTACTTGAGAGAGAGAAAAAAAACTTTATTGAGGTCTCATAAGAGATTGGCGGTTCGGTCTTCATCGCTGTCGACGCTTGACCTCTTTCAGCAAGGTTGGGCCCCTATTCCAGGGCTCCACTGATCCTAGCTGCTTCGCTTGCGTGCTGCATTAGTGCCCTTTGGGCAGTGAGCTCGCAGCTGGTGAGCCGGCTCTCCCATTGCTCCGCTCTCGGGGTTTTGTGTTGGTGGAATGCGTAGTTGCGTTCGCACTCCCAGGTGATATGGTATAGCGTGGGGGTTGCCCCGCACCACGGGCATGGGTCCCTGAATTGTGTAGGATACATTTTGTGTAGGATGTGTAAGTTAAAGAAAGTTCCCGTTTGCAGCCTCCGCCAACTAGCTGCTTCTTGCTGTGTTAGAGACTTATGCGGAGGAGAGTATCTAATCCTTCCTCTGTGAAAATTCAATATCTCCGAATATCCGATCTCAACGGTATAGTGGTGACCCAGGGTTTGTGGCTGCTCAACTCGGTACGTGATCTCGCGAGTTAAGCTATCCGCCTTTTCGTTACCCTCTATTCCCGTGTGTGCTGGAATCCAGACTATCCTGTGGGTTGTGTTGTGTTTGAGATGCCCTACTTTACGGAGGATATTTAGGGCGGCTCTGCAGATTCTACCTTTCGTGTAGTTTCTGCATGTTTCCTTTGAGTCCGTAAGGATGTATAGTGACTTGTTTTTCCGGTAGCCTTCAGCCGCCGCCAGCGCCACGGCGACCTCCTCCGCCTAAGCTACCGTGTAGCTTCCGGTGGTTGCGCAGGTAAGCCGCTTGACTGTGTTGTCTACCACTACGGCTGTTGTTCTAATGCATGTTGAATTCCTGTTCCACGGGTATAATGTTGCGTCCGTGTACACCGTGTTTTCGAGCTTGGCTAGATGCCGTTCTACGTAATCTGCCAGCGCCTGTCTCCTGGCCGCGTGGCGATTTGGACTCATGTTTTTCGGTATACGGCTGACCTGGAGGGTCTTACGAAAGTCGTCGGGTACGTCGGCGTATCGATCGAGGCGTCCACTCATGTCTCGACCTAACCTCGTCAGGAGCGCTCTTTCTGTGGCCGTGTCTTAACTATTTGTGCTCCAAGCTGCGCTTCCACCAGCTCGCTGAAGGTGTTGCTGATCCCCAGCTGTAGCAGCTTTTCGTTCGGTGTGTTCTTCGGTAGGTGGAGTGCCGTATTGTAGGCCTTCCTTAGGATTGTTTCTACTTGTTCCCTTTCACCCTTGTTCATGGGGTGGTACGGGAGCGAGTAGGTCACCCGGCTGACTATTAGGCTTCTGACGAGTTTCAGCGTGTCGTCTTTTCATCCCGTATCTCCATTGGGAGACTGAGTATCATGCGACTCACCCGCGCCGCTGCCTTGTTGAGCAGGCAAATCGTGTGGCTACATTTTCTGCTCCCCTGCAGCCACAATCTCAAAATTCTTATCGTGTCCCTTTCTGGGATGTTTTGCCCCTCCAGCTTCACCTCGAGTGCTGCCTTGGTGGGGTGCCTTCCTACTCTCAAGAGTTCGGATTTCTCCGTAGAGCAGGCTAGTCCTCTCTTCTTTACGTACTCTTGTACACAGTTTGCCGCCTCCTGTAGCCTCTCTTGTTTTTCTTCCAGGGACCCTTGTGTCACCCAAATCGTGATGTCGTCTGCGTACATCGCGTGTTCAATGCCTTGGATTTCGCCGAGTTTCCTTGGCAGGCCGATCATCGCCACAAAAGAGTATGGGCGAGATTACCGAGCCTTGGGGCGTGCCTTTGCTTGGAGTGGTGAAGACATCGCTTCGCAGCTCCCCCAGTCACACTGTGGCTGCTCGGTTGGTCAGGAAGTCCTTCACGTAATCGTGGATCCTTCTTCCGCAATTGATGTTG
Organism: Amblyomma americanum; assembly: GCF_052857255.1. Taxonomy (NCBI): domain Eukaryota; kingdom Metazoa; phylum Arthropoda; class Arachnida; order Ixodida; family Ixodidae; genus Amblyomma; species Amblyomma americanum. Next base: position 174,003,458 of record NC_135498.1, on the reverse strand, counting down.
TTCAGCCCCTCCATTATGGCTGCATAGCTAAAATTGTCGAAGGCTCCTTTTATGTCGAGAGCCATGACTATGTTTTCGCCAGCTTTGGGCATTGTTTCGAGGACCTCTTCCTTGAGTTGCAGGACGACGTCTTGCGTCGAGAGGTTCGCCCTGAAGTCATACATGCTGTCTGGGTATAGCCTCTTGCCTTCTAGATGTTGTTGAATTCGTTTGGTGACGATTTTTTCGTATAGTTTACTTGAGACGGAAGTGTGTCTCTATGTTGGCAAATAAGACCGTTGAAGCGATTTAGTTGTTTCCGAGCATGATTGACCTGCTCGTCCCAGGTGAGACACTCTGAGAAGATTACTCCTAAGCATTTTATGTTTGGCACGATTGCAATGATTTTGCTTCCTAGTGATAGGGCGTGAAGAGTTTTGTTTCTTGTTCGGAATTCAACGGCCTTCGCCTTATCAGAATTCACTTTCAGATTGTTATTTCTTGACCACTCGTGAAGATACTCCAGGAAGTTATTGGCTCGCGAAAATAATTCGGCTTCTGTGCTACTTGACAATAGTGCTGTAACATCATCCGAAAAGCCTACAAGGTCAACGGCAGGGGTAAAAAAGGTGTCATTGATGTAAACAAGGAATAATAAGGGCCCCATAATGCTGCCCTGGGGAACACCAGAGAGAAGTGGCTCAAAGCTCGACAACTTGTTACTGTGAGCAATCATTTGCATGCCATGAGCTAAGTATGACTTTAGCAGAGACAAAGTGGCTCCCCTAATTCCATAGCATTCCAGTTTATGTAGCAGCAGATTATGGTTGAGCAAGTCAAATGCTTTTGAAAAATCGACATAAATGCCAAGGACCAGACATTTCTTCTCAAAGCTTTGAATTATTAGTTCTTTTTGTTTAATCAAAGCTATCTCTGTCGATTTTTTAGGTCTAAAGCCAAACTGTTCGTCCGAGAGGACAGCATGCTTATCTAAAAATTTAGTTATTCTAGAACACGTAATTTTTTCTAAACCCTTCGATAACACAGACAGGATCGAGATGGGCCTGTAATTTGGTAAATTTGACTCTTTTATGAATGGCAATAACTTTTACGAGTTGCATTTCTCTCGGAAAGACCCCAGTAGCGAGAGCAACGTTGTAAATGTGAGTTAACGAAGCAGCAAGTAAGTCAATAATAAACTTGAAAGGTTTTATGCGGAATCCATCTTTGTCCTCTGCATTGCTACATTTTAGGTTACTAAAAACTGCTACGACTTCAGCTTCAGTTGTGGGGAAAAGGAATATAGACTCAGCAACAGTTGGGTGTTCGCAAAGCGTAACCGGCATTCGGTGCGGTGGAAGAGAGCATTGTTTTTTTGATGGTCGAAAAATGTTGATTAAATGCATTTGAGAGATCGTCTCCGCTAATGACTATGCCGTCTTTCATTACTGAGGTGACAGGAGCTTTGGGATTCTGGTTTAATAGTTTATTAAGTTGGCACCATTTCGCGCTCATATTTTTACCAGACATGGAGGAGAAAGCGCTGTTGTAGTAATTAAACTTCGCGGATTTCAGATCTCGGTTAAGAGAATTCCGGTATTTCTCAAATTTCTGTAGCTTTGATGGGTCACGGGATTTAATGAACTGTGCAAACAGCTTTTCTTTAACCTTCATTTTGCGCAGTAGGTCCTGCGTTATCCAGGGATTTTTAGGTTTTTTCTTTGTGAGGACGCTGAACCAAGAAACATTTATCGTACACAACCTTTATTTTATCAATCAGGATGCTATATGCATAATTCGCGTCTTTCGAGCGCATCACGTCATCCCATCTCATCATCATCATCCAGCGGTTATCTTGCCTTCGCATTACATGCCCTGCCCAAGCCCATTTCTTTCTCTTGATTTCGACTAGGATGTCATTAACCCGTGTTTGTTCCCTCACCCACTCTGCCCGCTTCCGATCTCTTAACGTTACACCTACCATTTTTCTTTCCATCTAGCTGCACACATTGATATCAGCTCGGAAGCGTTTCACGGTTATCATATCTATGCGCTGACAGCTATTGCAAGCTGTTAGCCGGGCAGAATTGGACCTTGAAGCATGAATGAAAGCGAAAGTATTGGAAACTTCGAAGTTAGTAACGATGATGTCTAGAGAGAAGGATGTAGTGCAGGTTATGCCAGTGGGAGCATTGATAAGGTTCGAAAGCCCGTAAGCATCAAACAGTGAAATAATTTCTGTTTGTCGGGTCCAGACGCTTAGCATGTCAATGTTCACGTCGCCCGCTAAGACCAGTGAATGTCGATTGGTGGACACATAATCAAAGAGACTTTCAAGCATATCAAGGCATTTCTCGAAACTACCGTCCGGGGGGTGGGGGGGAAGGGGGGGGCGGTACAATACAGTGCATACTTCACGATCATGCTCAACAGTTTGCACTTCAAAGTCGGCAGTAGATAAAGTGAACTGTTTTACCTCTGCAACTGTGCGAGTATTCAAAACTTGGATTGAAACGCCGCCACCTTTGAGGCTTGGTCTATTCAGGGCAAAATTCGTATAGCTGTCTAAAATTAAATAGTCGTGGTACCAGGTTTCTGTAAACATTACGACTTCAAAAGTTAAAAAGAGTAGAAAAGTGACTGTATTTCATCGTTCTTATTGTTCACCGATCGGCAATTCAAATGAAAAATATTCACACTCGGTTCGTCGGCAACCTTGTTTAAGGCTACCGGAGCGAACAAATGATACTTGTCCATGTTCAAGAGGGACCATCGATTTAGAGCACAGACTTAGGTCATTTTGTTCACGTCCTCGGTGGTCATAATCTTTAGTACTTTGCTCGTTTCCATTTTCCGTGCGTAGACTTGACCTCCACAGACCAAAACAAATTTACATCCTGTCTCAGTTTTCTTAGTGATTGCCAGTGCTAGCAAACGCTTGCGATCAGGGCATAAATGCTCATTAATATACACCTCTGTATTTTCCTTGAAACCAAGTTGTTTACAAAAAAGGTTCCTATTGCTTCTCGCTTTTACAAAGACTGCATCACGTTTTTTTGCGGAGGACGAACTGGGCAACAACGTCAAATGCAGAAGGGTTTCCATACACAGGAACGCGATGGCATGGATCAAGGTCAGAGGCCGAGATTTCTTCGCCAATGACGTTACTAATTTTTCCCATGATTTCAGCTAGGTCCTCGCCCGGTTCAACGGGTATACTTTTAATTTCTAAATCAGCATTTCTTGTATATTGCTCACATTGCACCAAGCGTGCCTCGAACATCTTAGTTTGAGCTGTTAGCCAGTCACATCGCTCTTGTAATTTTTTATTCGTCTTTCTCAGATGCTCATTTTCATCAAGTGACTTCTTAAGGTCATCTTTCATTTCATCGTACTTCTCGCTTATAAAGTTTAGGCTGCTTTTTATGTCTCTGAGTTCAGAGCGGATGTCCCACTCAAGGGAATCTATGAAAGCTTTCAAGTCACCTTTAATTTCATTCTTCAGATCTTCAAACGCGCTTAGCGAATCCTTATTTGGCATGATTGCGCGAGGAATGCGGTTTCAACGACAATTTCATGCAAAAATGACAGCAGTGGCGCGGCAGCTTTAAAGTACAGAACGAGCGGTTACGTCACAATTTTCAAAGCATCAACCTGCACAGAAAGTATAGAACCGGGATAGACAGGTAAGTGGGAGTGTTTTCCGTATTGCTCACACCACAGCTGCCTTGTGAAATGTCCGGTCAGTCGTCACGTTTTATACACGTTTTATACACGCGTTGACGTCACAGCTTATCCAGGCGTAGCTTGTGCGCCGGCGCGTCGATAACTGTCGATGTGGGTCTCAGATTTCCATGCGTTGAAGCCAAGACGTTGCTCGCACGAGGCCGGTGGCACTGCACCGAAAGTAGGCCCGGGATAGCCATGCAGGTAAGTGGGAGTGTTGTCCGTGCTGCTCACACCACAGTTGCCTTGTCATCGGAGTTCGGAGACAAGCGCGGGAAAACAAACAGAAAGCAAAGTGTCACGCATGCGTAATGCGACCAGGAACACGTAAACGACAGAGAAGACGAACAACGAAAAAAAAAACATCCGCACGCGAGCACGAACGGCCTTGTTCGGTTGCCTACAGGAGCGAAGACTGCCGTCTTCAGTCTGCAAGCCAAATACGTGGGTTGCCTCTTTTGAGCATACAGGAAAAGAGTGTGTTGCGTTGTGTTGGGTTTTATGGCACATAGGCAGCTGAGGCCATCATGCGCCAAGCTCAAGGTATAGAATTGGTTTTCTGTAGAATGTTTAGGAACATGAAAAATCGTTGATGGTGTAGATGACCTAAAATATTGAACTGCCTAGTAAAAAACAGAGAATAAATCTGTAAATAGCTAATGGTAAAAGCCCCAGAGACGGTCAGACGGCTATCCTTGGCTGGGCAGGGATTCTGACGCTCCCAACCAATCAAATAAAAAGCCTCAGCCTTCTTCTCAGGAATGAGAAAAGAGCAGCACGGATTACATATAACAAACTCTAGGCTATTACGGCGTCAATATGCACGACACGCAACTAGAACCGAGTGGAGAGACGCAGCCGGAGGAGGCAGAGAGCCAAGTATATATGGTACGTGGAATTTAAGGGCTGCATGTTGCACACATGGTCTACGAGGGACGTAGTAGTGGAGTTCCGCATTTCGACCACCTGAGGTTATTCAACGTGCGCTCACACAGCAGATGGTCGCCTTTCACCTCCCAGCAAAAAGCGTTCCCGCGGCCGAAATCCGCTGTTCCCGGACAGCCTGTTCGGCAGCACAAATAACGCTTCCAATCTGCCACTGGCGCGACAGCGGGCTGAGGTAGGGAGCTGAGTTCATAAAACATACGGCCGCGAGTGGCACAGGCAAGAGTCTGCTGGAGGTGGTGAACGCGATAGCGTTTCGTCCTGCAGAGAGCCTTTGCTGATATAAGACAGTCTTAGCTGTGCGTACGCAAGTGCTTGCATACGCAAAACGCTACGGCGATGCGTGCGTTACGCTGTCCGCTCCAAAGTATAGTTTTAGCTGGCCGAGCGGTACCGTCCCTCAGGCGCACGTAGCGCCATCTAGTGACAAGACGTCAAAGCACATCAACGCTCGGTTGAAGATAATTTCATCCATTGTTACTGATAACTAGTGTGAGTGCATTGGGAGCCTTTTTTGTTCCGAGGAGAAAAACTATGCAAACCGATGAAAATGTAAGAACTGGTTAAAAACTAGAAAACTGCTTCGCCAGGTGTCGCTGCTACGAGGAAAACACACTGCATTTAGTTCGGCCTAGGAGCTTGAAAATCGCCAAATTATATGAAAAACAGGGGCTAGTTATCACTTATACCGCTACGTGTGGGCATGAGTAGGGGAAATAAAAGCGAACCGCTACCACTCGAGCGAACTATTGCGTCGGAGAATGCAGCGGCGACATGTATTTATTCCGAAGCGGGCGAGCAGGGTGCCGCCATCTTGTCAACGTTAGCGTACGCAAGCCACGCAAGCTCCGCAACACAAAGTCCGCTGGCTAGCGTATGCACGCAGGACGCAAGGCTTGCGCTTGCGCACTACCGTCCCCGCAAAATCCTAGCGTACGTTAAGCCGTTGCGTACGCAAAGCTAAAACTAGAGAGTTATAGCATATCGTTACCGTGTTTACGTTACCGTTTACCGGGCCCGGCAAGCGACGTCTGCGCATGCGCCGCCACTTACCGGTCCGCAAACACTTTACGGAATCCCTTTTAGCGTTGCGGAGAGTTAGCGTTCGCTTCTAAACAAACATGGCGGCGCCCTGCACGGCCGCTTCGGACCAAATACAGCACCGCCGCCGCGTTCTTCGGCGCCATTTCTCGCTATACATGAAGGCATTCGCTTTTAATTTGCAAACTCTCACTCGTACGTTGAGGTTTGAGTAACAACTAGGCCATGTTTTTGAGATTATTTGCCGATTTTTGAGCAGTTAAGCCAGACTATATGTCGTGTACATTGCCAAATATCAACGACTACACTGCAGCTCTTCAGTTTCGTGCCCGATTTAACATTTCTCTTCATTTTCATGATTTTTTCCTAGAAAAAAATGACTGGTAATTCCAGTGCTATATTCATCAGTAATTGCAGAAAATAAAAAGTTTCTCCAGCCCGGAGTTGGCGCGCTTTAACTCACTGTCACTAGATGGCACCACAGTGTTCACATCCAAACACTTAAAAAAGCGAGGATGTGGCACGGCCAACAGGTGTCGAGTTGCTCTTTTTTACAGCACTCGCAACGCAACGTGCGCTGCGTATGCAAGCTTAATGAGATCTACGTAGTGAAATTGTCTACTGGCCAAGGTAGGCAAAGGTGTCTAGCTTCACGGGCACATTTGAAAAGCCGCTGAGTCGGCTGTTAGCTGAAGTGCAATCGGTACGTCTTTGTATGCAGAAAAAAAGATTATTAAAGTGCATGTAGCGTCTCACTTCATAGAAATGATTGCAATGCATCCGTATTTTTGTTTGCAGTAAGAGCTGGGCATCTGAAATCATCATCAGTTGTTTTAGCCTTACGGTAACTCGTTACGGGAGAACCGATAGGCTAAAACGTCTTCTTGCGTGCGCCGCGCTAACCGGAAAGTCCGGTGTCCGGTAACACGGTAAACGGTAACCTAAACACGGTATTGATATGCTATAACTCTCTACTGTCTATAGACACAACGCAAGCGCTGACCGCCGCAACAGTCAGCCCAGTGCACGCCCTGCTTCTTAGAGACCCTTTCAAAGAGCGAACCAAGGGCCCGTCAAACGGCCCCGCCTATACCTCCACCCGACATGGATGGAGGAAGTTATTTTTGCACCCGAACGGTACCGAAAGCCAGGTCCTCGGGGCACCGCGAATCCGGTTCTTCCCCAGATCGCGGCATCAGCGCCAGTCGAAGATCAAGCAAAGAGAGCAGAGGCTGACAGAAAAGATGCGAAGAGCATTACACTGAAGGCGGCAGAAAGCGACAGACAGAAATGGGAGAACAGTGACAGCATCGCGGGAAGAAGAGCCTCCTTTTCAGACCCCATGGAGACCGATGAACGGCCCTGAAAATTGAGGCGAAAATAACCGCCGCCAGGACGCACATTTCTCCCTTGCGAGGCTGATAAGATCTCTTCGCAAGAGGGGACAGCGTGTGGCGGGGCCGCGTACGGACGGATACGCGCCTTCTATGGGAGCAAACCCAAGCCCCGTCGCCAGATGCAGGCAGCGTGAAGAGGACGCCGTTTTTCCGCCGCGCAACACCGCGATGGTGGCGGCGACCGCCACTGGCGGCAATAAATAGCACTGATAGCAGCAGCTGATAGAATGTGCGCAGGGCAGTGAAGAGGCGAAGGCCAGATGCATGGCTTCCGTGTCGGCAACAATCCCCTCCCGACATTTCTCGTTTCGAACGGGAGCATACTGCATGTTCCACAAAGTGCAGTGCATCATCAGTATTTTCTCGGTGAAGGTGGCATCTCTTGGAAACAGGCAGCAGCGGACTACTGCGAATTGAGGGTGCCTAGAGCAACGTTATAGAAGGCGGACTGTACGACCGTCTGCATAAAATAGTGATGAGGCGCGGAGGCGTGATAATTCATGGGCATGAAAGATTTACCGTTAAGGGAAGTAGTGTACACAGGCGTCAATTGTTCAGTAAGCATGTTCCTCCAAGCGGCAGTACCACGACGCAGAGCTCCAGAAGAGGGGGCAATCTAGAATCGAGTCACAGAGACGAACAACACCTCGAATACTCCACCTATATAGACCCGAACTAGACCGCAACACTATACTTAGCCTAGGCAGTGTGACTTGCACAGAAGGCGACGAACATGGCCAGATGCAGAGTGCGGCCAGCTTGCACAGACGCCCTCTACATTTGCTTCGCAAGACAGGATGTCTCCATGAAGCAAGCAGCAATTCATATATTTGCAAATCCTGTGCTTGTTTTTTTAGCTGTCAATAAGCAGTCGATGTTTAATTCGCGCGATGCTATAGGTTCTACCTGTCCCATTGGAGGGAGAGCGCTTACTGCGCCGAATAATACTTAAACCGACTTCCCGAACCGAAAGGAAGGAAAAAAATGCAGAATCAACACACCTCCCGGATACGACACGAACTACCAGTTACGAAAGACGTCGCAGTAAGTATTTTCGAAATGTACGAAGTTCGTTTCACGGCGTTAGGCTGTGGCCAACTAAATGCGCCACTGTACTCAGCCGGACGAGAACGACGTGCTCGACGCGTGCAAGCAGTGCGATCACGGTAACCACGTTGTCGGCATCTATAACATCAACTAACCTGTACTCCGCATCAGAGTTTGTCGGAACTGAGCTGGAAATCAAAGCTGGCGCCAGCAATACCGGAAGTCCATACTGAAGCACCTCGCCTGTGATAATTAACTGCCTGTAAGTGGTTCCACCGCGCCCACTGTTCCTGCACCCGAAGTGAGCCCCAGGGTGTGTGGCCAGAGGCCGGAGGTCATTCACGGACTGCTTTTGCGCGCAGAGAGCTTCGAGAAATCCGCTCTTTGTTTACTGACGCCACCTATAAAGGGCACCTCATGTGCAAACAGTGAATACGCATACCTGCCAAACTGAAGGCTTTCAAAATCGCAAAGCCGTCGCGACCGGGGGTAGCCAGCCCATTTTACTTAAACAAAAACGTGCGTTTTAGTGCACGACGCGACAGCGCTGGAGCTTCTTCACACCTGCCGTGGCACGTGAACGAGGAACCGCACAAACGGCGAACAGCACGTGACGACCGCGGGATTTCGGCGCGCTGGGAGAACGTGAGTTTCACGCGAACGTAATCGATGAAAGCGCGCTTTGGCTTCAGAGCCTTGGCGGAGTGGCAATTAAGACGCCTTCGGCAAAAAACAAAAAAAAAAATGTCCGCGACAACGAAGTCGTCATTCTAAACGGCGTGTAGGTCAGCTGGCTGACTGATAAGCGCCGCCGCCGCTCCAGGCTGGCGACGAAGCTCTGAAAACGGAACTATAAGCGGCCAGAGACTCTATCGGCCTATCACCGAAATCCATGCCGATGGTCAAAACACCTGCAGTTACGCGCATGTCAGAGGGGCGCCGGAAGTAATGTAACATGCATTCAGGCCTGGGCAAGGTTATCTGGGCGATCGGTTTGTCCAGCAGGTCATACCGCAACACGGCACAACTTCGGGAGCCAGCCAGCCAGCCCTTGGCCGTCCGAATAAACGAGCTCCCGGGGCCAAATTCATACACGGGAATTTGCTGGGACTCTGTGGGCAGTCCGGATCATACGAATTAACGGGGATTGAAGAGGAGGAATAAACATTTATTCAGTTGGGTCGAATCAACTACGTTTTACTGTATAACGAATTTCACAGATGACATATTCATCTCTCGTAGCGACGCAAGGCACTACCGGGAACGGTGTGTTTATGTAATTTCAAATGTTTTCCGAAAAAAAAATATTTTCCGTAAAATTTGAGGCAATATTTTTGAAATCTTAACACAGGTCCAAATTCGTACATTTTACAGAAAATTCGGAAGAAACGGCAGGTATGCATGATACGCATGCCTAGCGAGGATAGCACTCGCCGTGCCTGAAGCCCGCTCCCGGAGCCGTATTTTGCAGTTCCGTTTCCGGTTCCTCTCTTCCGGTCACCATTCATTTACTGGTGTCTCCCGCCACAGCCAACGTTACCAGAAACTCACGACCAGTTACAGAGGACCAAAGAAGAGGAAACGGAAATGACACGGTACAAAATACGGCTCCGTAAACTTGCGTTTCAATAATAAAACATCTTCAGTCACTCGTCTGCAACATTTTTTTTTTTTGAAAAGCTGCGTAGCACATGCATTTTCGGAGCGATGTTGAAAAGTGACAAGTAATAGGATTCCCTTCTTAGCTGGACCGTCTCGCAACTATCACGTGCAGAGGGCTTCACTTCAACGGTTACTCGCATATCCCACGTCCACTGAGCGCCTGTCTCCGCAGATACAAACCGTTAAAATGCTCACGTTGCTTAAATGGACACTGAGGCCATCAACGCCACGCAGTTCTTGTCCCGAGTGAAAATTGATTCCCTAGCTCTTTCTGTCTGTGGTGACATTTGTGCAGCAGCAAAAGAAGCACTCATCGGAGAGGAAATTCGATTTAAAAATCTTCCCGCCAGCCGATTCAAACTCGTGACGTCCCCGCCGAAAAGGAGGGGTTCCCACCGTTCTCGAAGTAAACGACGGTGTAGCGCAGCCTCCGGGATCCGCACCTGAAACCAGTGCCGACAAACGTGTGATGGCGGCACCTGTATTTCATTATTTTTGCATTTTCTAGCCTATAATAGCTCCGTTTTCGGCGAGAGTGGCCTCTCTGTGATCAGAAAGCGGTGTATCTTTTAAGGCTTCGACAGTGGTGGAGGTCGGAATGACGCAGCAGATATTACCGCACTGGACGGGCTGCACGGTCGAGTGCACCCACTCGGCCACGACGCGATTACAGCCCGGAGACACAGGCCAGGAAGACCGCGCGAGCAGCATACGCGATCGATGTCTCCGGTTGCGATGAGCGACGCAAGACACGTATTGCAAGGTCTTCCCAAAATAATCCCACAAGCCCCAGCGACTCGGTGTATACACGCAAACAACGATGAACGCGCCCACGCGATCCCCTCGGCGGGGACAAACACGGATGGTCCTTTTTCACGCTATACGAGCCAGATTAAACTGCCGACACGTACTCTTAGATGGGCGAGTTTAAAAAAGCAAACGCTCCCAGAACCGCCCGGCCGCCAAGATGCGATTACGGGGTGTCCACAAGGTGCGGGTCCAGCTATCGGCCACTTTGTCTATGCGTGAGAACAGCTTGGCCCTGGTTCACACGGCTTCGCGAGTGCAGTCGACCATTACCCGTCTCCTTTGGTTAACTCCCAACCCGCTCTTTCCAATGACAATAAGAAGCATGGCCAGCGTCCAGAGCCAAGCCAAGCCGAGGCGGCCTCCGCGTATGCACAGATGCCATCTCAGCGCTCTGCACCACGGCGCGAGGTCGCTTAATCGTCGGCGACCAAGGAAAGTCTGGGCCCGGCATGCATGGGGCGTCGTCCGAACAATGGCGCCCCTCGGAGCTTCGTTTGCATACGCACTCCGTTAAAACTGCAAGCGGCCGCCGGCTGATGGAAACGAGCTCGCATACAAACAGCGCCCCCAGCGAAATCGGAAAATTATGCAAGCGTCCCGCTGACCCTCGCCGCCAAATTAGCACCGAAATAGCGGTACCGCGCAGAAACCGCGGCACGGGTGTCACCAAATTGCCATAATGGCTGGCCAAGAGTCCTGATTTGTGGCTGGCAATTGCACGGAGAGATGTACTGTCCGGAGATAAAGCACAGCGTATACTGCTTCGCCTTCGGTTGGACTTCAGCACCGCGCCACTTGCGGCAGTGCCTGCATGCTGTCCATCCAGGCAGGAAAGGAGGTGACCGCTCTTATCGGGAGGCATGTCAAGTGTGCTCGATTCATTCCACGGCACTCCTGCTTGCAGGAAACATATATAGAGGGACACAGGACGAGCCGCAAACCACTCAGCCGCGAGTGGCATACACTACTTATGCACAGGTAGTGCCCCCTAGATATCCCCGGAAACCGACGGCCAAGTTTAGCAGCCCGATGAACTCATGACAACAACAGCAATGAGGGGCGAATTCACCGCACTGCGATGAATTCATGACAACAGCAATGAGGGGCCTATTCACCACACTGCGAAGAAAACACACCAAATGCGAACAACTCCGCAGTGGTGGCGAACTGCAATTCCTGGCCCCGTCGAAATAAGGTCGTGCACGGGTTTTCGCTGCTCGTGGAATGCAGCCCTACAGCGCCGTGGCTAAACCAATCAGTGTAGAGGGCGTTGGCGGGGCAGAACAAGGTCGCACGTACAATGTTTTGCTGCACAGAAGGCGCGGGTTCCGTTTCGTGCCCGTTTATTATGCTTGCACAGCACTGTACGCACCTCATGAGACGTCAACAGCACTAACACAGCACGAACAATTCCACGTGCTATGCAGGTTGTTAGCGCTCCGAAACCGAACGTTGCTCTCTGCCTTACAAGGTGCATGGCGCGAAAAGCAAGAGGCGACCGTCTCGATATACAAAAAAAGAATGCGACGCACTTCGTGATGGTCTGGCTGAAATTGGCAGACCATGGCGCGATGTTGAAACAAGTTGAAGGAAGCGAACCGTAGTTTCCCGCTTCACTAGGTGGCCAAGAAGAGAAAGTTTGGGTGGGAAGTCAATGTCCCTTCAGGTAAACAGAAGAAAAAAAAAGAGCAAAGGTGGACTTCGAAGCGCGATGCGGAAAACGGCGGGGAAGACGGGCCGGCTCGCGCAAGCGTGCCCAATGGCCATCGTGTGTGACGCCGTGAGGCCGCAACGACAGAGGCTACATGCAGAGCACGGCGCCTGGTGTCCGAGGGCAAGATCGGCAGTGAGCTTCGAAAGAAGGGCGACAAGAGAGTGGGTAAAAGACGAGAGGCCATGAGGGTGGGAGAGGGTACGATCCGCAATGTACGCCTGCCCCCTCTACCAAGGCTGTAGCGCTCACAAAAGGCAAAGATCGCCGCCGACCAAATTGCCGGCAGGCACCGGTTCAGCTAAGTCTTGGGAAGCTAACAGTCCGAAGCAGCACGTCCGAATTCTCCTCCTGCACGAGTTGAACAGTAAGCGGGTACAGCTACACAGCGCCGCAACTATCGATATCCCTGTCGCTCACTGCTGTGTACAGATGGCACGACAATATATGAACACCTTTCCGAAGAAATGCACGAGTCACAATTCGAAGAGCGACGTCCGTGAGGAGCTTTGCAAAAGGAATGACGCTGTGTGTCGCAGCTTCCGAGGTGAGGAGGCGTTGCGTATCGACAGATGGAGCTATACGTTAGGAAAATGCGACTGTACTTTGGGATCAATGTCAGCTGCTGTGAGGCTGCCTCTGAACTACTTGAGAACATAAAATTGGTCAGTGTCGATGAACTCGATCTGAGTGTATTTTCTTTTGAATGACCTCGCGATATACTCCCGAAATGTTACGCTCAAAGGTAAATAGACAACCAGAAATTAATGGCATATATTTCGATTAATAAAATACAAACGCAATAAAAATCTGGCACAGACAGTCAAGGCTGCCTACGCGTGGGAAAGCGAGAGCATTAGTGTTCCCGAGTGCACTGACACCCCCCCCCCACCCAACAACCCCCCCCCCACACACACGCACGCACGCACATACATACAGACGCGCGTATGACACCACCCGGAACGCTGTACGACGAACGGTTGCATTACAATTGATAAAAAATCTAGGAAGGCCTGCAACTAAAGGTACATACGTCATCGGTTCGAATCCCTGTCCCAATCTAGCCTCAAACGTGACTAGCCCATGCAAGTTACATGCAACGAGAAATCGTATGACACCACCCGAGACGCAGCACGACAAACGGCTGCGTCACAGCTTTGGTTCGAATGTCGGGAAAACTGGTGCCAGATTGAGGTCGGCCAGCAGCGAGTGTATACCTACGAATGACATGTATAGGACTGTCAGAAGTGGCGGTGCTCGGTTTGGTGTGTGCGCCATACGGCCGCTCGATTTTTACCATCGCTGGGATTTTCTCTTTCATCAGCGAATACGCACACGCCACCGACTTTTCTCGTAATGGAACAAGTAATGCTGCGACATTAAAAAAAAAAGAGGGGTGAAAAAAGCAATGGGCTGAAGATACAAAGTTTGATCCAATAGCAGACTGGCGTTGGTCCGGGCTAGTTAATTCATAGTAAAGAAAACCCGGCGCAACAGAGAAACAGTACGTAGAAAATGCATTTGACAGGTGTCCTCACCATTAATGCATAACCTAGCACAGCTCACTCCACATAAGACACCCATAGGCGTACCAGAGCGAATCGTGAAAAAAAAAACATTCCAAAAAGACCATCACGGCAAGAAAAACAACAGACCTCCCCTGAGACAGAAAAGACGAAACTACATCCTAAGACTCATGGGCATGCATAATGCGGAAACCTAAAGCGCCAAGAAAAAAAAAAGAAGCAGTGTTCATGCGAATTAGTACACACATCACTACGCGCACTTGTGCAGTATTTCTCACTTGATCGGGGACACACAGACGGAAGCTGATATGCATTCCCTTCGACGGTATGGGGAACTTAAGTTTGCGGTGCCGATTGCAGCGCCATAACACACTGCCTAGCGAGAAGAGCAAGCAGTTTTGGGCAGTACTCTTAGTTCTTTTCCGCGCCACCTTCAGGCGCTTATTGGCGTGAGCCTCCTCCGCGCTCTGTCGAAGGCGCACGTGCCGTGCGTCAGCTATCTGGGCTACGCCGAGAGAAGCTAGGCAATGAATGCTGTCAGCCAAACGCGGGTTTCTAATCGCGCAGAATGTGTTCTCGCGTTTGCAGCGGCCCAAGGGGCCGACAAAAGCAGTTTTGAGACACCGAATGGAACAATTGCAGTGCCACCTTGGCAGCGCAGGTTCCCCGAAAGACGTCTTCCGAGCCAGAAAGGAAGCCGTACTAGCAGCGCGCTGACTATTTTTGCTGGTCGCGTCAGAAACGGGTATATACGAAATGGCAGACAGCTGAGCCTGTAACACTGGAACCCCTTCGGCGACGCCCGAGAAGCCATTCCACAGACCGAGCTGCTAATCATATTACGCGACGTGCGCTAGCGGCACAAAAATACGGCGACGGGAAGACAAACCGGCCAGCACCGCGACGCTGACAGGCCAAACGCTAACCCGTGGCTGGCCACGCGGTGAGTGCATTCCCGGCGCGTGCGATCCACTCCCAGCAGCTGCCGCAAACAAAAGGGAAACACATGGGACGACAAATGCCCCACGCGTGGGGGCTGACGCGGATGACACGGAACGGCCCCGATCCGGTCGTGCAAGCTCATCTGGGAGAGTGGCGCAGCAGCTGCGCTGCCTGAAACAATAACACAGCCGCAATGATTAAACGACACACTGGGCGTACAGCGTATACGGATCAGAGATCGGCCGGTGTCCGGCAAAGCAAGTGCACAGCTGCACGCGGCAACCCCGAAGAATGGGACGCGGCGACAAACCTAACCATCGAAGCATCAAGAGCGGCGCTCAGCTGCACAGCTCTCGGTGCTGCGACTTGCAAGGGCACAATGCTGCCTCAGCAACACGGCGCTCAGCAACGACGGATGTCTCCGGAAACCAATCTCGAGATTCTTCAGGTCCTTTTCGCCGAATGCTGGACTGGCGGTAGGGATAACCCGCTCGCCCGGCAGTCACATTGATACAAAAACCTCTCGCCTTAGGAAATGAGCCAAACGGACAACACAGCATGAGGGCGCCATGTCACCAGTGGGCCCGCCGGTGAAGGATCCAGCATCAACGAGTCTTAGAATACGGGGACTCCATATCGGTTAGGGGCATAAGCGGGGCGCAAGTGCGCATGCGCAAAACAATGCGTATGCGCACTGGCACCAAGCTGTTCCACAAACCGACATGAACTTCCCGTATTCTCTCGAGTATTCACAAATATTTAAAACTGACCGAAGAGGAACAGCGGCTACCGAACAACCAGCAGCGAGCGGCGCCTATAGCAGAAGAGTCCTCGCCGTATAGTCTTTCTGTACTAGTGCCACGAGAACAGGTCTTCGACCGGCGTCTGCCGCTGGCCGCACCATAGCAGGCGAGCAGGTGAACGCGGGAGTATGCGCGACTACACCGACGACGCCGTCGCCATTGCAAAGTTCCTTTTAATAATAGTGATATACCGCCACCTCAATAGACAAGACTCCGGAGAGCGGCCACAGCAACGCGCAAGCACTCTCGCTTCATGCATCACCGTGCCTCGTCGGAGATTCCGCGAGCATGATGCAGGGGCCGAGGTTTATTTCGGGGGAGAAAGCCGCGGGTTCACTCGTCTAGCTCTCTGCTTGCAACAATGCACCGGCCGTTGACACTCTGCCAGCACGCGCTCTTCGTGGTTTGGGCACACTGCTCCTCCTCCACTGAGGCGCGCTGCTTAATCATGCACGCCTTAGAAACACAAGCACGCTGAACGGACGAGCTGGCTGGCTGCCTATGGGGCACCTCTGGCACCACGGCCGCCCGACACGAATCTGCACTGGTTCGCATACGCGTTGCACGCTGTCTCGTGTCACACGGGACACTGCGTACCATTCGACTGGTCCCGTGCAAAGCTAGCCTTGGGCATACAGCAGAGCTGCACTCCAACCACTAAATAATTTCTCACCCTTTAGGGTGTAAATCAGCTGTCCCCAAACGAACACCCTTTTCCAATTGTTCGGTGCTAAAAAAGGGTGCTGAGATCACCACCCCTAAAGAAGGGCGCACTTAATGATACTTTACAGGATGTAATGGTTGCACCCTCATTAAAGGGTACTACTTTTCCATAACACCTCTACGAATGCTGCATGTTGGAAGGGTGCTCCACATTGATCCACCCATGAAGCAAAACCCTTGGCCTGATGCGCACCCTCTAAACTTTCATGCTGTGCACCCTTCCTGAACGGTGCTGATCTCTGCACCCTTTTTAGCCCCCAGAAGGATGTTCGTCCGGGGACAGCTGATTTGCGCCCGTAAGGGTGAGAATTTGTTTAGTGTGCAGTTCACTTCAGCCAGAACCAATTCTCCTTTGCCAGATGGCACATAAAGGCCACCTAGCAAAGCGCTTCAGTGGGCACCCGCCGCGACGGCTATGCAGTTAGCAAGTTCAGCTGCTCAGCTCGAGCACGCAGGATTAAGTAAACCGCAGCCGCAGTGGACGCGAGTCAATGGAAGCAAGACGCTTGTTTGCTGTGAAATGTCAGAGCGCGCAAACAGATCCCCATCAGTAGCCGACTGCATTCGTTTTTGCACAAGTCCAGATGTGAACACGCAGTTAAGGAATCACATACGAAGTGATTGAAATTTATCCGCAGCCCTCCGCTATGAGACGCCTCTCTCTTCCTTTCTCCAGTGCTAGATCGTATTTCATGACATAACCATGCACTACCGCTTAGGTGGACTTCTATATCCCCCCGCACATATTTCTCTCACCAAACCACAAGAGGTTGCGTGGAGGCGACTCCAAACGAACACCTTCCCCAACCCCGCGATATATGCCCGCATATACCTTGGGGTCTACTCTCCCTCCTGCCAACAATGTGGCCAACATGTCACTTTATCCCACATACTCTGCGCTTGCCCTTAGAACTCCCCTCCGCGAGGTTTGCAGCTCTCGAATCCAGGCCAGTGGGAGGCCGCATTGCTCAGTTCCGACTCGGACACACAGATCCGGGTTGTGACAAGAGCCCTAGAAGTCGCCGAACGCCGCGGGCTCTGGCCACTTGATGGGGCTATATCCCCACACCAACTGCTACCTTGGTCGACGAAAATAAAGTTTAACCTCCTCCTCCACCATTGCTTTCTTTGTCCCCTCCCCTACACCAAGGCTGATCTCTTCGTCCACCGCCGAAAGTGAAAAGCTAGTGCGCGTTTCCTTTCCTCATAACATATCACTAGCGCTGCAGTACCCACGACGTGGTGCTGCCGGCGCTGTGCTGATTTGTTGAATGCGTAAGCGAGGCACTCATGCCGAGCAGTGTCCATCGTACATACAACAATGTATGGCACATCTCAGCAGCACCACTCCAGGGGAACTTCAAGCAGGAGAGCCGCTGGTGGTGGTGAAAAGCATTTATTCGATAAATATACAGGTTTAGTTTAGTTTAGTTTATGGGGGTTTAACGTCCCAAAGCGACTAAGGCTATGAGAGACGCCGTAGTGAAGGGCTCTGGGAATTTCGACCACCTGGGGTTCTTTAACGTGCACTGACATCACACAGTACACGGGCCTCTAGAATTTCGCCTCCATCGAAATTCGACCGCCGCGGTCGGGATCGAACCGCCGTCTTTCGGGCCAGCAGCTGAGCGCCATAACCACTCGGTCACCGCGGCGGCTATAAATAAATATACAGGTGTTCGGGAACGAGCACTCGAGGAGATCGAGCGATACGACAATGACGCGCAGGGACGAGCACTCTGCTCGACCCTCTGAACCCAACAGCCGCTCCACGCTGAAGGAGGCGTTTCGCAACGCCGACCCCACCATACATTCCTGCTGCGCAAAGGCTGTCGGCAATTTCGTGTTACGACGGCTTAACCGTCGCATCAATTTTAATGCGAAAATATTATATGCCTCATCGGCGACGAAACCCTGTCCAGCAGCAGTGGTCCGAAAACCCTAATGACGTCACAATGGTCTCACATGACGTTAGCAGCAGACCATAAGGCAGCAATATGGGTGACCATAGGCAATTAAGCCAAGACATTAGACGAGACAGAAGTGGCTAGTAATAGTGACAGTTAATGAGAGCGTTAGTGGTAAGGACGTTATTAAATAATGATGAGAGTCATATTAATGACAGTGATAAAGATCTTTATAATAATAATAATTGTTTTTTTGGGGGGAAAGGAAATGCCGCAGTATCTGTCTCATATATCGTTGGACACCTGAACCGCGCCGTAAGGGAAGGGATAAAGGAGGGAGTGAAAGAAAGGAAGAAGAGGTGCCGTAGTGAAGGGCTCCGGAAGAATTTCGACCACCTGGGGATCTTTAACGTGCACTGACATCGTACAACACACGGGCGCCTTAGCGTTTTTCCTCCATAAAAACGCAGCCGCCGCGGTCGGGTTCGAACCCGGGTACCCCGGATCAGTAGTCGAGCGCCCTAACCACTGAGCCACCGCGGCGGGTTAAAGGTCTTTATCGTAAACGCTTTCAGGGTAAAAGCCTTTAGATGGAAGCCACACTGCCGAGTGTAAAAGGCCTCTATCGTAAGAGCCTTTAGGTAAAAGGCCTTTAGGTGAAATGACTTTAGGCCCAACAGCTTCAAGGTAAAGTCCTTTAGCTCAAAGGCCTTTATGATGTCACAGGCTGCTTTCGCCTTCGCAGCACGTGCGAACTTGAAGAGGGCACCGTAACTTTTTTTTGTTCCATGTTACTGCAAACACTTACGGGAACAGGAAACGCGCGGAATATGCCTGCAAAGCTGTACGAAGCGCCTTCTTGAAGTGAATAGTTCGCAGAAGGGTTGAAATGCGGGCCAGTTGGTTCATAGTAACTTGAAAAAAAAAACCAGTCACAAAAGACAATGGACAAGAGAAGGAGTGTACACGCCACAACGACTGGCTTTTTTTTTTAAAGCCATGTTGGTACCAGGCTCAGTTAACGGGGGGTCGCACCCAAGCCAAAGCGAGAAATTAACACAGAAAAACAATGCTTCTGTCGTTTGTGCTTTGAAGGAAAAAAAGTGCAAGAAATAACTGGTTCAAATAGGGCCGCCTACTTCACACAATGCAGCACTTTCGCAATCGTTTCTTTTTTATTATTATTATTTTCAGTTCCGCACGGGCTCGCGGACTCTCTCGTATTCGTTTTGCAAAAGTGAGCGCCTACAGTGGAACCGCAGTTTTTTCCTGCCTTGCACTCTCCGAAGAGCAGCTCCAGCAAGATGGCGACGGTCACTCATATAAGTCGAAGATATAGGACTGTCCCTTTTGGCGAAGCGGTGGCAGTTCCTTAGTGAAAGGACGAAGCAGGCAACTGTTCGTGACGTCTTGGTTGTAAACCTGGGCAGATAGGTCGACCCGCGCGGGCAGCAGTGCAGAAAAACGACGGTTTCATATAGTTTTAATTGATGGCTAAATTTAAGCGAAATTTCTTCACGCGGTTGTGGCTGTTGACGGCTGTTGATAACGGCAGCGTACAGCTGGGCGTGATTTGATGGCCACGCCATGGGGAGCAGACGAGCAGGCCCGCCCTAGATTGTTTGCTTTGAAAGAAGCCGATGCCAAGCTGCGCGTGGACTGGACCGGCACTACCCACAGGCGCGTACTACCACGAAGGTTTACGGAACTGGCACGTCCAGTGCATCCAAACAGAACAGACATGCTATATCACCTGTCCCAGTACTCCGTTAGGCGGCAGGAGAAGACGCGACTTCTAGTTGATTTCTGTAAAAATAAACTCGCAGAAACAATGGCTGCAGGCACCTTTTCTGCGCACTATCGACTCCCGCCTACAGGCAGGGAAGCCTTCCGCGCAGAAAAGAATTAAAAGTGAGTTGTGTCAATGCCTCTAGCCGCAACACCGGCTATGTACCGTTTTTAAAGACGACAGCCGCGGGCCACGGCACGACCGCACAGCCGCCGATCAAGCGCGATGAGGGGCCGCACACGGGGCGCCGACAGGCAGCCCGCAAAACACAAGCGCCCGCAGTGTGCGCGCGAACAATGGCTCGCTCTTGTGGGCCACGAAAATCACAGGCACCCTCGCAGTGCACGGCCTGCCTCGCGCGTCAGCGTTTTGCGTCGCGTTATCGCTGTGTTCGCAAACAGGCGCCGCTAGTTCTCCTCGTGGTATACGAAAACCACATCCAGCCGTCGATGGCGCATGAGCGTCACATAAACAAAACCGAACTGCAGAGCGGGGAAAGTTTCGCACCGTTCGTCGGCGAAGAAATCCTCTGCCCCGAGCTATCTGGGCGCCCACTACAAGGGCCCACCTCAATTACAGGAGACAATTGCGCAGTGTCCATTCTCTGCGCCCGCAGGGCACGCTGTTCCAGAAGGTGAACGTTTTGCGTTCCTAAATTGGGGGCTCATTCTTAACGACGAGTTGCGCACGCATAACAGACACACACAGGAAGACGGAAAGAGCGCAAACTAAAGAGCGCTCTTTCCGTCTTCCTGTGTTCTTCCAGTGACGTCGTGTACCTCAAGGCAGAGGTGGGCATCTGACCTCAAAAATCTGGACCTCACCACAACCTCAAAAAGAATTTGCCGACCTCACTCAACCTCAACCTCTTCAGTTGAGGTTGAGGTCTTCTTAGACGCCCTCACCTCACTTTTCCTGAGGCCACTGCTGACCTCACTCAACCTCACCTAAGCCTCAGATTGTGAGGTTGAGGTCGGCTGCTCGACCTCAGAAAACTAACGAAAAACAAAACAAAGAACGATTAAGAAGTTTTTCTCTTAAAAACAATTCTGAGAATCCTGTGAGATAAGACAGCCAAAATGATGATATTATTTAATAAGGTGTGTGCAGACACTATTGATGTGCACGCAACAGGAGAAGCTTATACTCTGGGATGAACCCTCAGAGAGTAGATGGCCTGCGGGCAGGGGTGTCCCATATGCGGCTACCACAATTTACGTCGGTGAGTACTTTATATGTGCCAGTACTTGGCAACCTGCTTCGTTTATACTTGTTCGTATTGGAAGCATCTCGCTCATTCACGCACGAACAAGGAATTGACAAACGCAGCCCTTCTACACCATCTACCAAAAATTCGGAGGAGGGGGAGATATTCACGATACTCTTCGATGTAGTTTCCAATGCGATGGATATGCAGACGCATATCAGTATATTTCATTTTCTAGCTCTATCCGGCATAGCGGTGGTGGTAGTGGTTTTTATTAAATAGTAAAAAGGAAGGAAAAGATTTTTCCTAGCCCCAGCATCTGCCATCGATACTGAAGCACCTGAGCTGGGGCAGCTGATATAAAGGATAGCAGGCAGAATGGAGAAATGAAATGAAAGAGGTGAGGGGACAGTAAGAGAGGATAGGGGGAGAAGTAATATGTACAAACTATTTACACAATAAGAAATGTGTCCAGGTTGTGCGCATGATTAGTTCCAGTTTCTCCAGTTTCTGCTAATCCAGCTTGTAATGTACAGCAGGATCGCCTTTATTGGACTGCAAGGCAAGAGCCATGACGTCAGTGCCAGAAACGAGCATGAACACGAAGCAGTCTTGCTTTGGGCCATCTGCACTGCGACGAATTTATAGCATGGTTGTTGGACTGAACTTATTTGTTTGCGGCATCAATCAAAGCTACTGCGGGTCAACGTGAGTTACGTGCTTTGCGCGCTCCCGGGAGTTCGAGCCGACCAGCAGGGCGCCGGGTGCTACGCCAGCCGAACAAGGGGGAGGGAGAGTGGCGTGCTGTGACAGTAACACTCCTCCCGGGAACACCAGAGGGGTGCGTCTTCCTGTAGGCTCGGACTGAACGGACATTACGGCGCAGCACCGGTAGCTAAGAGGGAACTGTGGCATCCGGTTGTCCAAACAAGGGAAACCGAGCACCAAGCGTCATCACTGCATGAACATTGCGGCGGTGCCCTGCAACTCAGCTTCGGAAGCGGCACTCGTCGGAGCAAGACGTGGCAACTGCAAAAAGTCTCGACCTCAACATTTCGACCTCACTCAACCTCAAACTCACGCTTGAGGTTGAGGTCTGATTTGCTGACCTCACTCACAAAATTTCGAGCCGTCGCCGACCTCACCACTACCTCACCTCACGATGTGAGGTTGAGGTCGTTTTGAGGTTGAGGTCGACCTCATGAGGTCGAAAGCTCATGTGGTTGCCCACCTCTGCTCACAGGTGCCCCTGCCCACCAACTGCTGTAATGTAATCGTTGGTCAAATGTTTACGGGAGTCCCCCAAAATGAAGTAGATTTGTAATAAGGGCGTAATTATTCATCGGCACCCAAGAGTAACAAGCACAAATCTCATCGTGCTGTAAACAGGGACGAATTTAAAAGGATTTCATTTCTCTCCCAGGGCAGAGACCCCCCGCCTCGGCTAAAAAGACATAAATCCGCCTCAGGTTGCAGATCAGACCAAGATTTCGCGCGCAGTGATCATACACATCGGCGGTTGGAGACTAGAGGAAGGTACTGGTATGTGCCCTGATTGAATTAACAGGGCTGAAAACGACGAAAGGGCTTTGACAGATAGGGAACCTGCCGGAGATCTTCGGTGACGACAGGTATGGTCCGCGAAGGTTCTATGGTGCGCGCACGGGACACTCCGCGCCATCCGTGCGCTGCGAGCTTCGTTCAACGGACACTCAGCGCAGTGCGTCATTCTCTGCCCAACTCTGCTGCCCACAATCCTGGAACGAGTGCAATAATGAACCCTTAAACGCCTATGCAACGGCCACAGTTGACGCTGTCGGTTGAACACGGTACGACAATGCCCCATCTATACCACAGTGTGCGCATCAAGCCATAAGTAGTTGACTCTACAGAGCATTAAGGCGCCTCTTTGGTATACCACTAGTGGTCGTGGCTGCGTGTATGATCGGACCCCGCCAGCGCCACGTACCGGCAACACATGTCGGCGAACGGGACGCGGTCCGAACAACTCAACCAAGGAACAATCTCAAGCTGGTGAGCCCAACCGTTCCTCGGGCTTCATGCAACGGGCGCAGGAAATAGGGCGCATCTTTCGTCAACCACGGAAAGTCGGCTTACTCTACCCTCGAAAAAGGCATCCTCCGCACCACCAGCCCCACATGCCAAACAAACAAAAAGGGATGCATTCGAGCTGGGGGTGAAATACGAGCTCGCCGCGCCCTCGGAACCGGCGAGAGCAGGGAATTTCGGAGAAGGCTGGGCGCGCGCGGAGCACACCGCGGTTCCAGACAGGACTACTCAGAGAGAGACGACACGGCCGTCGGGACTTGATGAACAGCTGCGGCCTGGCTGGGTGCAAGGCTGGTTCCACGAAGCGTCCTCGCTCTCGCCCCCTACCGAGCCTCCCCTACCGCCTCCACTTATGCGCTCGAGCCAGCTCAGGGAAATCACCAGTTGGATGCGAACACCATACGAAACGTTACACATAAATGCACGACGGTGCTGCTCGACAGAAAGGCGGAAGAAAGTATCCGAAAATGTTGCCAAAACGCGGAGAAAAACGAAAAATTAAGGCGGCTACGGGGACCAGCGACCCACGGAACGGACCAATCGACAGCAGCCCTGAAACATTTCACTGGGAGAGGTTCACTAAACTATGAGCGGTCCGAGTCGTGTGGGTATCGCCGATGTGTGAAAGGAACAACTCTCGATTATTTCGACAACACGATGATCGCCGACCTGACGCAGTATAGGACCCCAGTCTGGGGATGTGCTCAGATTATACAGTGTCCGCGTGAGGCGCACAGGCGCACAGCCACGGGATAAAACGCCTTGGTTTCCGAGAGTTCCCGAGGGAAACGAGCAGCTGTTCTGTGAGTAGTTGTGGACACAGCAGTTACGCCGCTGCCGGAAAGGAGTGAGGAGGAGAAATCCATGACCAGTGGTGGTCCAGCCATTTCAAGTTCTAGAGCAATTTCTGGAGCAGAAAAATATTCATTCTGGAGCTCCTTTGTATCAGAACGATAATTCTGGAGCAACCAGGGAGCAGCACGAATAGAATAAAGGAGTCACCCAGAATAGTTTGTTACTAACAAGATCAGGTTCAGCTATATGTAGCTAGCAAGAAAAAGAAAAGTGCTCACAAAAATAGTGGCATTTTTTTAATGCTGGCACTGTCTTGCACGCAAGTTCAGCCAAGCATGCCTGAATAAAAGTCCAATGGACACGTTCACTTGAACCATTCTTTTTTTCGTGTTCGCACTCAACGCTTCTTGGTATCTTTTTACAAATTCATCAGGCTCGCAAAGTGAATCAGCAAGGCTGAAATTCCCTTGTTCCAACAAAGCTTGACCTCGTTGGACCTGCTCCAAGCTTTTGTTCTTCAGGGTTGACTGGCACGATGCAATGTTTCGATGCAACCGACATGATGCGCGAACATGGAGGAAGGAAAACTCAGGAGAGGCTCTCGCTATCCAGGCTGCACACCAAAAAATTTGCAGGAAGTCATGCGCTTTCGCAAGGACTATTGGGAGTCTTTGGCCGAAGGCGCAGCCAATAGTAAGGCTGAGCGCAGCGGCGTTATCAGCTCCAATGCCTGCTGTGCATGCGCAAGCACGTTGAGACGGCGTGCAAGTAGGGGGTGGGGGGGGGGGGGGGGGGGGGCGAGCCGGCTTCAAACAATGAGACTAAACCACCTCTCCCGAGTTCCTTCGTTCCTCCATGTGTGCCAATGAACTGGCTGCTAAATTCTACCACAAGCCTGCCCACCAGCGCCAGTGGATAGCTAACAGCGGAAACGTTTTAGTAGGATGCCAACTGAAAGCCGAATGGTTCCAAAAATATTCGCTTTCCAATGACCGCGTCTTCTTTTTGGCGCAGCTAAGGCGCAATATTGATGAAGTTGCCGCTTTTGGAGCAGCCTGGAGCAGCAAAACGTAAATGTATCAGAATGGTGCAAATGGAGCAGCTGGAGCACTACTGCAAGACGAAAAGAACAAAGATGTGCAACGACGGCCAAATCCACGCACGTCTCAGGGTTGGCAGAAAGGTGCGCTGATGACGAAATAAAATTCAGACAACAGGGCTGCTACTCATCGAAACCAAGGATGAGCGCAGATTACCACAGAAATGGACATCGACTGCAATGGACAAACTCGGCTGCTGCTGAATGCAGACTGCTCTGTAAGTTATGCACCTATCTATAGATCGCGTAAGAGAGCGACCACAAAGCGCAGCCGCTTGCGAAATTCCCTCCTGCACGGACTTACTGCAGAGCCACAGCGGGGAACCTTCACGGCGCATGCGCAGGGGGTCTTCCAGGAGAAGCCGCTGTGCGCATGGCCGCCCCAGCTGCCGCTGCAACCAGACCCGAATGCCCGTGTCGTGTGCACATCTGCCGGCTTCCACACCAATCCACGGTCCAATACTCTTCGAAGCTTGACAATAACAAACCTCGGAGCAGAATTCGCAGTGAACGGTTGCACAAACGCCTATTTCCTTCACCGATTTTAGACTCCCGACGCTTTGGTTACCGCAGTGTCGACATGCAGTGCATGCCGCTGGACACAGTGCCACAGAGCGGTGATCTTAAAGATGCCGCGGCCGAGTGCACCGCGCCGCAATCAACATGAGCCGAGCCAGCTGGGCATGCGTGCGCGACCCTCAACGTGGTATGGGGACGCTCATTTCGGCGCCGCTGTCGCCTCCCCTCAGTGCAGGCTAGGTTATCGCGAAACTAGATGGTGCTGCAACCAGTGCTATCATTTCCAGCCTCGCTCTCTCGTGCGTACCAGCACCCAGCGGTCGGTGAGGCATTTTATCCGCTGGCATCGTGTAATCGCGCGCGAATAGGCGTCGCTCTGCCGAGGCAATCTTCGGGGCATGCTTGAACAACAGGCGCACCGGCGTGCCTGCGAGGGCGGAGTGCGCTACACGCTGCCCCGCCATTATTCCCAGCGTTGTGCGCCACATGCACGACGGAGGCAGATATGTGGGTCGCCATCGAAATTCCAGGCTACGGAGGCAGCAAGGCGATGCTTCGACCGAAGAGCAACGCGAGCCAAGTGGCTGCGGAGAAAACGACCGCGAATGCATGCACAGCGCGACGGAGCTCTGCCCCGCGACCATGCGTGCTGCAGTCACGACGAACGCTGAACGCAAGAGGGCTACGAACACCCTACGAGGAAAGAATCGCCCAGGAATGTCGCGGTAAACACTGGCGACCGTCGGTGAGCACATTCGAAGACCTTTCCGCAAGGCAGCAAAGTCGCAGTAGTGACCTCGTCTCGGCGACAGTACGCCCTGCTCGAGGGGCTCGAGCAAGGAGACTTCGGCAGCCGACATGACCGAAAGTCTTCGTGAGGAGGAGCTGCACAGCCTCACCTGAAAGCATAGTAACAAGACTCTAAAGCAGGAGAGACAGTGAAAAGAACGTCCCAAGTGTCGCGCCTTATAGCCCCCTGACCACTACAAGTACCCGAGGGCCACGAAATAACTCCCACTGGAGGCGTTACTCAGACCAAGCAGGAATCCATGCAGCGAACCAACGCCACTTTCACTGTTTCCCCTTCCAGAAAGACAAAGATGAAGACGGCTAAACTCGCCGCACAACTGGATCGCTGCGCTCGCCCCGATTGGCTTCACTGCACTACAGCACTCTCGCGTGCTCGTGGCGTCTGCAGTCGCGCAGTCGGCAAGGGCTGCCTGTCGCTCGCCAGGCGCCATAATAAAGAGTCTGGGGCGCAGCCGAGGTCATGGGGTCAAAGTGACTCCCCTCAAAACGAGATGGCACAACGCTGTCGCAGACGAACAAGGGCGCCGGTGACGTCACAGCGCTAGCAAGGTCGCGCAGACCCGCGTTAGTAGGTGCGCACGGTCCCACACTTCCCAACCCGACGTTGAGCGCCGCTTTCTCTAGCCGGGCATACCAGTTGCGCCCCAAGCGCGTATATATAGCGCGTATAATGGGCCCCGAAAATCGGCCCCGTTAGAAGGCCCCTTGTCGGCCGCAAAAGAAAAGGTGCGCGTACCTGCACCGTCGTATAGCGCACACCGGCGCCGCTGCTCGGACCAGGAGCGTTTTTCTCGGCCCGCGAGTTTGCTTAGCCCGGTTTCGGGGCGAACGCGCGCGCGCGGTTTCTTGGCCGCTTGAGAGAGAGAAAGGACGTGACGAGAAGAAAGCAACGCCCGCGATACACAAAGCCTTCCCCCTCTCTCTTTCCCGCCCCAACACCTGCTTTGTGCTGCTTGCGACGCACACAAGTGGCTGTCGGACGTCGCACCCGAGACGTGAATCGATGCAGTTCTACCTCGCGTGTACCTGAAGAATGGACCACGGAGAACGCGACCTTTGGCAACGGGGAGTATGTCCTCAAGCCACATCGTCCGCCATTCTGGCCGACACGGAGCCACGGCCAAAGGCAACGCGGCATGTTCAATCGGGACACCTGTTCCGGCCTACGCTGCTGAAGATGCGCGCTGTACGTACGCCAAACCCGCGCCCGTCACATTGCATGAGTATGCGTCCTACAGCTGAGCCGCGCGTCAGCACAGATGCCACGAATAGAGCCGACCTATAAAGGGATTGCAAAAACGTTTTCCAATCAGTCAGGGCGTGCTGGGCTTCTTGGACGAGTTTCCATAGAGGGGCTTCCAGCACTGCAATCCCGACTGATCGCGACTGAACCCTTTATATGTAGTTCGCCGGTCATGCACAACAGCGGTTCACAGTCCGCCCGCTGCATATGCGCAAACGTTGGGCGACAGCGTGCCTGTGCCGTGTCTATGCCGTGCCTACGCGTCGGTACAGCACCGGCTCCCGCACAGGAGCCTAATGGCGCGTTCACACTTGGACATTCGGCGGCGAGAGCGAGCGCAATCCGCTTCCGCGGCAGAGATTCCGCCGAAATACCCAGCAGAAAGGCCGATCGGTCCAGGACCGAATTCTGCCGCCGGAAAAATATCCGCCGAATCTCGTCAGCCAATAGGAAGGCGAGTACCCGCGGCAACAAACATAGCGGCGCCCTTCGATGCAGGACGCCTCGCTTCGGACTAGATTTTTTTTTTTTTAATTGGTTTTGGGGGAAAGGAAATGGCGCACTATCTGTCTCATATATCGTTGGACACCTGAACCGCGCCGTAAGGGAAGGGATAAGGGAGGGAGTGAAAGAAGAAAGGAAGAAGGAGGTGCCGTAGCGGAGGGCTCCGGAATAATTTCTACCACCTGGGGATCTTTAACGTGCACTGACATCGCACAGCACACGGGCGCCTTAGCGTTTTTCCTCCATAAAAACGCAGCCGCCGCGGTCTGGATTCGTCGCTGTTACTGCATTTTTCAGCACGTTCACAGGCCATAAAAGAGCCAGCGGTCTTTCGCTTTGTCTTATCTCGCCCATAAAACGTTGGAGCGATAAATTTGCTTTAATTTTTATTTCGGGTGACGATTCTTCGCCTTTTAGGCTTAAGAGGGGCGTCGAGTTGTTGACAACAATGGTTCCTGTCCTAACCGCCAGATGGCGCCACTGGGTGTTTAAAAAGTGAGAATGTTAGAAATGTCGTAACGTCCGACAAAATAGCTGCATTTAGCGTACGCAAGCGTGCATAAGGTTTTGGTATGTAGACAGCATCGATTAACCTCTTGCCACATCTGTGAACGCCGTGAGCAGACGACACACACACGATGAGCGGCGATGCGGTGGCCGGGATGTGTGAACGAGACAGCATTTCGGCGGCCGCGGATTCCGCTTCCTCTCGCCGCCGAATGTCCAAGTGTGAACGCGCCATAATCATGAAGCCGCGCCGCGCGACGAGATGCCGACAGCGCCCCTCGTTCTGCTGCTCACCGCGAGAGTGACAAACGCGTCACGGACGGACGGACGGCGGCGATCGCGAGAGACGGTCGCAACGAGCGTCTTCCTGCGCGACGCGCAAGACGAGGGCCGGCTGCAGCGGCGCGATGGGCCCACCGGTTTCGTCACGTGCACAGCGGCGTCCTGCGATGGTCACTTTGTCGCATGCCTTCGCCCCGGGTGTCGTCAGTGGCCGCCCTGGAACAAGTCGCCGGAGGAAGCGGCGAATGGTCCCGAAAAATTCACGAAACATTCCGACGCAAAGGGGGAAACGCGGAGAGTCCTGCTTCCCAAAGGTGCTCTCTTACAGCTCGTGTAAGCACCCGAAAGCGTCTCTACCGGCAGCGTCACCACTTGCGGTCCATTCCAGTGTCGTGAACGAAGACATCTGAGAAGCCTCCATTTGGGGATGAGACCCGTTCAGGCAGAGCCACGTTGCTCAGTGGCTTTGCGAGCCCTATTCCCTAAACCACGCTGGTAATTACCCTTTCCTCTTCAGAGGCGTCACCAGGAACCTGCTTCTTCAGATCCCTCCTGCGTTTGCATTTGTATATGGGCAGTGTTTTATCGTCAAGTACTGCCTTGCTATACTTCGCGTTCTTTCCGTAACTCTCAGCCATGCTTTCTGCACTAAGCGGTGCAACGTAAAGCCATTTAAATCATTCTGCTGGCGCTTAGTGAACACACGAGACAAAACACAAACACATAGGACAAACGCTCTTTGTCTCCTGTGCTCACAAAGCCCTAGCAGAATGATTTCAAACGCTTTCCAACTAGTCCAAGTTCCCGCCTTCATAAATGTAAAGCCCACCTTGTGTCACTGCCTTAGAAGTTGCGCGAGTGTGCACTCCAGGTGCAGGTGCATGCAAAATGGGGTCCAGGACTCCTCAAGCTGCCGCCATGCAGCCTTTTCCTCGGCCCCCTGCACACAAATGTGGAGATACACGAATGAAGTGAATGAACACGAGCGAACTCCACCACATGGCGACGATATATAAATCATGCAAACATCCGAACATTCGTTTTAACCGACGTAAGGATCACTTGCGCATTGGTCGCCCGCGTACGAATTATGGATTGTAAGTAATAAAACTGTCTCGCAACACACCCTGAATAAATGTCACCCAGATGTAGAAGGGTCGCGTCAGCTGCTCAACAATATTCAATGCCGAAATCGGGTTGGACTGCTGAGTGTGCTTCTACGAATTTTGCCTAGTTAAAACGAACGATCTGCTGCCTTCTGCTTTTGCCGACGCTTCCAGCGGAATGATGAAGCGGAAGTCATTTATCCCTTCTCTTACGGCGTGGTTTTAGTGTCCAACGATATATGAGACAGATACTGCGCCATTTCCTTTTCCCAAAAACCAATTATTATTATTATTATTATTATTATTATTATTATTATTATTATTATCTGGCATGCGAATGACCTTCCCGGGCGGCCGGGTGAGTTCCATCGCAGGGCTCGTCACGCGCTAAATGATGTAGTGCGGGGAGAACTTCATGCGACCCAAATTTGGTGCCACCCTCCCTTTGCTTTCAAAATGAGAATCGATTATTGTTCTTATTCCCATCGCAAAACTAAGCGAGAAAAGAAACATGCAGGGAACGACGATTAGAAGAAGCACAACACTGGTTTGCTCGAGCAAGCTGGAGAAACCTATATTCCCCCCCCCCCCCCCCCCCCACAAAAGCGAGGAATTTTACACAGGAAAACCATGCCGAGCCCCATTTTCCGGCCAAATAAGTCCAAGAAACGCACCACTCACGTCGGGACCCTCGCCCCAAACCGCGTCCTCCAAGAATGACCCGTAAATCCGCCCCTGCGACCAAATCGCCTCTTTGCATTCGCCGGGAGTTCAAACGGTGAACTAGCGATAAACGCTCAACAACGGAGCGCAATGCTACACACGCCGGTAGGGGTAAGCTCTATCGTTGCTTCTTGAGCGTACGCACTTGATTGCAGCAAGCAGCGAATTCGCAAAGCGTCGTGCCAAAGCGCAAATTGACGGCAAGCGTCTTGGTCGTAAGCCGTCGACAACGCCTGGCCCTCATACATCTGAGGCCGCTACATGGCGACGTTCCAGATGCTGCTAGCACGCATACTCCGCGATCATAGCAATCAAGCTCGGTTAGATGCCAGGCACTTCTCTGCCTCTTCTCCGGAGCGTTGCTCCTACGCGCTGTTTCTTGCCGCGGCAGCACTGCGCGTTCCCCGGCGGCCATTGTGGGGCGAACATTCCGGGGAGCCCGGTCAGAAAAGCAGGCGTGTGTGTGTAGTGAACAATGGCCGTCTCGGGTTAGGGGGATCCGCAGCCAGACTGCCCCGTTATATGTTGTTCCCAACTCGGTCAGGGTGGCGGCTGCGGCACACACACTCCGCTCGCGGCAGCGTATTATCGCCGCCAACGAGCGCCTCGCCTACAAAGTGGTCGCTCTCGCCTTCGCTGCGGGCCCCCATTGAGCAGAAGTGGCGATGGCCGACCTTGCGATCCGGCGCTTCGCACTCCAGCGTCTCCGACCGCAGAAGCCGCCAGAAACGCCGCCTTTTTCCGGCGAGACCGGAGTGCGCATTCTCTCGCGCTCGAGCACAATGGGGGGGAAAAGATGGACGGCGGCAGAAGAGGGCCATCAAAGGGAGCGCGGCGTCTTTGCTAGAAGCCCGCGCGCGACGCGGTTATTTTCTGCGCCCGGGTCGTCGCCACAGAGCGTCGGAACGGCGGCGAAAAAATGGGGCCGACAGCTCAGACCGCGGCGCGTCGAGCGCGGATTTGACAGACCACGCACGTGCCCAAAGCCCCCCCTTAAAAGGGAGACGCGCTCTGCCGCTGAATAGAGATGCCGAGCGCAAAGAGGCAAGTAAATTACCGACGCGAAGCCAGGGTACTGCGAGGCGGGGGGAAAGCGCTCCTTCCCCTTCCAGCCGAGAACTAAAGAGGACCGCGGTCTTCATGCGTATATATATGCTGTAGGCTGCAATTTTTATTATCGCATGCGCGAATCTGTTAAATTTGAGATGGAGACGGAGATCTTTTCTCTCTCTCGCTCACCCTCCTTATAGCGGAAGGAAATGTGCAGCCGGTAAAGCATCACGAAAGGAAACCTACAAGCAAAGAATGAAGTGATGGAAAAAAAAAAAGAAACGGAAGCATCGACGATTGCTCCAGATAGCTGCATACAGTTCCTTAGAGCCACCTCACAGCCCAATAGCAGCCAAGGCGCGAGTGGCAGCTCAGACAGAGGCTTCTGCACAAACGCCCGGGGGGGAAGGAAAGAAATAACGGCGAAACCAAGAGCCGATGCAGCTCGCACGGATAATGAAGTGTTGCGTAATGGCCTGATACCGCAGTTCCGTAATACAATGCATCCGTCCGCGATCGGAACATTCTCCAGCAGCCAAATGCGCTGCATTGCGCACCACACAGTGCAGTAGTGGCTCGTGTACAAAAGGGGAGGGGACAAGCTTTTTGTACAAAACTGCGAATTTACTGGTTATTTCTCCACTACATCGAAGAATTACTTTTGGAAATTTTACGGCAATACGAAAACTCGTCACAAAAAAAAACAAAACTGGTTTGCACGCATATCGGTCCAGAAATCAATAAATAAAGGCAAAAACTTCGTTCCTCTCATATTTATCACTACAGTACATGCGCATGAACCCATGTGACGGAAATATTGCGCTTTCTTTTCGGCGACCAGCAAACCGCATTAATGTCTCAAATGCATCAGTAACAGAGGACTGCCGCATAACAGCTGAATCTGCAACTCATCGTTTCCCGGGTGTTTTCTACGGTCTGAACAGGACGTCCTGCGATCAGGGCTCGTCCTTCATGCCAAATGCAAGGGGACCCCGGCAAAAAGCGAATGGCTAGCCAGGAAAAAAAAAAAGAAACGACAAAGACACAACGAGACAAGCACCAGTGCTGCACGTAGACACAAAGCGGGCCTTCGGAGGCCCGTGAGATCGATTGAGTCGCTTCCGTGATCGACGGCGCTTAGCGTCATGGGCTGAAGCGAGAATTGCCTGCGACGCACAGACAGAGCGAAGGGGTGAGAAAGAAAGGCGCGGACGAGCAGGGAGCCCCGCCTCTCTCGGAACAGCGTACCGCGCAGCTGCGCCCGACGTTACGCCGAGTGAAGCGTATGGTTTCCCAATGTTCAAAAGCGCGACTGATTACGCTATAAGGTAGGACTTCGCGATTAAGACAGGACAGGAGACACGGGAGCGAAAACGCCACCCTTACTCGCGCAGTAGTATCTCTTTGCTGAAACGAACCAACCAGGCCGCAAGAACGTTAATTCACTACGATTACGTGATAATCGTGGCGTCGAATCGTATCGAAAAGGACGAGCTATGCGTGTGCTCTGTTTGCCAATACTGGTACGCCCGAGTTCCCTCACTCATTTCTTCGCGCAAAACAATGGAAGAAAAAAGTGAGACGTGACGGAAAAAATTTGCCCATGCGTCGAAGCCTTCGGCAGCACCGCCACCCATCGCGGAGGGGCGTGGAACACGTTCTTCGACTGCCGTCCCATCGCATCGCTTTCTCCCTGACCCAAAAGCTCAGCGCCAACCGCACCGTGAACTCGCCGCAAAGAAACGTCCGTTCGGTCTGGTTACGGGCCCAAACTACAGCCCATGGCAGCTAGCAAATCTGAGAAGTGTATGAATGAGTACTGACAACTTGCGCCACACTGAGGTAAACGAGACCGCTCAAGTACTTAGATTCACTTGGCTTTCAAAGTTTCACCGCCAGCCCAGGGCAGTGCGGTTAGAGAGCCAAGCTACCGAGAGAAAGGGGCAAGAAAAAGTGCGAGCAATGCGTCTGTCTCCTGCTTCCCTGCATATCCGTCGTGCATTTCGGCGAAGAATGCCTACCAGCCGTAGCTGAATGAACACAGGGCATGGCGTTCCAGATGAGGCGGGTGGTGGACACCACCGAGCTCGTGGATTTACTCTGGTTCCGAGTACTACTGTTAGAGTAGGTGCTTCTAGGGAACTAAGCGGCGGATATTTCACCATTTATTGAGCTTCAAAATAGGCCCCTATTAGGTGCAATAGCGGGCCTTTCACAGATCGTTATGCCTACCTCTAGGCGAACAATCGTCCAGCCGGGTCCAGCATGAAGATTCGCACTTTTACCCATCTCCGTAAATCCCTATGGCACAAATACGATAAGCTATACTCCTGGGAGGATCTTTACAACGTAGCAAAACATGGTATCTCGTTTCACAGCCACTTTCTCACATATCACGAACCTCCTGGGGGGGCCTGGCCTAGCTTGCTCCGTCGAGTGCACCTGGCGCCACTTAATGCTTT
Organism: Amblyomma americanum; assembly: GCF_052857255.1. Classification (NCBI taxonomy): domain Eukaryota; kingdom Metazoa; phylum Arthropoda; class Arachnida; order Ixodida; family Ixodidae; genus Amblyomma; species Amblyomma americanum. The sequence continues at coordinate 173,969,073 of NC_135498.1, read as the reverse complement.
CGTTGTGGTCCAACGTCGGAGTTTGAAAGCGGAAACGCCACAGACAGGCCTCTCGCATGCGGTATTCTACTTTCCCTGTTTTGCTTCAGATTTGTTTAGAAATGGCTCATTTCAAGCTGTTAATCGATGTCCTCTGTTCATTTTTGGTTGTCTTTTTTCCAGTTGTATTTCTATTTGCTCAATATGTATACATAATTGTTTGCATAATACGCATGTACTAGTGTGCCTGATTTCATTGTTTGTGTGTAATTTTTTGTACACATTCGGTGATTCACCGTACTGCCTGAACAACCACTCTGTGCTTAGTTTGGACAGGAAAAAATCATGTGCCAAACAAAGACGAATAAATATTGATTTGATTTGATGGCACGGGCTAGAGGAGACAACGACGAGGCCAGCCTTTGGGATGCGCGTATTCTTCTAGACCGCCTACCGAATCGTCTTTAAGAAATAAACTTTCACGAGGTACAATCAATCCATCAACGTAAACGAAACAGACGACGGTAGAAACAGCGAAGCCAAGCCACTCGAGTCGACCAATGCGCGACCGTACACTTTCGCAGCGGTAGGGGCACACGAAAGCACAGCGCAGCGAGGCCAAGAAACCCCGACGCCACGCCCGAGCAAGGCAGCAGCGGCACCCTCCAAAAAAGCGCGCAGCCGCAGCGGCTAGACGCGGCAGACTGCTGCCCCCCGCCTCTTCGATCGGGGCGCAGATGCTAGGCACGCGACGGCTGCGCACGGTGGCCACGGAACGGCCGCTTTCCCGGGAAGAGCCGAGATAACAGCAAGAAAAGAGTGGAGACAGGCCCTCGATCCGCAGGGCAGAGACAGGCCAGCTACGCGCGTGTAGCCAACTGAATGGGCAGCCTGCCGCTGCGTTGTCGCGTGCTATGCCCGCCTCACTCCTGTACGCCTCCTGGTACACACACACTCCTCCCAGCACGGCCCACACTAACAAAGCATAACGAGGGAGGTAGGAGAAGAGGAGACAAAGCAATGCGCAGATTTTTTGCATTTCCACTACAGAGCAGTACGTCGGGACGAAACACGCATCTCTGCTCATTGCATGGCAGGCACGTATCCAAGAGGGGAGGGGGTAGGAGCGAGCCTCCCCACCCCCTCTCGAAACACAGCTCACGCCCTCCCCCCTTTCGATTCTATCAAAAGACAGTTGTAAACTTTTGGAGATGTACCACCCAGCAGCCAACCCCCCCTCCCCCATTCCCTCTAATAATAAAGTTGCCCTGGGCACCCCCCGAAAAAATTTCTGGCTACGCGCCTCTTGCATGGAGCAGTGAAACACCGCAGCAAACACATCCCAGTGGAACGCCGCCCGTGCTTCGCTGCTGGAAACACCGGATTACATTGACGTACTGCAATGCAGCATGCACGTGCCATGGCTTTAATATCATTATAACCCTCGGGAACCTCCAAAGAAACCACTGGTCGCAGCGCTCAAAGATGCCAGAGATCGCCCCAATGATCAGAAGTGCTGAGAAGGCAAGAGGCACGTGGACATGGAGCGGCCGTTCAATGGATGGAAGCCAGGAGGTGCGCCGCTGTGAAAGGGGTACCAACACAACATTTCGGACGCAAACAAACGGCGCGGCTTGTTACGTGGGCGTAATTGGCAACAACTTGCAGAAAGTTTCAGTTGCAAGCGTCGGGTGGAACACAATTTAATGACGCTCAGCATTCCTGTATAACTGCCGCGAAGAAACACGATCACGAGAGAAGCGTTCGTCCCTGTGTTACATGACACAAGAGAGCGACCAACTGGCCCAACAGCTCGTTTCACTCGGCATTTCCACCTGCATCTAGTGAGGTCAAGGTGCACTTGCCACAATTATTCTGACGTCACCGAACCGAATGGTTGTTCACATGAACAATCAATACTTGCCGCCGACGTCATCGGGAATGGAGTAGTCCAGGTTGGCCAGTTGGGGACGTCAAGGTGCACTTCAGCGCTGGTGCTGATAGAGACCAAAACTTCCGGTAAAAAATCGCCTGTGGTTAATTATTAACGCTGGGCATTTGTGTTCTGGGCTCATTTTCTTGATTTCGATACTACGGCTATTGTCATGCCTGCTGCTTTTGTTACTTTTTTCTACTCTTATGCATATTTTTAGGCATGGTTTTGGGCGCACTTCGCTTTTGCAGACCAATAAGCCCCTCCTCCGCCTTTACGTAATGCCTTCGGGCCCTCAAAGGGCAACCGCAACACTTTTAGAGAATTCCGCACAATTCAAGGATTCAAATCTACACAGGCTGCAGGTAAAGCATGCCAAGTGTTTTTGCGCTACCACTTCGAATAGTGACATAAACGACGATTAAATTCTGAGGCTTCTCCCCATTGCACCGGAGCAGTGCGGAGAAGCTCGGTGTGTAGCCACGGAAGGCAAGATTTGAAGCTTACGCTGCCGCCAACCACACCCTGCCGTGCCTAGTCGGATGCTACCAAAGAATACTCCGATGCCTTCGCCTTCGGTGGCGTTATTTTCTTTCCCCCTTGAAAGCAAGGGTTTGGGCGTAGCAAATGTACTGGTATTTTCGATGACGTCGTGATGCGCCCCCGACTCGGAGCTGTGCGCTGCAGAGAAGCTTGATTTCCGTCTTGATTTCAATCGGCGATTACGTCACTATATCAAACGCTAGACCGAAAGGAGTTCGCATGCTTTACCCGCGAGTTTCACACATTCGACTACTTTAAGCTCATCGATTTCTAGAACCAAAAAAACAATAAATGAAATTAAATGAGATGAGGTGCAGAGTTGGCTTAAATTACGTTTCGATATAGTTTTGTCGTTGCGCACACGGCTGAGTGTCTTTCGGCACTGCGCAGAGACTACGCTTTCGTAAGGCTTTCTAAAGAATCCCGTAGCCGCAACGCCTCGCCCCAACCCCTTTGTCTATGATTAGCGAGGAGGGCAAGCTGTACGGATACAGCGGCCACAAAGCCGATCCCAATCACTCTGACATCCCACATGCTGACGTTTTCCTTCGACGATTCTTCCGTGCATGAAATGACTGGCTCACACGGAAGAAGAGACCGCTTAAATCAGATGGCGGCTCATGTCGCCCAGCGACTATTTTGAGAGCGACCCAGCTGGGCAGGCAACTTGCGCCGACCAGATGCTTCCACTGCGGTAGAGAGTTAGCAAAAGGAGATTGGAAGATTGATGGCTCAATAGCCGAGACGTTAGAAGGTTGGAAGTGCAGGATTGAAAACTGTATTTAAAGGAAATGGCGACGTTACAGACCGATTTATTACACCATTAAAGAAATATAAAAAAAAGCCAACATGGTGGAAACACCCACCACCCCGTTTCAAAGGGGGCGCTCAATGCTACCTTCCATCCACCCATTCGGAAATAACAACCGTCGACAGGTTCTATGCTCCCGGCAAGCGGTACTCCATTTTGAACTTCGACATACGTGCGGCTTAAAGATAACGTTGCTCGCCTTGGAAACGCCACCTACAGATCCCCGTTGCATCGTATATCCACACGCAGAACGAGTGCTCTAATCATCGGTCAACAAGAACGTTTATTGCCGTTCGCGACGCGTATTTATAGACTAGCAGAGAAAGGGGAAAGGTGCTGAGCAGCGCTGAGAGGAAAAGACGCCCGGCAGCAGGCCGGCCGTCTAAATGACAAGCCACTTGCAGGGCAACTGCCAGCAGTTACCACAATCACTTCTCTGGGTGCACTCGGCCAACGCGGCCTAATCCCGCAGACGCACGCTCCGCGCACTTGCGGTAGATCGGGGGCACTCGCGGGCCCAGATATGCTCGCGAAAGTGCTGCGAGTCCCAATGAACGAAAAAAGATTGGAAAATTGAAAACTAGTTTTGAGGAAGGCAAAGGACGCAGTCGCTGCCTCACATATCTCGGTGGACACGCGAACCACGCCGTAAGGGAGGGGTGGGGGGACAAAAACAGAGCGAAAGAGGTGCCGTAGTGGAGGGCTCTGGAATAATTTATACCACCTGGGGTTCTTAACGTGCACTGACATCGAGCAGCACTCGAGCGCCTCTTGCGTTTGGCTTCCATCGAAACGCGGCCGCCGAGGTCGGGTTCGAACCCATGTACTCGGGATCAGTAACCGAGCGCCCTGACCACTGAGCCACCGCGGCGATTAAATAATGAGACTCTGCTCGCGATCACGACGCATTTCCCGGGAACCTTTACTCCGCTTGTCTTGGGAGGGCAATGTGCACGCGGTGGTCACGTGATGGCGCCCCTGTCGCGCGGCGGGGCTCTTCCCTTTCCGCTATGCTGCCCGCCCCATCCGATTAGCTGCACGGATGCCCCTCGACGACGGCAGCGACGACGACTACACACACTCTGTACCGGGACATTCGCACTGACAGCCAGCGCTGTCACAAACTCAGGCAACGCCCGACTCGCGTTCAGGGATGTGCTATCCTGATGTGGGATGAAGCCGCCAAAAACACAGACGGAAAAAGTGTTTATCAATGCAACTGCGTTAAAAAAAAACGCATGGGGGAAAAAGTGCGTCGTCGGTCAAAACATTCCCCCTTTGACTAGTGGGAAGTGACTTCACAAGACCGGACGAGACGTGGCTTCCGGTAGAGGCATCAAGGCTTCTGAAGCTGTTGCAGTGCCAACACACACGGTAATCAGGTATCGGCATGAAATTTTAAGCCTGCTTGCGTTTTGATGGGACCCGCAGGGCGTCACTCGAGGAAATGTCAGAAACACGGAACTAGTCGACAGCCTGGGACGGAGAAGGCGCTGAATTTGCAAATGCTTCGCTAAAACTCCCGTGAAAGGTATACATAACGCATACCACAAAGATAAAAATCCCACACAATCGAACGATTCGTTTCATCTCACCATATGTCACGAGATTTTAGTTCGAGTGGTCGAACAGTGGTTGCGCCTTCAGCCCCCTGTCTGTCCCCCAAGCCGTCCTTTTCCGTTTCTCCTTCGTTGAGGGCTTTCTCTGACGCCAGCCTCCCCCGGCGACCTTTCCACCCGAAGCGACGTCCAAGGCACGGCGTGATTGAACGCCTGCTGCCACATGCCGCCCGGTGGCGCACACATGTTGGCAGTCCGGGGAAGGTGTACGGCGGCAAATGTGGGTCGCTGGCGTGCACGCTACTCCGTTCAGCCGGCGCACTTCCGGCCCGTCCTTCCGGGGCGAGCTTCCGGCGCGGCTCGCAGTTTCCCACGCCTGCCGGGCTGCATGCGAGTATTTCACGTATTTCGGTGGCGCAGCAGCCTCCCGGCCCATGGCGTGCGTCCCCGACGAGCAGAGTACGACAGCGAACTTCCCGGCAGCGTTTACGCGACGGCGGGCGTGGCTGTGATCCCGCAAATTCGCCGACTATATTCAGCGCTGCCTGTCTCTGCGGGACAGTGCGGCGAATGCCAGGGGGGGTGGGGGGGGGGGGGGTGGGGGGGGGGCAGTTCTTTGTCTAACGTGCACTCATGAAGGTCCCTGTCCTCATGCTATCGCACCGTACTATGCCGTGTATGTAGGGTGCTTCGTTTTGGGTTGAAACCAGGATTTACCCGATTCTTGCATCCCGCCCAACAAAATGATCAAAAATCGGGTTAGGTCCGATTTCTAGCCGAAAATGCGCTTTCTAGAAAATCCAGCTGAAGATAACGTAAGATAATTCGTGTATGCTTTGCGGTTATTGCAGAAGGCTGTTTTAAGTTAACGGATGATTTTAAGCCTCTTTTAACGTTTCCTCTTCACCCCGCGGCTCATGTCGGGGATAAGTTCGAAAGGTACATTTTAGGCACGAGAGGTCGGAACAGGTGCACTGACGAGACGTTTTGTGGCGTCGTCGTGCCAAGCGCTACCCACGCTTAAAACAACGGCCTGCTAGAGGGCCCTTGCGCGTTGAAAATGGTCGTTGTATGAGATGTTGAATGAATGTTTTCCCAGTGTACTGCTGGCTGCACAAAGTGAAGTTATATAATGGAAGCGTTGCGTAGGAGATAGGGCAACCTCCTCGGCGAAATAACTGAAGCAAATGAGAAAAAAAATACCTTATTTGGTAAACGGTGCAAGCTGTCACTTACATTTCTTTAAATTGAATATTGAGCGACAAAAAGAGCATCCTGTGTCCCGGACAAAAACAAGCACCGTCTTTTTCTGCGAGAAAACACCGAATTATGGAAGCTTTTGCTGAATAACAAGATTTGTACGCATATATGAGCTCAGACAATACGCGCACCTTTACCCCCCTCCCCCCGCCCCCCTTATTTGAGTAAAAAATAAAACCCCGAAAACGAAGGGCGCTATATTATATAGTCGCACACAGTCTATGCAGGAACGCGAGCGGGCAGCCGGAGGAATACGTGGTTAAGATTGCGGGGACTCAGCACCGCAGCCTTCCATTTTGTGGTTTGCTTTCCCGCGGTGCACCCTCCCACGGCGCCACGTGACTTTCCCTGGTTAACTACCCTTTGGATGGATGGATGGAAGGTAGGAGCATCCCCTTTGAAACGGGGCAGTGGTTGTTGCCACTATGCTGTTTTTTTCCTTTATTTTTGTTTACTCTGCTGTATGTTGTTAATACAATACGCCATTTCCTTTAAAAAAACGTCCTCCTACACTTTAAAACTTATGTCACCTCTCTGCTTTTGTGCCACCAATGCTCCAATCGCTTTTTGCTAATTTCTACCACAGATTTATTTACATGACTATTGTTATCTCTAAACCCTAAGGCCTCAGGAAGAGTGACTGTGCCTGCATCGACATCGGGATGGATACCATCGCATTTTAGGATGAGGTGTTCTATTGTTTCTACAGATTTACCATACACAGCACATGTGTCATTTTTTTCGTTAAATTTTTTTCTGTAGCTTCGCGTTCTAAGACACCCTTACCAACCTTCAAAGAGGAGGGCAATGCCTCTTTTGAGTTATCATAAAAAGTTTCCTTCCTGATCTGCCTTTTCCAGCATCGATATAGTTCTACACTAAGCTTCTTTTACATTGAATCTATCCAATTTTTACCTTCGACGTTTTTAACCTGTCGTTTAATGCTCTTTCTTTCTCCTTCCTCGTCTCTGGCAAACTTACTGGCCAGCTTTCTAGTTCGTTTCCCTAACTAACAAGGGAGGGCGTCACGGATGGCGTGACTGCTGCGCGCGCGTACGAGGCAGCATCCTCTTCGGCTGGGATCGTCGACGCGAGCGGACGTTTCGCACGCGGCTCCGCTCTTCGCCAGCGGGGCGAGGAAGCGGCGGGGAGACTCACTCCCGTATCTCGTCCCGTCCGGCCTCGGAGTATCCCTTGCCGTAGAGTGGGCGAACATTCGCTCGTAACCTTGCTGGTGAGTTGGACGGCCTCTATTCCTCTGCGTATTTTGTCGCTAGCTGGCGTTATTTTTGTTGCAGCAATAAATGCCTGTTTGTGTCAGCCAATGTGCCGTTCCTTTGTTCCGTCCAAGCACGGCCCGCCGTGGTAGATGTGCGCTCGGTAGCGTACGCGATCACGGGGTGGGATCTGGCGTTTTCAACCTGTGTCAGCCGCAGTTAAGCGGGGAGAACGTATTTATGTGCCCAATTTTTTTAAACCCCATAAGATCGAACAATGCACCAGACAAGACTGACAGAGGAATTTTCTGGAAATTAGGCCGCGGTAGGGCTCGTTTTTTTTCCACAGCGACAACTGTACGAGTAAAGCTCACCGGCATCCCCGTTTGGAAAAACCCAAAGTTACCGCGTCCAGCCGCTTCACACCGAACCACATCATGCAGCTGAGCCAAAATGCCTGAGCGGGCGCGCTCTTGCTGTGAACCAAGGTGACCTTGCGAATGAGTGCGCGGTGCGGTAGTTCATACTGCTGGCTATTCTTCGCCCCAGAGGAAGAAAAACGCTATGGCACTTCCTCGTGGGCGGGCGCTCCGCAGTCACATGCAAGCACATGGTCAAAAAAGAAGGTCCAGCATTAGTACCGAAGGCGTGTGTCTGCTCAGCCGCAGAGGTCATCTGCTTTGGGCACCTGTTTTACGGGCTTAGGGCGAAAATAAAAGCGCCTGCGGAGTAAACAGGGTGCATTCCAGGCACTGACCACTCCCTGACACACGTGGACGCTGGAGAGTGTAAGCGGGACTGCCCTCAGCTACAATAAAGTGTGCAAAGCCTTTCGGCCCCGAAACAATGCATATAATGGCAATATGCCTGTAAAGGTGACGAATGAGAGCAAAGTACGCGACTCAGAGACAGTCATAAGCTCATGCGTAACAAGCAACGACCCTGCATTCGGTGTTCGGACGCAACGCAACTGTAAAGTGCACAGTACAGATTAGAGGCTCTCTCCGCGTGCGTCCGCTGCCCGAATATCTGAGCGGCTGTAACAGAAATCCCTTCGACGTTAAGCCTGCGGACGGAACATTGAAAACAGGGCACCCGACAGCAGATACCACACAGCTGCGCGAGTGCATTCCGCGGACATTGCGTTCGAGCGGAGGAGGCACGAGACACCGGTCCTGCATGAGACACCAGCGCGTCATGGTACTTACTCAGCCGCCGTAAATCAGCGCACCGGCCATCCCTCGAAAGCAGGCTTCGCCCCTGTGCACCTCAATGTACCGGTGGTCCGCAAACAGTCACTGCACCTCAGACCTCCCCCCCCCCCCCCCCCCCTTCCTTTTCGATGGCGTCCACTAACATACGCGCTGTTTGCTATTGGCAGATGCTTGCGACTGCAGCCCGCGGGGTCAATTGGCCAAATGGCAGCCGTTATAGCGAAAACCCAGGTCTCAAGGCATGAGACTCATCAAAGCAGAGGAGAAGCTGCGATTAATGGGACCAAGAGGACCGCGCGTAATTTCGTAGGCAGCGGCCCTATTATTAGCGGCGGAAGAGGAACCATCGCACGGCGCAGCCCGCGAAAGGCCCCTTCATTTCCCTCCTACGGGCTCCCGATTCGGCCGGCCATTCTTTTTCTTCTTCCATCAGTCATTATTCCGCATGCAAGCGGAGCGTGGGAGGGGGACTGCGCTCCTTCTGCATGGCATTGTTCACAAATCATGCCTACGATGGGTCCGTGTGCACCCAAACGGGCCGTGTATATACTCTGATGAGGCTTCTAGGCACCGACCTATTTTCGAGACTGTGCGCAGCAATATCGCCAAATACGACGGCGACGCGCATTGTTTCGGAGTCCGCTTCCAATAATCAAGGGACGGGGAAGCAAGCCACGGACGCGACATGGCACTCGAGACCCGGGCCCAGCTTTCGCCTGCCCAGTCTCCGCAGCGCACTGCGGCAGCAGCTCCAGTTTTAGCCGCGGAAGTCGTTATGCGGTGCCTTTCGAGGAAGAAAGTGCTGTGTACGGCGCTTTTTGTCTGAAGCCTTAGGGAGGCGTGCCAAAGCGGCCGACGTGTAGGAGAGCGAAGGTAAGAGACGCGGCGGTGTTTGTACAGACGCAACGGACGTGGCTCCGAATAAAAGGCAAAATGTCCGCCAATTCGTTCAGGAAAAAATGCGTCACGGCTTCTATATAGTCCGATACAACACAAGAACGCAGCAATTTTACCCCGTCAAAAGACCCCCTTCCAGCCAATGGCGTCAGCCGATTCTCACGACCCTGCTAGCGTGACAAAGCCGCGACTGGTGGATGACAGGGGATAACCCCTTCGCTCTATATTCCCAGATTGACTTCTCTCTGCATTGTGGCGCCGCTCTTTGTATTGTGACGCTAGCAGGGCCGAGAGAATCGGCCTGGGCCATTGGCTGGGCGGGGAAAAGCTTATTCGTTCTTGAGTTGTATACGACTATTGCAAACTTCGGAGAAAAGAGATTTCGAAAAGTTATACGCCGTAGCACCAAGTGTTCTTTCGGGAGACCACCGCTACATTATCCTTCGTTCGTTAAAACGGATGCTTGGGCGAGTTGGTAAGTCATCTTAAACAGAACAGCGCTCGTCTGTGTCGTGTCTTCCTCGTAGTCCCTGTGAAAGAGCGCGCTGTTCTGTTTAAAACACTTCGTTCATAGCCCCGAGTGGCGTGCGAGTGCGAAGCGATCCATGAGGTATACAGAGTCTAGCGCCAATAAATGCAAATAAATAGCGTTTAGGTTCTCTTTCTGAACTTGCTTTGTAAAGTTGCGACGGTTCAGCACCGCACTTTAGTATTATTCGCGAACAACTTTGCTTCAGACTTGTGTACTCGGAACACCCGGCGTTAAGTGAGGTGCTTCCTCACGGTTTAGCAGGCACCTCAGGCTGTGGCAGTCTTTCAGTTGGAACGACCGAGCATTCCAGAAGACGAAATGGTCACAAGGGGCCGGCAGCCATGGTTGCGGCAAAGGCTCGGGAGAGTCTCGCACCAACCCACTGTTTCTGTTCGCCCTCGTGCAGTGAAGATGCACTAAAGGCAATGGGCGCTGCTCTGAAACGGTATGGTACGGGACGTAGCCAGGAATTTTTGCGCAAGGAGCCCAAAGCAATTTCTTCAGGCAAGAAGGAGGAGGAGGTTGCATGCTCGTCAGAACTATACTGCAAGAGATTTCGTCATGAACAGAAAAAGACGGGAAGGGGGAGGTGGTTCTCAGATACGTATCACACCCAGTATGGTACGTTGGTAGGCAGTTAGTGTCCCGAAAGTGCATGTCGGCTATGAAAGACGCCGTAGATTAAGTTCGACCACCTGGGGTCGTTTATAACGTGTGGTGATTTATCACACAGCACACGCATGCGTACAGCTCTCAAACGAATTGTTCGCGAGGCAAGTGGCAGTTCCGAGGAACAAATTCCACGCTCGCAGCACATCGGCAACGGTGTGAAGTCGCAGCGAAGACTATACAGTGACGCCGAGCGGGAACCAACAGAGCAAACGGAATGGAAGCCGATGATCAACGCAGCAATTAGAGACCACTTGATGCACAGTTGAACGTTCGGCTGCGGCGTATAAGCCCTCCCGTCTTCCATCCCTCGCCTGTGGACGCACACGCCGCCGACGCTGAGTCAGAAGGGGACGCGAGCCATTCCTGGCTATGTACCCAGAGCCTGTCACTGGCAATGCCGTCGCCCGATCTGCGTGGCGGAGCCGCCGCCGCGGCGCCAGCAGAGAGAGAACCGGGGGCTAACGAGCCTCGGGCACGTATCGCGGGAGTAGCGGCAGGCGCTTCTCGCGAAGCCCGTATAAGGCCGGATGAGGCCCCGAGAGCGCCGGAAGATGAGGATGCATGACGGGGAATTCCTCTCGTTTTTCCCTTATATAACTCGAGGCAGCTGCCGCCGACAGTGCGTGCCCGCATGCCGCTGTCGCCGTGCCGCCGGCATCTAAAAACGTGTCGCCTGAAATAGAGGTTCCCGCCACGAGCAGCGGGGACGCCGGGGGAGGAGGCGAGACAGACCGCCGCCATGCAGTGTCCCCGCACCGCAAGCACTCCGACGCTGCCGCTCGCGACGGTGTGCTGCACGAGTCCCTCACGAGACGAGCACACACCGTGGCTTTGGACGAAGCAGGCGCAGCGCTCGGAGGCCGAGGGACATTCGTGCGCGCTGCCAGCAATGAGAAGATACCGGAGGAGACAGCGCTTTTCACAGCCGCCGCCGTTGCATATGGCGCCCCTTTGTTTCGCGTGAATATAGCGGGTCGTAGTACGTCGAAGCGGAAAAATTGCGCGCCCTCCTGCACGCCCGAGACGGCGCATCGTGGGATGAGGAGGATGGTATACAGCTCCCGGGTAGGCCGAAACGCGCCGGAGCATACTCCTATTTATTTTTGTATAAAGGGCGGCAAGGGGTTGAAGCACCAGGAGCACTGTAGGCGGAGATCGTAGGCACCTGCTCCGTCAGCGCGCGGATCCGGCACCCCCCCCCCCCCCCCATCCCCCTTTCCGCGCGCATCTGCCGATAGTGGCTGCCAATAAGCGGCGGCGGCCCGACAACCCTATCGCGTTCTACTCTTAAAGGCAAGCTAAGTACAATGGTGAAAAACAGCACGAACTGGACGCGACACAATGATTGGCGAGGAAGACTCCACACGCGTTGAGAAGAGCCTACTGTAAAAGAAACTATATAACTGGAGCAAGCCAGAAAAGCTATAGCCCAAACTTCTGCTTTGCTTGATTTCTTGTACACTAGGCTCTATCTCAGCGCGTGTGGTGACATCTTCTTTTGAGTCTCGTCTAGTAAGCACTGTTTTACGTCATCACGAATTTGCACCAACTAGCCCAAACTTGTGCACTGCCTAAGTTTCCCCGAGACCGTCAGCGTCATCCATTCTCACGCTTCTCCTTGCTTGGGCGGGACCAGCAGATTAAAAAGCGTCCTTCTTCTTCGCTCACCTTTCGGAGGCACCGCAGACTCATCCATCGCCAGAGTTCCTTAACGCTGCCGGTGATCGCGCTCCCATTACACTGCCACCGCGGACGGCGCGGCACCCCTGCAGCTTCCGGCTCCGCGTGATTTGCGCAATATGCGTGAGCCTGCATTGCGCCCAAGGCCGCGGAAGCGGGCAGAAGTGACATCGGCGCATATGAAAGCACCGCGCAGAGTCAGCCTCGTTCATTCGCTCGTTTCCATTGCACACAAGAGCGGACGCGCACAACCAGCAAACAGACACGTGTTGTATATAGTTCCTCCGGTGACAACGCCGCTTTCCGACTCTGCCTCTCCAATGCGCGCGCAGAGCAGGCTTCTCTGCTGGGGCTGCGGCTGGACTTTCGGCCATGAAATAAGACACAACCGACAGAGCTGCAGAAGCTGCCCGGCACAACAAGAATGACAACAACGGAAGACGGGAAGGTGCCAGGCAAAAAAAAAAAAAAGTCGAAAATCTTTCAGTCGATATTGACATTTAATTAAGGAAATTTCGCACGGGTAAACAACAACCAGTGACGTGTGCTTGCGGGAAAACGGAGAATGAAAAAGTGAGGGAACGACATGCGCACGCGTATACCTCCACACGCAGCAGAACACTCCTCTCGTCGGTTCGTTTATCTACCAATCCGGAAAAAAAAAAGATTAGTGCACCAAAACGATGGATTCGAATAGGGTGAAGAAAACAAGTGCATACCGCTGTACACTCTCAGCCAGAAGCGAATAAAACTGGGCGAATTGCGGCACTTACATCTTGCGGCAAACGATTTGTCCTTTAGAAGACAATGTATCAATATAGTTAGTCTCGCAAAGAGTTAAATTGGTCGGTCTTATGCCAACGCAGTTCTCAAAAGCTAGCTACTGTTGGTGATACATATTTGAAAAATTACAGCGCGGAAAACGGGGACTTGAAGGGTCCCTTGAAGTCCTTATGAGTCATGAGTCCTTACCACCCAGAAAGAACAAAATGCCATAAACATCAGCCCCTCAAAACACCGACCATTACTCGTTCATCTCTGCACGGACGAATCTGTCGCCGCTAAATGTGAATGCTGCAGTCAGTTCAATTCTACACATCTTTAGTTCATACTGTAACGAGGAGAGATGTAAAACACACATGTGCGCCGGCCAGGGGCTATTGCCGTAGTGGTGTTATCCGCCCTCTCAAGTGCGGTGCCGTTGAAGCATCGAAGCGTCAAACAATGAGCAGAGCACAGTGCGCCGCTCACCAAACGCGTGGCCCAAGAGAAGATGAGGGCTGGAAAGAGCTACCGAAACAGAAAAAGCACGCGCCCTCTCACCGGCCTCGCCAATGCACAGCGCCACTGGCATGATGACCGGCAATACTGGCAGGCTGCTTCCTTTGGCTATCGGAGATTTTTTTGTTTCTTCATGTAGTCTTGCGGTCAGTTCGTTGCACCCAGATTCTCATAATGCTTATCAGGAATGCACGCAGCGTCCATTATCAAACGAGCGCAAATGGGACAAGCGAATTACCGGCACACCGATCTGTTTTTGGAGTGCACTACTCCGAAGCAGCCCAGGACGAAATGGCATCACTTCCATCCGTGGATAAAGCTTGCTCTTAACAATGCCGCTGGCAGTTCAGCAGCAGCCCACAAAAAGTGGCTTCTTTTCTAACCATTCTAGCCTTCTCCACGGACATTGGCAGCCTATTAGGCGCCCATTTCTTCATAAAGGCCTCGGACACCCGCCCAAGGTACCGGATGAACTATAAGATCCCCGTCGTCTTACCACAAAAGCCAGTGCCGGCCGCGCCAACCACGCATGCGCATCGCGCAGCAAACAAAAGGTTGGCACGGGGCAATGGCGGATAACTACGTACACCGTGCAGCTTTCCCACTGCGCCGACCTCGGCTCCATCCATCCTCGGATCAAAGCACGCTCGTGTCATCACCGGCGACACCCTCCCTGTGTGTGCGCGCGCGCGGAACCGGGTGAAGGGCGCGCACCACGTTGCATTACAATGGGCCGCACATGGAGGACACACATGACGCGGGACGACGGCCGTCCTCAAAACGGCGTCACGCTCCGGGGGCGACCCCCCCCCCCCCCCCCCCCCCCGAACGCCGCCGGACAGACTGCATTCGACCACGCTCACTGGCGGGCGGGAACCGCACGATGGGCGAAGACAGCGCAGCCCTTGGGCACGGCTACGCCCGCTGACCATTCACGCACCCACGTATAGCATTTCAGCCTGGCAGTGACCACTAATGCAAGGTTGACGCGACATCTCTGCCTGCCCGCCGCCACGCATGGCCAAAAATACCAGCCCACTTCAAAAAAGTAATGCAGCGTCCAACGGGGCCACCTACCATGCGTTTTCCACAGGACCGTTCCAGATGTCACTGATTTCGTGGGGGCAATTTAAAATTTCAACTTTTTTAGCGCATTTTCGCGTCACTGACCCCTCCTCTCCTTTATGCAACACCGCGGACCCCGAAAATATTTACAATAAGAGATAAGCGCACTGCAGGCTGTGGCGCTCAGACAACGGCCATCTCGGCGGCAGACGCCGTATACTCCTCGCTTCCCCTCCTTCCCACTTATCTTCGGCACGCAACAGTGCGATCCGGAAACGATCACTTTGGGCGAATTCCACCGGTAGATTCGGAGCGGGGTGCCGAGTCGGCCCGAGGAGGACCCGATCTGCCACAGATTCTCATCCTCTAGCGACAAAGGAGTACGCTCCGCGGCAAGGAGCACGGCGGAAGCTGTGGCACGAAAGCAGTTCCGGAAGTTGGCCCGGCATCCACACGGCACATAGTCGTTCTCAGCAGCGCTTCACGATGGCCGAGAACAGTGGCGAACAGTGCAATTAACAACTCGAGCTGCAAAGCATTTTTCCGGGGCCCATAAACATCGACAGCCAACACTAAATACCCGGAATGAATGCACGACCGCCCATATGTATGCACACCTCTTGGTCTTCCACCGTTTGCGAGGATGTTCAAGAAACATTCTTGTCACAAACACCTCGTCCAAAGAGTGAAGGTGCACCGACAGAACTGAACGGTCCCCGCCGCGGCCTATGCTAATCCGACTTACGCGCTGCATAATAAAAATAGGGACAAAGGGCACGTGTTGGCCTCCCGTTTGTAATCGGGCAAGGCCGCCTTCCGTGCGCTACTCGATGGTCGCGAACATGTCGCTTTTACGCAGCGTGTATTGTTCCGTACGTATAAGCACTGTCGGCTACGCCGGGCGCACTACGAAAACGAGGCATCACTGCCCTTTGCCGAGCTCGAACCGAGACTCGTTACCGGCTGGGCCACAACAGCTCGTGTGGCTGTTGCCCATTCCTCCGCCATGCGGCAGTGCCAGTCGTCGCCAACACCACTCGCAATAACGGAGCTGGTAGCACGCATCGCATTCCGCACAGAAAGTGTGCTGCGACATCCAGCCCCACGTCGGAAACACAGGAAGAGACTTTATTGAACCGAATGCGACTACTTGGTCCTACATAAGTACCTTCAGTGGTGCGCTAATACTCCGGATGCGGGCGGACAAGAACCGGGGAACATGGAGAACAAGCCTTTTTTGCATGTCCGTGTTGTCTCTATGTTCTCCTCCGTATACTGTACTTCCACACCGACAGCAGCGCACCATGTTAACCTGAAAAAAAAAAAAAACGCTGCCCTGCATTTTCTCCCTCGAATTCCGAACCCATGCGCCTGTACGTGCCTGTAAAGCGAACTTTCCATCACAGCTCGTGCGCTGCAGGTAAGCGGCCACCCTGCACTCGACGCAGTAAACCACGCGTGCTCTATACAGTCGAGTGCCGACGATGAACTTACATAACTGCGAAAAATAGAGTGCGACCGAAAAGGCGACCACATTGCCTACAGGACAGCGCCGCTGTGGGGAAGCGATCTTCGGCTGTGTCATTACAGGGAAGCAGCATCGGTACTGCAGCGGACGGCTGCGCACGCGACAGCCATGCCACTGCCAGCAGGCAAGCGGATGGCTGTCGCTGCCGCAAAGGGCGGCCAGTCGCGGAGAAGGGTTGACGCGCCTGGTGATGTAATATGCGCCCGTTCATACAGCACCTCCCAACAGCCCCAGCGTCGATGATGGGGAACAATCGCATCCACGAATCGGAGGAAACAGAAGCGCAAAAAAAAAAAATTGGAGGACGCTTATCCTTCGCCTTTAAGAGTGGAAAGCGACAGCGTGTTGGAGCACTGCCATGGAATCCACGGAACGCCATCGCCCGTTCGGCGCGACGCCTTGCCCCTTAGACGAATCGCTCTGCTATGCACGGTGAAACGGACGCGCGGAGCGGAAAACCACGTAGAAGCGCTGCCAGGCGCCTTGCAGAAACGCGCGGGACTCGAGTTGCAGCCGTAGTTCGTCGGCACATTGTTCTGGACAGACGCTATGCCACCAACGCCCGCATAGCTTCCGCGCCGAACGAACGGGCAGAAAGCCACAAGCTTCGTGGTGCACGCGCTTTGGATGTGCGCTGCGTTGTTCGCCGCTCACCGCGTGATTCCTGCGTGCCCGCGCGGCCCCACTGCGCCCGAACGAGAGATCTGTCACACGCGTCACTTCCTTTCCTTAAAATCAATTTTCATTTTGATTTTCCTTTTCTTACGGCGCGGTTCGGGTGTTCACGGAGATATGTGAGGCAGGCCTCACTTCCTTTCCTTAAAACTAATTCTCATTTCATTTTCCTTCCCTTGCGGCGCGGTCCGGGTTGTCTACCGAAATATGTGACAGGCGTCCCTTTCCTTGCGCTGCCGTCGCGCGCTATCTGTTGGGGCAGTGGCTTACATTACGCGGAGGAGGAGTGCGAGGAGGAGGATTTTTCGCTCACGGCAGACGCCGACGACACTGGCTTTTTTGCGACACGAGCCCCTCAACGCTGTCGCGTTAAAAACGGGAGCAAAAGAGGCGGAGGCCACCTCGTCCAGAAGCTCTTCTTGGGCACCGCGCAACGGCCAAACGTATCGGGGGTTTGTGAACCACACGGCGAGAAATGCCGAGCACGTGGCGCATGTCTCACTCTTCGCGGCCTCGCGCGGCCGAAGGCGAAGCCAATACACACATGAGGCGGCGCGAACACGTATACACAGAAGCTCGGCCGAAGGGGGTACGCTACTTGTACACACACGGCACGAAAACGGCCGTTCTTAGCGCGCCCGCCTGACACGGACAGCTGAGTTGCGCACCCCCGCCGAAAGACGGACGGGGGTGAGAGAACGGCGCCGGGCACGACGACTTGAGGTGCATGAGCAGCAACGGTGGAAGAGGGAGAGGGGGTCACGTTCATCTGGGGAGGAACAGACACCACCCACAAAAGCAGCAGCGCACGCACTTTCTGCTGCGAGGAGTGTTGTTTGCTCTCGGCGGAGACAAAAGCTCGGCGGCGCCGTCCATGCCATCGGTAGTCACGCGTGACCACCGCCGCTCTGGGCGGACACGCCGCGCGCTATGCGGGGGGCGTGGCTGGCCGTCCGCACGTCTCTGCCGCCACGGACAGGTGCAACAGGTGGGCCCCACTGGGACCTACGCCGAGTCCAACCACGAACACCCACGAGGCATGGGAGACGCTGTGTAGGGCTTCCGCTTCGGCAGGAATAAGTCGCCTCGTTGCAAACGCGCCAATCGGGTTGCCAAACGCGACAAAATTCTTTTTTTTCTAATATTATTTACTGAGGCTATGGCTCCTTTTCTTTCATTTCTAAATAATAATAATAATAATTGGTTTTGGGGGAAAGGAAATGGCGCAGTATCTGTCTCATAAATGGCTCCAAGCAGAAAAGCAGTGGTCGCGACCAATTCTCTCTGTCACTTTCTTGTCTTTTTTTAAATGACTTAGAAGAACATCAAATGTGGCACCATCACGCCCTTTC
Organism: Amblyomma americanum; assembly: GCF_052857255.1. Lineage (NCBI taxonomy): Eukaryota > Metazoa > Arthropoda > Arachnida > Ixodida > Ixodidae > Amblyomma > Amblyomma americanum. The sequence goes on along the minus strand of NC_135498.1, from coordinate 173,950,875 downwards.
CGGATACCCTTGCTGCACTATATCGGCCCTTCAGAGACAAGCGTCGATGACATCTCTGACGATGTAGTACTGCAGCTTGTTTTGCAGTTGCACAAGCATTGTGCGTTGCACCCTATCTCAGGTCCTCAGCACGTCCAGGCGACATATTTTTGAGTTGCAAAACTACACTGCAAGCCACGAGGCACTCAGCAGAGAATAACTCTAGGTTATCTGGAAGTCCTCGGGTCTTTCAGCGTCCGCTGATATCAGTGCAGCGGTAGCTAATACCGGTAGTCTCGCACTATGCATCTTCTCCCCAAGCACAGCCGCCAGGGCAGGAGGCCGACCCGAGAACAAATGGCCAGCTAGCAAAAGCCGCGGCCACTTCGGCCGGTACGAAATGACTCAGTTTTGACACCCCTTACAGTACAGTGTCCCTATCCTGGTTCACAGCGACAATAGCGTGATTTGCAAAGCGCCACAGATGCCAAGACAAAGCAGACTTTCACTTATCTCGAAATAGAATAAAGCAAGTCACTGATAAGTGCTTCCCGCATGTGTCTTTTCTTTTGAAACATGCGGTGCTTGTCGGGCCCTCAGTCATATTTGTTCCTGAGGTCGAAGTTACTGGAAAGGAGCGGGTCTCCGGTCTTCGCTTGTGTAGGCATTACGACCAACTATGTCATGATCAAGTTCTCATAGAAAACGCAGTGTGGCGAATAAGTAAAGGCGTGTTACTGCATCACGTACTTTAGGCGGCGATATACTGTCCCCTCGGAAGTTTTCGCTGGGCAACAGCAGCAGCTGGCCGCGTTCTTCATTTTTTTTTTATATCCCACAGCCACTCGCATTCTCACTGAGCGACACCACACCAGTGTGGTTACGACGAAAACATTTATAGAGACACAGTTATTGGGAACTGGTGAGTACAGTCGAACCTCGCTATAACGAAACGGCTAATAACGAAATAATGGATATAATCGAAGGTTATGCGATTTCCCTCGGAAGGTCGGCCAACACGGGCTGTAACGAAGCAAGGGCTGTAACGAAGCTAGGGCTATAACGAAGTACTCGCCAGGCCCCGACTTCGTTTTAGCGAGGTTCAAGATGGTCGATTGCTCTTCGGGCCGCGCATAAGCATTGGTGAGAGAACATACAATGCGGCGAACCTTACTACACCGACGCTCCGCCGCACCACGACGGTCCCGGGGGACCATGACAAGAGCACGGCAGCGACAGACAGAGCTGCGTACGCTGCTGCGTATATAATTATAATTGGTTTTAGGGGAAAGCAAATAACACAGTGTCTGTCTCGTATATCGTTGAACACTTGTACCGCGCCGTAAGGGAAGGGATAAAGGAAGGAGTGAAAGAAGAAAGGAAGAAAGCGGTGTCGTAGTGTAGGGCTCCGGAATAATTTCGGCACCTGGGGATCTTTAACGTGCACTGACATCGCACAGCACACGGGCGCCTTAGCGTTTTGCCTCCATAAAAACGCAGCCACCGCGGTCGGGTCCGAACCCGGGAGCTCCGGATCAGTAGCCGAGCGCCCTAACCACTGAGCCACCGCGGCGCGTACGCTGCTGTGGCAGATATCATTAGTTCTGAGAAACAAGGACAGCGTCCCAGGAAATACGCTGACCGAACTGCTGACAGCTTTCCAAGGCGGGGGCCACTGACTGAGGCTCCCTGGGCATACAAATGGGATAATAGCGTTGCAGAGATGCACACGACATATGAGAAATAGTCGAGGGCTGCGGATTAATTTAGACCAACCGGGGTCCCTTAACGTGCAATAACATCGCACAGCACACGGGTGACTTTTTCCATTTCGCCTCCATCGAAATGCGCCGGCTGAAACTCAAAATTGAGGTCTGAAAATGCATACGCGAATACGAGAGTATGTCTTCAACACAACTACACTTTTCGTTCCTAAACGACGTCCGTTTTAGACAACAATTAAGCCTCTCGAGGGAAGCCGAACGAAAGCGCCGCAGGCAAGGCATTACAGACCGCGGTGATCGAGCCTGCATGCACAAGCACTCGGCGCCCAGCCCGATGCCTCGAGTAATTATGCTTAGTTCTCGCATTTTCTGTGCAGAAGCTGATTTTATGCTCATTCCCGGTGCAATTTTTTCCTTCCGCAGCGCCATCTTCCTTTCAATATTCTTTTTTTTCTCTCGGGAAAATGTCGAAAGGGAGAAACTTCTGCTGTATACGAACTAAAACTAAAGCTCCATCGCGCTTCGCCGCAGGGTTGTACTTCGTTTCGGTTCGGTCGAGGATTTTTTCGCAGCAGTTTAGTGCCTTCACCTCGAGCATAAACTACCGAGCACCCCGGGGCGAAACAGACCCGACATTTGCGCTAAGCGGCCGCCACACACATCGCCGCGGCAGCCCGAGCTGTGATTCCCGGACCGTCCACAAACTCCGCATGCTCTGTGAAGGAGGGGGACCCTCGTACACAGCCCCCCACACGTCGGTCGTCGCCGCTGGCAGAGCGCTGCAAAGCCTACGAGTGCCGGTACCACACGGTACTAATCGCCAATTTAGGCCGCAGACGGTAGCCTGACGAAAGGGCATCGCTTCCAAAGCGCCGCTTCGCTGTTCAGTGGTCGACGACGCGGAGGTCTTTCGCCTTGCTTCATTAGGTAAGCCCAAAGAGGAGAACAAATATGAAAAAAAAAAACGGCCCAGGCAGCGTTACGCGCTCTGCAGCTTCATTACGCGACATTTGGCATACACACACAAGAGCCTGTTCGCCGGCTATTCAGAGTATTGTGTCCGCAATCTGCAAGGCGCCACACACAGGGAGACAAATTACGCCACAAAATGGGATTTGGCACCATCGGAGTTCTCTCAAGTTTGACACCGCAAAAAGCCAGCAGTCGTGTGCCGGACGTTCAGTTTGCCCGCACTGACGCGTACATCTAACGTCTCGGCTCCAAGGAGCACGCTTACAAAATCAGGCCCACAGGATGAAGCATCGATAAAGCCGTTGGGAGCGTATTCCAGGGTTTGGCATCGCGGATTAGGAATGCACAACCTCGATCAATGCGCGCTGATTTGCATGCAAGCCGAGGCAAAGGAAATGCGGCGGTGCAATCAGTACAGTCATGGCGCCCGCAGTTGTCGCTTGACAACAGGAAGCACTGCATACAAACTACTCACCAAAGCAGCGTAATAGATACGACTGTGCGGGGACACATTACACACACCGAGTTTCGGAATATGGTGCGTCAACACACCCGAACCCATTCTTGAACCCCGTTCTGCAATGCCATATACCTGTGTACTAACGCACCAATGCGCTGGACGCCTACATTATCGTCTCCCTGTGTCCTCCATTTCTTGTCTATAACCATCCATCCGACGTCCGTCCAGGCTGCAAAACTCCCGAAAATAAAATATACCCGAATCAAGTCTTTGTCCGACGGGGATTCCAACCTACGCCCATTGGGTGCGCAACAGGAAGCGTGCGTGTAGCCTCAAACAGTTCGGCTATAGCGCCGAAACTCACCTGCGCATGTTTACAGAAGGCGTATATATCCACTTGGAAAACTCGCTAGCCTACAATGTGCGTATATAAGCGATGCCTTCATGGCGTGAAAATTGAGGGGGGCACTTTGCTGACCTAAAGTGCGATGAGGCTAAAGCCTTTAGCGCGGTGTCCCTGCTTCTGTCACTGATGTGCGGTTAAGATGTGAATTAAGTACGCAATTCTTTGTGTGATCTTAAATGCTGGAGACACTGGAGGGCGTTTGGGAGGCATCCGTCTGATTCGACGCCTTTCCGGAAACACTGTCGAGCGTCCTTGACAAGAAGAACTATATGCGCGTTGGCAGGAAGTAGCGTAGTCGCTAGCACGCTCAGCTGCGGAACGGAAGGATGGTGGTTCGAATCCAATCGTGCACAAAGAGTTTTTATCATCAAGTTGAAGAGTGTCACGGATGGAAGCGAGCATGAGCCATTAAAGGCTCACACCTTAAAATCACGGCACAGAAGCAAGAAACATGCAGGGGCAGAAACGAAGGACGGATGCTGAATGAACAAAAAAAAATCCCCCAAATCGATGACAGAGGAAGATGAAGCAAAAGGAAACAGAACAGACAAAAAGCAATTTGCGGGCTGAATTCGACTCATCGGCTAAGACATCGAACATGTCAATGGCCATGCCTTTGTGCACTACACAGCAAGGCCGACACGTGCATCGCGAGCTCACAGGACGCACCCGTCGCCATCTGCGGGGACTTGAACATGGACGGCTGGCAAAGCTGCGTTTGTGAGAGTTCCTGGGTGAACTTCTCGGACTCGCGAGAGTCGCCAACCCATCCCAACCGACCGCATGTTCGTACAGCACGCACATGTGACTATATAGCGTGCCTTGCATGTAGTTATTTGCCTACTGCATTCCGTCAATTGCTCCCCTTTCAGGAAGACTCCACGAGAGACGAGCGGAATGAATCGAGTGCATTACGGTGGATTTAAAGACACCGCTCGGTGTGCGAGCACGGCAACAAAAATTGGAATCGCTGGCTATTAGGACGAAATAAAATTCCACGGATTAAAGGTATTATGTAACATCATAACCATTGCTCTGTATTTGTGTATTAGGAATGCTTCCTCATACTGCATTTCAGCCTAAGTTACCTGGTTTCTTTCCTTTTACTTTCAATTGCTTTTGGTGCTATTTCGTTTCGTATGTTATTGCTAAAAATGTTTCCGCATATTCTGTGGTGTCCCGTTTCACATTGTGGACGCTGCCTGTTGGCTCTGACCTTCAAGCCCAACGCGGCTTCGGCAGGCCTATTATGTAGTAGCAGTGAGGAAACCCTCATTGTGATGACGTATTATGATTATTAAAAATCCGGCGCAGAACAAACGCGGACTCCCGCAGCCGGTTAATCTGGGCGTGGGAGAGCATACAGACCTCTATTTATATTGCATCACAATGAAACGAAGCGCGGACCAAAGTTGTGCAGATAGAAGGGAACATTGTTACAGCTTACAAGTTAGAAGAAAAAGATATATATATGAAAACAGCTCGCCAAGCAGCTAGTTAAAAGCTACTGAGATTCTTAAGTATGCTCTTAGTGGCCCACCAGCTGCAACCCAAACATTTTTTTTCTGTTTGCCCCCCGTTTTCAGCCATCCTGGCCCTCGGACGCAGGAAGCTGGCAGACATGCGCGAGCGCTGGCGCGTTCAGTATACGTCGGGGCGGTTCCGGAAAGGCAGCGGACGACGCCCCGGTCTCCTGCACCGGGGGACGACGTAAATAAGTAAGGGCCAGCGGACGACGCTGCCCATCATCCGAGGCCCGCGAGAAGCCACACCTGTGCGCGCGGGAAAGGATGAAAATTGCGTGCACCACGCGTGCGGGGCTTCGCGAAAGGACGCCGAAAGAGGGCTCGGAAATGCGCGCCACCCGATGCATGATCCAGAAGAAAAAAAAAACGGACCACTTCGCACCGACACGCAGCAAGGGTGCAGACACGACATATACAGCGCAGACGAGTGCGTCACAACTGTACACCTCATACATGTCTCGATGCCGTTTATTAATCGGTTTTCTTGCAGGGCTAGCAGCCGATGGGACGCCAGGCGCAACCTCACCGGCAAGCAAAAGTGAAGCCGCCCACATCGCGATGTCGGCGCGCGCCCCAACAGCTGCCGCGTAATCCCCAGCGAGCACGCGAGGTCTGTGTCGCGCATCTCGTGAGCGTGCCGTAACTCAGTGACGATCGCTGCCTCGGCACAGACGATGGATGCCGGGACGGCAAGAGTACCTCTGCAAGAACGTCGCCGCGCGAACGCCAGCGGATGCAAAGGACGAGTGAAGATCACGCCTGTGAAGCGCCCCGAAAGCGCCAACGGCGAGAGGTTCCTGACGCGCGATATCGAGGTGCCGAGACAACGACGCACAGATCAGAAATCGCACGGCTGCGAAGCCGCAAGTGTCAATCGAACCACGACGGCGTCACTCGCGTCATCGGTTCAAAGGCAACCCGTTCTATTTTTAGTGTTCTTTCAGCGACAGACTCTCACAGATGCTGCAAAATAATACGTGGCAGCTGTGCGCTTAACCCCCTCGATTATCAGCGACATCGCATGCAATGAGGCTAGAGGTGACGCCATCAGTTCTTGCGAAGTTCTCCAGGTTACTGCCCCCTGGACACCCATCTTCTGCGCCGGGGCAGCGATCGTCACTGAATTACGGCACGCTCACGGGATGCGCAATGCACTCCTCGCGTGTTTGCTCCAGACTACGAGGCAGCTGTTGGGGCGCGCGCTGACATCGCGGTGTGGGCGGCTTCACTTTTACTTGACTTCGCCAGTTCAAGTGTTTTTCGTCACTGCAAAGGAGTAGCCGGCACCATAATGAGGCGCCAACATTTCATTAATTTATGTCGGTGTCAATAAAAAAGAAAGGTATACTAGGTGGCAGCTGAAGGCTTTACTCGACACCCAGAACAACCCACTGCCGCGTTCGATTCCCGAAGCAACGCACCACGGCGCCTGCCGTGCCACAGCGGGCCCAGCTCGCGTGAGGCGCGAAGCACGGCGGCCCCGTCCCGACGCACGCAGCGCCGCGCGATCCGCACGTGCCGCATATGTAGCGTATATACACTACACACCGGTCTCCGCGCTGGCAGCAGTCGCCGCGGTGCTCGAAGCGCTTCCGCCTTCCGGACGCCGCACACACCGCGGCGTGCTGCACCCAATTAGGGGCCGCGAGGCAGCGCTAATGTGCGGATGTGCGCGCGCTCCCGCATCGCGCCATCATCAGGCGGTGAGGGGCGCGCCGGCCGACAGGGGCCGATGCACGGCGTGTACGCAGGGGCCAGCAGAGATCGACGCGAGGACGACAGGGGATGTGCCATTGCCGTGGACACCGCATGCACCGGGAGGGGGCTAGGTTTACCCGGGCCCTGCCTCCTTCGTCCGTCCTCAACGAGCAAACTTTGTTAAAAGAAATATTTTTTTGCCACACTTGAAGATTCGGTATGCTCAATGCCTTTTCCCTGGTTTATGTGCTATACACTGCGAAAAATGTCACCGTGGGTGACAGCCATGGGAAACGCAAGAAATAAAATGCGATAAGAAAAAATTGCACGGGCAAAATGTTTCCAATCATGACGTTATCCTTCCAAACCTTTTTTTTTCTGTATACACTTAAAAGCAATAATAGAGATAGACATCGCCCTACTTTGGCAGTATACCAATAGGCATCGCAAGGGAAGACTGAATACATGCAAGAACCCGGTTAATTAATGCAAACAAACGTGTAGCGGAACAGGACGGCAGCGCCAACCTTCTTTGAAAGTGGCATTGACGAGGTGTGAGGACATCAGTGTGACATTCCTTGTGTGCTACGAGGTACATTCCTTGTGTGTGCTACGAGGTTCCACGTTCGACGGCGCGGCGTAGACGGAGACCCAGATGACAGGCATCATCAATTACCCAGCCATGCTCGTTGAGAGTGACAACCAGAACGAAGGGGTTTAAGCCCAACCGGACCCGCCGCCGCCGCCGCGAGGAAACAGGCTTTATCCTCCCCAATTGGCGTGGCGGTTCCAGGGGCGGCCCTCCCGAGCACATTCCAGGACAAGGGAACTGTCAGCGATCCAGAGCGCGCCTTACCTTGAGGAGCGAGTGTCAGTTGATGGATGAAGAATGGAGGCCGGTGACCCGCGGGAACTGTCAGCGGGCCAGAGCGCGCCGTACCACAGCCGACGCTATGCGCTACCGCGAAGACAACCTTCTTTCCCTCGGACTCAACGCATGAGGGGGGCGAGACAATAAGTGCGGTGGTATGTTTGTGCGCCCAAGTGAAAGCCCTAGCCCCCCCTCCTTCCCCTCCGGCGTGGGCGTCCTCACCCTAGGGAGTGTGGAGAAGAGGATATAAAAATCGAGAAGCAGTACGGAAGAGGGACGCTCAGGACGACATCGTTCGCCAAGAGGGCCTTCAGCGCCGAAGCCCGACGGCGTGCAGCTTCTGCCAGCAACCGCTCGAGCCCAACTCCGGAGCTAAGTCGGACTAATGGTGTAAACAGAGCGGAGTTGTGAACTGGTCAGAATTGTGTAATGCCGCAGCTCATAACATTGCTATATGCGTATGTGTTAAGTTATCGGAGTTAGTAGTTAAACCTTTCTGTCATTAAGTAACACCTTCACAGGAGAGCATGCGGAGCGCATGCAGAACCTGCCCTACTTCCTTTCGTTATCTATATTTTTGTCTGTGCCGTGATCGTGCTAGAAGTGGGAGCTCCTTTGTAACTGTGGTAAATTTATTTCGTCCAGTTTGGACTAGAAAGGAGAGGCTTGGGTGCTGAGTTTCATGTTTATCGGTAAAAGAAGATCAGTGCTGCCCCTGGAGACGCCAGTTATGACAGCGGAGGCATATGGTGTTGTGCAGTGGTGTTGAGTGCAGCGAAAAGTGTTTTGTCGGACGCACTGTGCGAGGCGATTCAGAAAGACAAGGGGAGCTGCAGGGACTCAAATGTTCGGAGAACATTCTTCTGGAGGGTGAGCGAGTGTGACATTCCTTGTGTGCTACGAGGTACATTCCTTGTGTGTGCTACGAGGTACATTCCTTGTGTGTGCTACGAGGTTCCACGTTCGACGGCGCGGCGTAGACGGAGACCCAGATGACAGGCATCATCAATTACCCAGCCATGCTCGTTGAGAGTGACAACCAGAACGAAGGGGTTTAAGCCCAACCGGACCCAACCGGACCCGCCGCCGCCGCCGCGAGGAAACAGGCTTTATCCTCCCCAATTGGCGTGGCGGTTCCAGGGGCGGCCCTCCCGAGCACATTCCAGGACAAGGGAACTGTCAGCGATCCAGAGCGCGCCTTACCTTGAGGAGCGAGTGTCAGTTGATGGATGAAGAATGGAGGCCGGTGACCCGCGGGAACTGTCAGCGGGCCAGAGCGCGCCGTACCACAGCCGACGCTATGCGCTACCGCGAAGACAACCTTCTTTCCCTCGGACTCAACACGTGAGGGGGGCGAGACAATAAGTGCGGTGGTATGTTTGTGCACCCAAGTGAAAGCCCTAGCCCCCCCTCCTTCCCCTCCGGCGTGGGCGTCCTCACCCTAGGGAGTGTGGAGAAGAGGATATAAAAATCGAGAAGCAGTACGGAAGAGGGACGCTCAGGACGACATCGTTCGCCAAGAGGGCCTTCAGCGCCGAAGCCCGACGGCGTGCAGCTTCTGCCAGCAACCGCTCGAGCCCAACTCCGGAGCCACTCCTTCGCCACCATGAAGTCGTCGGCACGTAAGCTCGGACGCCCCAGCCTCTGAATCTTAATCATGTATAATTATTGAATATATCTGTTTGTTTAAACTGAGCCATACGGTGTCTCTTTGCCTCTCCGTCCCGTGTGGACCTGCGCACGACCGTCACGAACGTAGCGAACAAGTCAAGGCGACAACTGAGTTCTAGCTGCTCGGGAATCGAACGGCGGTGCCTCTGTGCTGCTCAGCTATGCAGACACTGCACAAGTGTTGCCGCGTCTTACGCCGCAAGCTACAGAAAAGTGCGCAGCCACACAGAAGCGCTCACGGGGTGTGCACAGGGCGTGTTTGTTGGCCGCAGTACTGGCTCGACGGCATGACTCGAACAGCAACGCGCGCCACCGGCGGCCGAAGCGTGTCAGGGGGTACCTGCAGGTCAGTTCACCACGCCTTTCCTGAACCGTTATTGGAAGTGCCCGAAAGTCACATAACGCGACCAAAGGGCGCGTTCGTTATATGCGGGGCTTCGCTTCGCAATGGAAAGGTTCGCCCACTTCCTCCTCACCGCGCACAGAGGGCAGCAGCGTCGCAGCGAGCGAACGAGTGCGACGTTAATGCATCACGAGCGTCAAATAAAACCCTAACCCAATTGAAACCCGAACAGCCAAACGAGGCTTTAGTTGCGAGAGGATAACACTGGCGCACATTCTTCACTTCGATGGCGCGTAGACTGCTGGGCAGAAGTGCATGTTAATGGCTCGGCCAGCGGCTAATTTTCTGTGCTCTTGTGTTCGCGCTTCAATTACCGTGTTCGCGTTCACTTCAAGGTGTCGGGAATAATCTCGACCCCCTGGGGATCTTTAACGTGCACTGACATCGCACAGCACACGGGCGCCTTATAAATAAAAAAAACGCTAAGGGGCCCGTGTGCTGTGCGATGTCAGTGCACGTTAAAGATCCCCAGGTGGTCGAAATTGTTCCGGAGCCCTCCACTACGGCACCTCTCTCTTCCTTTCTTCTTTCACTCCCTCCTTTACCCTTCCCTTACGGCGCGCTTCCGGTGACCAACGATATATGAGACAGAAACTGCACCATTTCCTTTCTCCAAAAACCGATTTCATTATTATTATTATTAGTAGTAGTAGTAGTAATAGTAGTGGTAGCGGTAGCGGTTTTGACGTCCGTTCGACAGTAGATTGGCGCAATAGAGGTAGAAAACCTGACTGACTGTTAATAAAGGCATAATTGAAATCACAATTACCTCGGTGTTATCATGCAAAACGTGTGCAGGCGAACTAGTTGAGGGTAAACTGTATCTATATCGTTGCGTTTCAACCAAAGGAAACTTCTGTTTGCGAAATTTCATGCGTCCTATTACACCCGAAGCGCTTACTTTTAAAACAAGTTTTCAGTTTCAGTGCATATTGTATCGAGCATGTGATGATATGCTAATGCATGCTTGAAAAATTCTGGGGCACTTACGTGGAGGAATGCGAAAGCATGTGTTTTGAGGAAAGGAAACGTTTTTGATGAAAGGGCGCAGTAGCTCTGAGATCACGACATCTCTGTGGACACCTAACACCGCGATATCACGGATTTTGAGTAGTAGTAGCAGTAAGTGGTTTTATTAAAATTATAATAAAAAGGTGGTGGTGGTGGTGGTAGTGGTTTAGGGGACAAGAAGAGAGGATAGGGGGAGAAGTAATATACACAGACTATTTACACAATACGAAATGTGCCCAAGTTGTGCACGTGATTAGTTCATGATGGAGCAATGAAAACACACGCGCACAGCACTATGTTGACTACAACTGGAGTGGGGCGTCCAGTTGTTAATCATCCAAGTATATAGAACTCGCGACGCTCCCGTCGTTCCCCTCGCCACACGCAGCCAATGCGCCCGCGGAGGATATATGAGACATATATATGATATATGAGACAGATACTGCGCCATTTCCTTTCCCTCCTGAACCAATTATTATTATTATTAGATGGGCCCGCAACTCGACACTAGCCACTCCCTGGTACAGCGCATTCCAGGACAACAGGGCGGGGAAAATTGAATGCCAGGTGTAACGGCACTCCACGGCGAGTCCAGTGGGCGCCACGAAAAAATGATGTGGCGTCGTCCACGCGTAACAGGTATACAGCGACACATCCTCCGGGCTGGCGTTCCCGGCCGCCAATTCCTACTATACTCCACGCAAACGCTGTCCTGCACGATATTTTGGGAGTTTATGCATAAGGAAGTGGAACCACGAGCAGACAAGAACGGCTACCGACGCTTTATGTAGCGCGACATTTCATCGGAACGAAGACCCGCAGTCGCTTCAGCCGTCGCTATGGAATCCGCACGCACACTGCCTTCTGGAAATGCGAGCGATTGTTGAGGCCCCACGAAAAGGAAACATCACGCGGATATTTCAGGCTAAGACGGCCGTGCAACCGCATTCAGAGGCGCTGTAATACTACACCCTGCAGCAAGGAAAGCTCGTTGGAGGGTATCGGCACACAGTTCGCGCGAGCCGGCTGGTCTGTCGCAATCTGCGCACCGGCTGCCCGTGCAGTCAGATTTGCCAAATGATGCCGAGGGGAACAATGTCTTTTGACGTGGAATGTGATAAGTATATGCCTGGTTACCTAAGATTTGTCTAGCGATCTCTACTGGAATAGAACTCAGGAACCCGATGGACAGGTCGCCCCTTTAAAGGAGGCCTTCCAGCCGACGGCGTCTACAGATCCTCATGACGTGACGTGCCTGTGAGCCACCAGGGATGCCACACTGGCACGAGTAAAGGGATCAACTTCGACGTCACGAAGACCCGTAAAAGCCCTTGGCTGGAGGGCTTTCTCTGGGGGCTTCCTACGAGGGGGCACCTGCCATAAGCAAGCCCTCCCGAGTAACATCGCGCCGTCATGACACCACCGTACCCGTCGCCTAAAATGGCCTGCGTGTCCCCATCTGGAACGGCGAGGACTGCAGCGCGGCTCCCTGCAGGATCATTTTGCTTTGGTCGTGGAATGGACACGTTGCCGCCCCGGGACGCGCGATGGATGTTCGTCGGTGGTGCCCCCCAGCGAGCTGCCAGTGCGCGCCTCGTGCCCGACCACCTGCGTCGCCGCGCCTGTTTACAAGAGGCGAGGCCGTGCCGGCTGCCGCGGAGGGTATACGCGCACACACGGGGATACACGCACACACAACCGCGCGTAATACACGAGCACCGCACGCGTGCCGGCCAGGACCGACGAGCGGGGAGTGGTCTCGCGGTCGCCGCACTACTTCCCCGTAGTATATACGCACGGCGGCCCTAATCACACGCTCGATGCCGGTGTGCGCCGCCAGAGGACGCATGCTTACGCACCACCCACGGGTGACCGGCACAGATTCTACCAGAGAGGAATGTGTGTGCGCGCCCTCGTGAAAACCCTCGTGCGTGCTGTGTTTTGTGGGAAACTTAAATTGTTTCCCTGCATATCACTACAAAGTATGTGTGATCTCATTCGGCGTCCATTTAAATCATCTTCGCTCGAAGGGCATTCAGGTGTTGTCCACTTCACTGACAAGCACGTTGCAGCGTGAACTGCGTCACAGTTTTGCCGCTAGAAGAAGCAATCGCCTCAGGCGGATCTTGTCCATCGCACAGTGGAGTCGTGCGGAGACAACACAGTTTGGCTGGCCTCGAAAGGTAAAAAAGAAGCTAAGGTTCGATGCCTCAAGAGAGTGGGCACCACGAGATGGCCACCCCTTTATCGCTCTGCCGTCTACCCCGAGAAACACTTCCCCAAACGGCTTCTCACAGCTCCGGCACAAACTGAAATCAAGCTGAAACAAATGACCTTTCGGTACCTGCCGAATATACCAGAGTTCAGCACGCCAAACTAATACTCCACAACTGCAGGGAGGATACAATACACCGCTCTCACAACTGAAATCTTTACTGGTTGACCAGGCGGTATAGTAAACACCCCACTGTCGGCCAGCACTGCAAAAACAATGAACACATGTCAAGCGTAAGAAACAAAAATGCTAAATAAGCACGTGTCAACATTCTCAGTCAAGGTAACACGTTGTGCCATCCCAACTGTGCCACGTCATTTGCGCTCTACAGGTGCGCACATAAGTACACGGAGCACGCCATTCTGTTGCAAGTCAAATCACGCCTTCCATATAACGGACGTGACGAAACATTATTTGTTCATGAGAAGGCGCACTAACGTATACACTACCAGCCTGCACATGCCCTAGCTGCCAGTTTCAATCAGGCAATGCGTGAAAAGTGTTAGAAGGCGATAGCGTGCTCCGTTTACTTTTGTCCCCACCTGTACCTATGGAATGCAGGAACCAACTCAAACAAGTTCAGCGTTCCGAAATAGGTGTAGGCATCAACCTCACTTGAAGCCGAAAGAAAGGGCCAATCGGCTGTTGTAACGGCAGCCGATAACAAACATTTTGGCCTTATTCCTGCACCCAGAAACCATGACAACTCGCAACCCAGTATGCCTACCACTGCCACCATCACCATAATCATCATCATCAGCCATACTACGCCCACTGTAGGATAAAAATTAAGGCCTCTCCTATATCCCTCCAATAACCCGTTCCTGTGCCAGCTGCAGCCACCGTATCCTCCGCAAACTTCCTAGTATCTCGTCCGGACACCTGAACTCTCTGCTACTAAGGAACCATCGGATATCTCCTCTCTGCATTACACGCTCTATCCATGCCCACTTCCTATTCTTAATACAGCTAGATCATCATTAACTGTGCCCGCTTTCTGTCTCTTAATGGTACACCTATCATTTTCCTTTCCATCGCTCGCTCTGTTGTCCTTAACTTAAGCTGAACCCTTTTCGTTAGCCTCCACGTTTCTGCCCCGTATGCGTGAGTATGGTAAGATGCAGTTGCTATATACTTTCCTGTCTGCGATACTTTATGCTGATCAACCAAAAATTGTACTAAAGGACGTCACTCCTCCCGATTCAGTGCCTCCTCGTCGAGATTTTTCTCCGCCATTGTAAGATAAACGTCAGTCTTTTGAATGAATGAAACGTGTTCCAAAATTGGAAGCGTAGCAGGGGCGCCACAGAACCAGGTGGGCGGGTAAGATTAGGAAGTTTTAGGGGATAAGGTGGCCGCGACTGGCACCGGACTGGGCTAGACTGGGGGAACATGGGAGGGGCATTTCTTCTGCAGTGTGCGCAGTTGGGTGATGGACCTAACCTAACGTGCTCGGAGTAAACAAATTTCTCGCCGGTATAGTTTCCATCCCTCCCACCCCGCATGCGTGAAGAGTCCCGCTAACAAAGGGAGAAGGCACGCGCTGTCACCCGTTGAGTTGCCTAAGGCAAGCGACGCATCTCGTTCACGCCCCCCCGCGGCACGGATCTGCTTCCACGGTCACCCGTGTCCCGAGCTGGCGCCGGCGGACACCGCAGGACGCTGCGCTCCCTCTCTCCCTCTCCTCCTGACGCGCAAAAAAGAAAAAAAAAAGAGCAGCGACGCCCGTTAAGTGCTCCCACTCCGACCGAAGGCCCGGCACTGCGTAGATAGCTGCGCAATCCAATAACGACGCGGGGTAAACGTTGCTCCCAAAACATTTCGTTCTGTCTTTCATTTATTTTAACGAGCGTAAAATAAAACTGGAAACTAAACATTTCGGCAGAATTGCCTGTCTAAATTTGATAACTTGTAAGCTCTGACATCTTTCCAACCGCAACTTTTTTTAACTTGAAGCCCAACGTTTCGAAGCCGGCTTGGCTCCTTCTTAAGGGGTGACTGGAGGCTGCGTCTAGCGTCCTTAATACGTGGTGGAGGTGCAGGAAGACGAAAGAAGGCAAGCGGGCCGCCACCATGTATACGTAAAGACTCTAGCCACAACTCACAGTCACCCCTGAAGAAGGAGCCAAGCCGGCTTCGAAACGTTGGGCTCCAAATTAAAAAGAAAATACTTTTGGTTTCAGACGTGTGTGAGCATATTACAAAAAAAAAGCCTGTTCCGAAAAGGTGCAGGGGCCTCAGGACGTCTCCTGGGCTACGAAACTACACACGCCAAGAAACAATTTGGGCGTCTTTTCATTTTTTTAACCTCTATAGTCCAGCCATGAACTTGAACAGTGTGCCCTTGTTTCCTGCGTCACTGAGACAAATAGACTCGCCAGAAAATGTCCACCAGCGGGTCAACGAGTAACGCACCGCCGTAACCACCGGGGTCTTCACCATTTCCCTCTCTCTCACACCTAACCAGCAGTGGAGGGGTAGCAACGCCACCAGACCCGTGTGGTCGGCTCGAGCGCGTGAGAACAGCACACCCGTACAACTCGGCGGCGCGCCCCTGATTGCACTTGATTGCGAGCAACTTGAGAAACAGCAATCAAGGCGGAGATGCCTCGAGTCCACAATGCCACCCGCGAGGTGTTCACAACGAGACAACATGGCACACTATGAATCATAACTCGTCCAAAATCCCACAGCGTCGTGGTTGTCCTCGACCTTTTCTCTCGGTTAAAGACACGTACCGTCGCGGTCAAGCGGTCCACGAACAGCAGGCAGGACACGCAGGAACACACGGAAGCCACCGCGGAGAGTTCAGGCGGCAGGATCCAACGGTTACGGAGAGACTCCCGACGTGAAATGGTGCGGCCTCTTTAAGCGCTGCAACATTTCCTGCGTCTGTGTCCACACCATCCCACAAGCATTTTCTGTTCCGAACAGCCTCAGCTACGAGCGCCGTATACCCGAGTATTGAGCAAGCCAGAGTGACGCGCCACCCAGCTAGGCGGGCGGAAGACGAGTGTGTG
This sequence comes from Amblyomma americanum, assembly GCF_052857255.1. Lineage (NCBI taxonomy): Eukaryota > Metazoa > Arthropoda > Arachnida > Ixodida > Ixodidae > Amblyomma > Amblyomma americanum. The sequence continues at coordinate 173,934,859 of NC_135498.1, read as the reverse complement.
CGGAAGGCGGGCCCCGCTCCGTCGCTTATCCTCCGCGGACCTCACCGCTGCGAGAGCTTTTACATCACTGCTCCTAAACCGTGCCCCGAAGAAGTCCAGTGCTCGCACTGGCCGCTGGTCGTGCGCAGGACCGCACGGATATTGGAGGCAAGGCTTATACGCCCGAAGTGCACCCCCCCCCCCCCCCCACACACACACACACACTTTTTCTGAGTGCTCCTCGCGTTCGTCCGGGCAGCGGTCCACGGGCGTCGGTCGTCACGATCGCCCGGAAGTCCCCCAGAAGGAAGGCTGAGAAACAATGACCGGAGCTTCCGAGGGAGGAGATTAATTGGAATCCGCGTTCCGGCAGGCCGCGCACGCCCCGCGGGAGAGGAGGACACGCCTCTTCCATCTCTGGCGCAAAGTGCTTCGGCGCAAATTGAAACGGGACAAAAGGCCGGAACGGAGAAAGAAAGCTGAACAACAACACGGTTCGAGGGAGCAATCGTATTCAAGAGAATGAGGCGGGAGTTTTATTTTGCGGCCTCCATTGGATTGGCCAGCGTTTAACGTTAATTAGCGGCGCGTGTATAATTTGTGTTCACTAAACAGCCTTTACCAGCATACGATATGTGCGCTTTGGAGATACGAGGGAGCCTCGGGTTACTGCTTGGCGCATACACACTGACGCCCCGCTATTCCCCTATCTCCCTAATCGGCGAGCCCCTCCCCCTATTCTAACACTCCCTACTAATACGCGGCAATGCATGCCTCAGTGGCGTTAGCACTCGGACCACGAGGTATATAGGCCGCGAGCTCGAGTCCCGCCGCGGCGACCGCATTTCCATGACGTCAAATACAAATACAAAACCATCCGTGTGCTATGCCACGCCCGTGCCATAACGGAGAGCGATAGAAAGCAATGAGGCGCAACCGACGAAGGCATCCCAGACCAGGCCAGCATAATGGTTGGGTGGGTGGATTTTCATGGGACCCACTCTGAATCGAAGCAGGTGCCATTTTGCCTAGTAACTTCAAATGGCTGTTTCATTTGTTTCGCACCTTTACAGCGCTCTAAAGGGCAGGACACGTTTTCCGATTCTGAGGCGTTAACTTCGTTGGAAGTGACGTCATGCGTCCCACATGACACTGCTGCAGCGCGGCACGCTCATTCGTCGCCATGTACTGACATCACCCATGACGTCACTGCAACGTGCGACCAGAACACAGTGACGTCACACGCACTCAACGAAGTAGTAGACAAATTATAACTAATAAGTGATACACGCGAGTCTGGATATATCAAACACGGATGTTTCTAATTATTGGCTTTATCGAACAAAGATTATCTCCTACAAAGTCCTGCGTAAAAGTAGAAGAAAGCCGCGCAGCATACCGAACTCCGCTTTTGCTGGTCGTTCGATACATGGAACTGCGCATCCCGCGCCTGCAAGTGGCGTTCCTCCTAACGAGACTCTTCGATCATGTTTCACGCGCGGAGGCGGATCGTTTGCGCGGCCGTGGACATTTGCTGGCCGCACTACAGCGCTGGGAAAGCGTGTGACGAGGTGAAGGTGGGGTGCGCTGGAGGGTGGCCTTGGATCTATTGCACTCGTTTTTCACGCCACATCACTGTCTGGAGGTGAAGCCAACCTAACTCTGCCAAAGGCGTTGCGGAAATGAGCTGCACTCTAAATTTAATGAGCGAGTATCCCATTCACAGCGTACCCGCAACAGGATTAGGCATCTTATTACAGGCAGTGGCTATTTCAAAAGAACGATCACCTGCTGCTTCGATGCGAAGCAGGTTAGGCCTGCCCACGCCTAACGAGCGCTGCGGATAGAGCCACCACGGCGGTGGTCGACACGTCGCTGCAAGAAGCTCGTCATTAAAGTCGGTGCTATGCATTCTTGCTTATAGGTTACACATGAGGTTATATATTGTCATTTTGTATATATATATCAAATTCTGCTGGCATCAGCAAAACGAAAAGAATGAGCTAAAACATCGAGCGCTTTTCTCCGCCACCTAGAATTCGGAGGTGCGCAGAGTGTTCAGCTGGCGGAGAGTCCGGCTGAGCTCACTCTGTGCACTGCTGCCTGATCACCCGTGAAGGTCATTTCTGTTTGCTTGCGATTAATTATGAGCCAACTCGCTTGCAAGTAGGAGTTCCGTTAACTGCGTATTCGCATTTTGAGCTGAACGCCTCGTCCAGCATTGCTTCCGCGACTCCCGGGTTCTATGCCAACTTTCCAGCCGACTGCGAGTACACCCGCCGAGGCCCGAACTGCGCGACTCGCGTCGCTTCCGCCCGCGACCCGCGAGGCCCATCGCGCACAGCGGTGCCGTGCCGCAGAGAATTAACGCTCCGCCGGCGCTGCTCACGCAGAACGAATGCGGCTGGCGAGTCACGGAGACACGGGACATACCAGCTCAGTGGAGCACTGCAGCTTCGTAACTACACGCAACGCTTTAACGTGACCACGCATCGTGGGTAACCGTGGACTTATAAGTGGCGGGCCGAATACGAGGGATGCCGCTGTGGAGGAGGGTGTTGGGTGCGCGCAAAAATATACGCACACGTGTTGTTGCCACTTGCTGTATAGACTGGCCTTAAAAGACCGCTTGTACGGGCACATCGCGGAATGTCACCTGCTTGCGGCACTGCACTCAAGAAACGTTTCTCGACGTTTCCTCTACGCCGCCCAGTTCCTGGATGCCAAACTTGACAGAGGGCTCCGGATTAATTTCAATCACCCGGGGGTCTTTCGCGTGCACTGGCGTCGCACAGCATGCGAGAACGTAGACCCAGTTTATCTAACATGCAAGTACAGTGAGAAAAGACGCTGCAGTCACGGTGAACTGCCTCAGGCTTCCCGCCGCTTCCTGCACCATGCATCAGGTATACCCTGTACACTCGACGGCTGCCGATTCCCTGTCTACCGCGTAGTTATTCAACGTCCTCTGTAAGCCAACAGCGGGAGCTTTTTCCTTCTTTTTGTGTCCTTTTTTTTCTTTTGTCCTTTCCGCATTTCGTCTGTCTGAGGCTATCGGCAACCGGATATGCCACACAAGCTGAAGGCGAAGTTACCCTAAGAGGTTCGTCTTGCATTGCTACGATTGTGGTATGTTAAGAGCCGTTGTGCACGAAGTGAGCATTATAACAGAACGTAACGAGGAAAAGCATACCACATGCACAAGCGCCGCAGAAACGAAGCACCACAGTGGCCCATATAGCACGAAAAGGTTTTATTTAAGTTAACGGCAACTTGTAAAACGCCTAGGAGCTTACTGCTCGACGTAGCCGCATCCTCACGCACGACTAGGAAGACACACCTTCTGTCGAATTGCCCGAAGTCCTTCAACTCGACCCACCGCTGCACCAACGAACGTCCTAGATGCTGCAGCTCCGGCCTCGGCTTAGCTGTGCGCCCCAACACGAGGGCGGGCTTCGCTCTTCCGCGCAACACCTGCATGAGGCTGTGTGCTAGACTGCGCCCGATTACGGTTCCTCCCTCTGTATTCCGCGTAAACAGGCCTTCGATTCGGCCTTATTTACCTTCACCATCAGCGTGTACCAGGACACCAAATTTAGCGTCCCCAATTTCAGCCATAATGCGTGCCACAACTCGAGCGCGCGGGCAAAGCTTAAATAAAGCCCGCAGTCGTTCCCGCGTGACGTTAAATCGGCCACGAGTGCCGTTTCAGGCGCTCACGCGTCGACGACGGCGGCGCTCCACGGGCACACTCGTCGGCGCACGAGCAGGAATCGACGATGAGCAGCGTCCCGTTCCACGCCGCTGCCAACGCCACGCAGCCACTGCTGGGCCGGATTACGCACACACTACAAAGTACACACACGCGAGGGGCCACAGTGGACGCGTGTTTGCACAGCGACAGACACAAGACGGGGAAAGCAAACAGGGCTCCCCCCGAGTCAGACACGGGCCGCCCGCGCAGGCGATGAGCATGTGTCGAGGAGCCGCCGCTCTCCGATGATGGAGCGGGGGCGGCCGGCTGGGCACAACTAGCGACAGTGCACTCGGACACGCGCAGCACGCGTCGAAGCAGTACGAAAGGGAGCTGCCTGGGAGGCGTACAGTCAACGACGACACCCCGAATACGAGTAGCGGAAGACGTTTTATCTTTCTTTTCTTTTTTTCTGGGAAATTCTGACACGAACCCGCGAACAGGTAGGCATAAAATCTGGTTCACCGAACTTGACATTAGGGAATAGCAATACTGAGCCCTGCTGAGTCGCTTCCCTCTCATCTGCTGAATTGTGGTGATGTACACATTCATTCGCCCTGACCAGCACTAAGAAACTAAGCGTACCACACGGTGATATTGGCGGTAAATACTGGATCTATGTTAGATCCCTCAAGTAAACATCGATGTTCGTCGCATCGAACAAAATAGAATGCAATAGAACAATGCTGAGTTTAGCCGTACGGTCGCAACAAACTTTTAATTGTACGGTACCGTAGTGTATGCCGAGGTCCCGAGGCAAAAGGCGCATTTGGTATGACGTCTGACGAGGTCTCGTGACAGGCTTACACAGGGCGGCGAAGAAAATATTTTTTTTTTCTGAACGCTCTTCCCACCCTTAGTAGCGAAAAATGAGCGCAGTGAGGAGCCTGGGTAAAATGCATCCGCGAAACCGAGTTGAAGATGACAGAAAAATTGCTCAACTGGACTGTTGAACAGGGCATGCAGTAATAACAACGTCAAGGTTACATTGCGGCTATATAGGTCGCAATACAGCGCTCGGATGTCTTTGTTCCTTCGATCTGTATTCAATTCGTACTCGATTCGATAGCAAATCTGGACCTTTCGTAGTCCACTCAGTTCATAAAAAAAAATAGTACACCCCTACACAACACTTTCCGTTTACACTGCATGCAGCTGCCGGCCTACTGGACGCTTAATTTGTGTCCTACATCAAGTTGCTTACTACTGATAGCTGTGCTTTCCCGCGCACTCGCAAAGAGAGCTAGAAGAGCGAAGGGCGTTTTTGAGACCATGGCAAGACCGCGAGTTCAGAACGCGAGAAACGCCCTCATCGCCGCCACCAGCAGCAGCAGCCACAGAGCAATGCGCCAACCACGTGCAAAAAGAGCAGCTGAAGAGGCGGTAAAAGTTACGCAAGTCCTCCAACGAATGGATTCAGGTGCACGAACTCACTGAAGACGCTATAGATGTCGTTATGGCAACGGCTCGTAAAACGGAAACACTTACTTTACGACGCATTTAAAATGAGCCCCTGTGGAAGCGTATACTGCCTTGCTTGCTTTCGCATGTTTTACATGAGGGCCCTCCTGCTTGGGCCAAAACAATGGGTAGCAGTGTTTATATATTATAAACCTTAAGGTCGCATAGTTTCGTTTTCAGCCGTGCACTGTGGTGCCCTTGAAGATCTAAGTGTCTGCGAGGTGAGGATAACCTTCGTCCGCACCTCTCACAGAAACACTCAAATTTTCGTTCTTAGAAAAAAATTATATATTTTCTGGTTCTTTCAGACGTTTGTCCACCAGCAAACAACACGTTTATTTTCGCGAAGATTGGATTTAAAAATTTCTCGCTCACTCTATTCAAAGTCGTGACGTCACCCCCGTTTTGAAGTTAATGACGGTGCAGCCCAGACTCCGAGATCCGTGTAGAAAAAAAAAAAACGGGCCCGGCGCACCGCGGTTGCTTCGGCAATTAGGCCTGTGAGGGAGACATCCGTATGTTATTTCTCGTCTTTCCTTGCACATAAAACAGTGGACATGGCAAGACCAGACGAGACAACGTCCCAGGCATTTTTTGATAAAACATCCGCCTTCAGTTAAATGAAGCGTCTGCGTCGTTGTATTCTGTGCATACAGGCAAACTTAAGTTTGTCGGCAGTGTCCTCTTATGAACGTTCCACCTTTTGGGTAAGGGCCCGACAACATTTTTAACCACGGCTGCACATGGCGTCCGACTGTACAAGCAAAGGTTAAGCTAGCTGTGCGTATGGACCTCCTTCACCCCGCGACGTCACGAAGATGCGGTGGCGCTGATGTTAGCAGCGACTTTCGCATGGTAGGCAAAACAGGTTCCGCTTGCCCGTGCCGACCGCAGCTGCCGCAGCTACCGGCGGCTGCTTCAGGCCTGTGCACCGCAGGAGCAGCATGTATTGACCAGCTGCGTCACTGCTGGATCCGCGCAGTAGCATAAAAAATATTAAATCAGCCTCGATAGGTTTCTCGCGCATAAATGCCGCATTCGGAAACTGGCTAACAGGCATTGGGCCACGGTAGTAAAGCGCGAAGTCTGGGAGTCGATAGGCACTGCCACTCAATGCACTTAATAGCATGCAAGTTACTGCGTTAATTCACCTGAACTTCAGTATAGTAGGCTGATAATTGCTCAAGGAAAAAAAAAGACATGCAGCTGTACACGTACTTATCACCTTGAGCCGGAGTGTACGGGGCGCCGACAGGTTCACTCGCCCCCAAGGAATGCGTTTTTTTGTTAATAGCACACCATGTTTAAATGGCGCGTTTTATGACATTTAATATTTACTTGAAACTGTTTCTTGATATGACGACGTAATCATTTCATTCGAGTAGAAAGAAGTCTGGTAAGTTGTGTCAATCTTGCGCGGTCGCGTTGGTGTGCTTAGAATAGCGTACCTTAAGTGTGCTAAACGCCATATGCTTTTTCATTGCATCATGCATGTGTCATGTTTCATGAGTTCCCGGGTTCGAACCCGACCGAGGCGGCTGCGTTTTTATAGAGGAAAAACGCTAAGGCGCCCGTGTGCTGTGCGATGTCAGTGCACGTTAAAGATCCCCAGGTGGTCGAAATTATTCCGGAGCCCTCCACTTCGGGCACCTCTCTCTTCCTTTCTTCTTTCACTCCCTCGTTTATCCCTTCCCTTACGGCGCGGTTCAGGTGTCCGCCGATATACGAGACAGATACTGAGCCATTTCCTTCCCCCCCCCCCCACCCAAAAAAAAAAACGAAATATGTTTCATGAGGTAGTACATGATCGCGAAGCTTGTTTGGAAAGAAGCAGCCGCAGCCGTGCTACTAACAGACACGTGGCAAGATTGAGAGGGGACGCGGCAATGAAAAGTGTTTTCGTTATTCATGCATGCGATATGTAACTAAACTTGGTGCAAATATGAAATCCCTACGCTAGTGTCAGTAATTCCTTTTATTTATAGCTATACCTGGTGCAGTTCTGGGTAATTATAATTAACACCGTCGTCAAGTCCCCCCAAGGTCTCAAATAATTGAGTAGATAGTGCGCAGTTTTTTTATGCCAGCATGTACATAAAGCCCTGTTCTGTACGATGACGCGATTAGTTCTTTTTCTATATGATCAGTACTCATGCATGCATAGTTACATGAAAACGTTTCTTACAAGAAATAACTAACACAGTGCTGCACGTGTAGGGAAAAAAATCGAGAGATTTATTACGCTCCTCAACGTCTCAGGAATAGTTTGCGACAAATGGAATCATTTTATTTTCATGCGAATTACGAAGGTGAGTGATCCAGTCGCAGAAAATGTGAGAGGTCACAAAACGAACCTTAAAGTTTATTCCCTCGTTTATGGCATCTTCGCTTTCGCTTTGGTCAAAGAAATGCGGCACTGAAATCAAAGAAATTACCTCACCATTTTTGATGACCACACTTCTAAAAAGCGTAATTTATAAATTTGTACTCAATATTTTGCTATAATTTTTCGTCACGAAACTAGACTTCAGGGCTAGGAAAGAAAATAATTCTAGAAATCAAAAATTTTCACCAAATCGACCAGCTTAACAAGAGGACAAGTCGGCCTGGCTGGTGCGCGGTCATGCGGCTAAAAACAGCGCTAAGCGAGACAGGAGACCAGGGACACGACGCTGTCCCCACTTTTCGCGCAGCGCGACACGTACGTATGTCAGCAGACGATGAGCGCATGTCTGCTCCGACGAAACGACGCCAGCACTTCCTCTCACTATTGTCCCGAAGTAAAATCATTCCGGCTAGTGCAGAGTGTCAAAACTTGTTTTATTCAATGCCTAGCACATAAATAAACGGCAGGAACACTTTCTACATGTTTACTACTAACCATATGTACAATACAGTGGCAAACTATTTCTCTTTATAGGCCGCACGTGGCCAACGCGAGCTCGTGTACTTCAACAAATTACTAAGTTGGAAGCATCGACCATTGCTATGATTCGCAGAAACTGGAAACGCGCCTACAAGCCTTGAAAACCCGCGCTCAACACCTATCCGCGACGCCACCCCCCACCCTTTGCCTACAACGAGCTCGCCAGCGACTGCAGCGCCACCTCGTTTGTTTACAAACATGCAGGAGGTCCATACCTTTCGCGCACCTCTGCCTCAGTGGCCCACCAGGAAAATGCGCAATGTTAGGCTGCCTTATACTCTGCATTGGTGTGACCCGTCGGGAAACTAGCCTCATTTATTCCGATGCGGCAGCGGCAGAAAAAAAAAAGCGCGCTTTCACGTTTCCTTCGCAAGATCAGTCTTGCGAGGAGCCGACGACGCGCGCTGGCAAATCGGTCTCGCCGACGACAACACTTGTTTTTCTGCACGTCCCGCTTGCTCAGTGAGCCCTGCCCCCGCTAGACCGCTTTCGCATGACGGTTGCCTGCGTAGACCTGCACGCGACAACTCCTGCCAGCCTTTGCGTGCTCCTGCAAATGACAACACGCATGCTATGTATTTATTCATTAGCTTGTTTGTTTGTTTGTTTTTGAACATTTCTGTAACAGCGATAGCTGCAAGGCCTGCACGCCCGGGCACGCGCTCAAGCGTCTCAACCAAAGGCAGCAATGGAGGTGGAGGAAGGGAGGGTGAAGGAGAAATGGGGAATCAGAAAGCAGAAACGCGTACGAAGTGCCCTATAGTGCGCATTTTGTACGAGGCTAAGAAAAGTACGGACCCCGTGGTAGTCTTCACATGAGTTGCCGCAGCTAGCTAGCGGAGCATAGAGAATCCTCCGTATACCGTATACCGGAGGGGGTCACTTAATTTTTTTTTTCACTTACTTATTCTACATTCATGCCAAGGAAGCGGGACCGCAGCGAGTGCGCAAAGGTGCTGACAGCGTAATAAACAATAGTACGGGGCCATATTCAGGCAATAACTACTCATCAGCCGGGAAAAGATAACAAGAGCTTCAGTGCTTTAAGGGCATTTTTTTTTTTTTTACTACATTGGGGAACACTTGGAGGTTGAAAACAGCGGCGGTGGGTCGAAGAATGTGGCTCCGTTCGCTCGAGGTTGGCAGACTGAATGATTGACGCGGAGCTTGGTACAGCAAATTGACAGCATTCCAATTTACAAGGGAGGCCGGGGCAGCACTACACACAAACCCATGTGGCAGTGGCACGTGCACCTCAATGCGCACGTCGGGGTTTGAATCTACGACGAAAATATACTGCCGCGTAATGACATGGCGCTACTTAGTTTTGTTCGAGACTTAATTACTGGAATTCAGCTCGGGCCACTACGGCGGAAAACAATCTTCATAAAATTCATGTTCTGCTCAACAGGATTTTACTCGTCGTTGCAAATGCATGCATGTACTCCCTCTGAGCGTTTATATCTCACCTATACATTATAATAACTAACAAAAAGGTGCGATTATCGCCTGTCCAAAAAAAAAATGTCTAGAAGCTTACTTTCAGGGAACTTCGTAATTAGTTCAGTGCGCAGAAAACAAAAAAAAAAGAAATAAAATAGTATCCTTGACGTTCCACTTAATTAGGCGTAACTTGATTGCAGTATGCGCTTTGTGTGTCTCCGGCTGTACATGCTTGTCGGAACTATACGCTGCCTTGCTTGAGCCGAGCTTTTGTGCGGGTTTATGTTAACTTAATTTGTTAATATGGCCATTAGTATACTTTTGATGGTGACTGTAAACTCTGTTAGATATGTTGCGTTTCGCAATTTGCATGTATGTACTTTGTATTTCTGGACTTTGTAAGACGGTGCCATAAAATATGACTGCGTTTCGTATCGTTTCCTTGTACGCATGAATTCTACTGAGAGCGGATTCTATGCATGTATTTGACGCCATTTGCTGATTGTTACGTGGACTGCAAGCGCGGAGACCTGCGGCCTTGCCAACCTGCCAATATGGCAGCTTTGACTGCAGCCCTCCGGCATCGTGTATTTGTGATGCGAATAAAGGCACTATTATTACTATTGTTGTTATTAAAAGCAATAGGCATCCGCAGCGCACAACACTGACGGATTTTGAATGCAGAAAGATTGGTTTTGAGGAAAGCAAAGAGAGGCGCGGTAACTGCCTGACTGGACGCTTAATTAAACCGCGCCAAGAGGGAAAGCATGACGGAGGGAGGGAGGACGAGAGAAAGAGGTGCTGGGGGAGGAACTGCAGCGGCTAGGCCATGGTGGCTTAGCTAGGCGGTGACACCTGCTATGGTATCCGCCAAGACAAGGAGCGCCGTCCATCAGATGGCCAAATCTCTCACTGGGAGGCTCGTCAAAGAGCGCAGGAAACCGAACAGGCCGGCCGCGGACGAAACTCGGCGGCCTCACGTGACCACGAAGCGCGCTTGAGCCACCACCCGATCGCCCTCTCACGTGTGTCGGCAACGCCTCCTCAGGAGCTGGGCGCCTCACAAAGCGCGCCGCAGCTGGAGCGGAGCAATCGTTCAGGGCGCGCGGAAGGGGACCGTCGTTGCAATCGTCAACACGCCTACCGGCGCGAGGGAGACCTACGACACGCACGGCTAGGGTGCCTGCCTCCATGCCCGCGTCTCGCGTCTCGCCCTCCCCCCTTCCGCGTCGCCTCCAAGAGGCGTCGTTGGCCGCGCCGGTCGATCGTACTCACGTTCCTCGCCGCTCGTTCTCGACCCGCGACGCTCTCGCTCTCCCCGTACTTTCTTCGCGCCGCCAGCCGTCGGCGCCGACGAGTGTGTTATCACGCGGGATCATTGTTCGCGCCTCGCTTATTACCGCCCATGATCACCCCTCACCCCACCCCACCCCCCGCCCCGATCTCGCATTTGAGGCTGATTGATCGTGTCGTTCTCACGGTGCCTGCACATCGCTGCGGAAGTGGCGCTTGCGCATGCGCAGTAGACATGCGGCTCATCCACTGTACAACTCTACGCTAGTATACGTATCCGTTAAGCTAAAACTATGTGTACGCTTTTTTCAAGACCTCCTCACGTAGGGGTATAGCGGATTTGGAGCAACGGCACGGCCCTCGTTTTGAGGGCCAGGCCCATGGAGGCTCGAGGCGCAAAGATCAAGCGCGACCCTGGCCAGCAGCCTCGAAGGGCCCGCTAAATTATCCTTTTACTCAGCCAGGACCCGGTACGCCAAGCCCAACGAGAGGCATGACCCGGGCCCCTTTCCCGGCAGCAGCGCAAGAGATGAACTGTTGACTGCATGCAAGTAGACGCATACAAAACAAGTCAAAACGGGCTCGCAAAGGAGCCCAGTTCCGATGAACGACTGAAGAAACTGGTTTCGCAAAGAGAGAAAAAAAAAGAAGAGAAGAGGTATGTTCGCCGAGTCGTTTTCTTGAAAATTGATCTAGACTGCCCATAGGCCTGAGAATGCATACCGACCAGACGATTCTGCTACGGGAAAATACAGGAAGCTCGCGGCAGTATGGGGACAACTACTGCCTCTACTGAAGTCGGTCACCGGTATTCGACAGGTGTGTGACCGGCGTGTGCTGCTCGACGGGAAACGCTCACGTCACGTGACTGCATGAAAGCGTCCCGGGTTCAGCAGGTTTATTGCGCATAAAAGACTGTTTCCCGGAAGCAGTTTCCCCAAACGGCATACACTGCAGGAATGTTAAACATTCACGTGAGTTTTCGACCAGGTTAGAACCAGGGACGTTCGACGCGTGCAAGCTGCAGTTATAAACGCCGAAAGTTTTCTACTCGTACCGGTGGCTTAGACTTGTAACACCGCACAAAAGATGCGTGAGCAGCTATGGAAGAGTTTCCCAGGTTCGAACCCGACCGCGGCGGCTGCGTTTTCATGGAGGCAAAACGCTAAGGCGCCCGTGTGCTGTGCGATGTCAGTGCACGTTAAAGATCCCCAGGTAGTCGAAATTATTCCGGAGCCCTCCACTATGGTACCTCTTCCTTTCTTCTTTCACTCCCTCCTTTATCCCTTCCCTCACGGCGCGGTTCAGGTGTCCGCCGATATATGAGACAGATACTGCACCATTTCCGTTCCCCCCAAAACCAATTATTATTATTATTATTATTATTATTATTATTATTATTATTATTATTAGCTATGGAAGATGCGCCACAGGTCAGCTAACCCTTACGTTCAGCTAACCCTTACAGCTTCGGGTAGCTATACGTTAGCCAAGGACAAAGGTTATGCACTGAGAATAAATACGAACCTAAGGGACCACAAAATGTTAGAAGCAAAGGAGGCAGGCAGACGTTTTTCAGACGCGAATGCAAGCAGTTTGGTGAAACGTCTGTCGACAAAAAGAGCATGTTATACATAAAACAGCATTCTATATAAAAGAATGGCTTCAGGCAAGGCCGGCGATAACCAAAATGCCGTCTCATTACTTAATGCTGCCCTACAGAGTAATGCCATTTTCCAACAGCCCCGTGAGCGCCAGATGGACTTCTTGATTTTGCTCTCAGAACCAGAAGCAGCAGCGCAGTGCTGCTCGCCATTAATTGAAAAGTGACACATGTCCAGCGTCGCTCAACGTGGCCGGAGGTGCACGTGCGATAAGTTACCTGGACATTGCGCCGTGAGGGACGCTGATTAAGATCGCTCCACAAATGACGCAGTAAGCTTTCTATCATTCCGTGCCAACGAAGAACTCTCTGGCGAGATTTTACCGCTGACTTCTTAATTCCCGAGACGTCCCGGGCAGCAGGGGAAAAAAAGATACGGTACTGCTCGTAATTTTTCTCGTGTGAGGAAAACTGAAATGTCGCAAACACACACAAAAAAAAAAACAAGAAAACACAGACTAAGTCTGAGCCCGCACCGTAACCCTGATTTATTCCTGTCGCTGGTAAGAAGTACTTCCCCGTGCAATACGAAGCCAAAAGCCGAACACGGGCTCTCGGACCCGCTGCTTCAAGCCCGGTCCATGCCCGGCGCACCAACAATTTCCCGGTCCGCGGTTCGGGCCGGCCGAGCCCGTCCAATGCCCCAAGCGGATTACTGCATAACTGCCGCGCGCACGCAGTGGCAGCTGGGAGCCCCCTCGTGCCAACACAAATGCCACTGCGCATGCGCGGCAAGCAACTTGCAATCTGGGATACGCCCACGTAATCACGTATCTGATGTGCTAAAGCTAAACCGCCGCTCTCGGATCCGCCGCTATGCCCGCCTGCGTGCGAGCACTTCGGTGCTGAACTCAGCGCTAGCCGCAAGGTGTTGCACCCCGAAGAGATGTCATTAGCGCAGATGCACCGCCGACGGCCAGTGTTGCGCTCACAAGGCACTGCACTGCACCGATCAAAGCGTGAGTGTCACGCATTAACGGTGGGATCGCACTCGTTTTACTGTGCATGCTCTGCCATGCTGGAGACTAAAATTACTTGCACCTCCGCTCGTGACGTCAGTGATTCGGCCTTTTCTCTCTCTCTCTCTATGCGTCTACGTGAGCGCACGTCGTGAGTTACACTTTAGTCGGTGCACACCGAGAGCCGACCCAAAGAAACTTCCGCCACAAACAGGTTACATGCACTTCCCGCCGGCCACTGGTCGGTGTGCTGTGCGATGTGAGTGCACGTTAAAGATCCCCGAGTGTTCGAAATTATTCCGGAGCCCTCCACTACGGCACCTCTCTCTTCCTTTCTTCTCTCACTCCCTCCTTTATCCGTTCCCTTCCGGCGCGGTTCAGGTGTCCAACGATATATACGAGACAGATACTGCCCCATTTCCTTTCATCAAAAACCAATTATTATCAACAGCAGCCTCCGCGCGCCTACGACAATTTCGTAGAGATACGATTCAACGGCAGAAGCGTGCATAGTAATGTATCAGAGAGAGAACCGGAGAAAAACTAAAACACCAGTACATGATCAAACATGCCGCGAATTTAATGGCAAGCTGGCGTTAGTGCTGCATTCACAGGGACCAGCTTCCGAGGAACTCGTGCTGAGATTACAGATGCATACCGGTACAGTTTTCTGAGCCGAGCCAAGCTGCTAGCCTGCACCCCTTTGCTCACAACCTCACTAAAAATCGTCCATGCGAATTTTAAACAAAATTATGCCTTATCCAATTATATGCCTGACGGTTACTGTATGTGTATACGCTCAAAACACCCGGCGGTGCAACCTGCAGTCATTCCCCGAGGAACTGCGCGACAGCACGTTCACGCACCGCCGTCGCATCGACTGACGAGCTACGGCGCAATAGGGGCAAATAGACACTTTTAGCACATTGTGTCACCGTTGCCGGAATCGTCAGTGCGCATGCGCAGATCGCCTCGAGAGCGATAGATGGCGCCAGGCACCCGGCAGCTGCGCGCGCGCCTACCGCACTGGGGCCAATCAGCACATGCGGATTGGCGGTGGGCAGGCTCCCGGTACTCCGGTAACGGTAACACGGTGTCCTAAATGCTTCTACGACTGCTGACGGGTCGCTAGAACACGAGATCGCACTGGCGCATGGAGGGGGGGCGGGGGCTTGTATTGTGCTTACAGCTCGCGCAGTAAACCTGATCGTTTTCATATGGCCCTCAATTTACTCCGTTGCCCTGTCGCACCACATCAGAAACAAGTGACACTTGGGATGACAGCCATGCGGCCCGAGAAAAGCATATGATGACACAGCCGCCGCAGTGCTGACCGCCCGTCACTCGGGGATAATCTCTGGTGACTGGGCTGAGAGTAAGTCAAAAACTGAACACTGGAACTTTTAGCCCCGCAAAGCTAGAGATGACACGCCCTGAGCCCCTTGGTCAGTAAGATGTGTTCGATCCCTATAACGAGACAGCCACCACATACAGAGGATTTACTGCGTTCGTGACCTTCATAAAGCGAAGGATACTGAGTCTGATTTGTCCGCAAAACTCACACTGCGCGACTTCGACCACAGCTAATTGAAAAGCACTATCCGCTATACTGCGCGGCGGAATTCCGGAGGCGGTTCGCAACAGAGCAAGTTGGAGCACAAACGAAATCGCGGGCGTGCCAGCACGGAGCAAATTGAGTGCATGCACTGTACCGCGTGCGTGGGTGGCGTCGCGCCTCGAGTAGACCGCGCTCTTCCGTTTTTTCCTGCTCGTTCAGTTTCCGCATTATCTGCATTTTCCGTTGTCTTCCCAGTCGACTTTCATCGGAGGAACGAAATGGAAAGGGGAGAGAAAGCAGGCCTGCCGGGCCGGCAGTGGATGCGGCACCGCGGAACGTCCCGCCGTCGTCCTTCACGCTTGGTGGGCCCAGCTGATTGGTGGCGTCCCCGGCGCGCGACGACGCGGGAGACAATGCGAGGCGCCCCCGCAGCGGCGCTTGCCCAACGCCGTGCGTCTCTTGGCCGTTCCTGGCAAAGGCGACGGGACAGAAGTGAAATTGGCGCCTGTGGCTTTGGTGGAGGCCTGTACGGGCAGCCGGTTGCCACCAGTAACAGGGAAAGGGAAGCTACCGCGAAACAAACATGAGGGGGCCCGAGTGGGGGATGGGGCCATCGGCGAGATCCGCTGGACTCAAGATACCCTACGCCCAAAGCAGCAGCCAGGACCGCCGACAACAGAAAGGGGCACCAGGCTGTCCTGAGCCCGGATACGACAACGGGGGTACTCACGAGTTCGTCGCGTTTATTGATTACTCTTCGATGAAGTCTGAGCAGAACAGTGTGGTTGCCGTGCGGTTGTCAAACGGCGGGGGGGAGCGTCCGCTTGTGACGGTGCATGCGATAGCATGGCACAGTCGTTATGGTACACACGTTGCAGCCCGGTTCGGCCTGCACGACGGCCAAGAGGCCTTCCTCAGCGGCGCCGCGAGTAGCGGCATGACAGAGCAGAGAGCTGACTTTGTACGCCGCAGCGACGCTGAGACTGACGTCGACGACAGCGGACGACTGGGCTGCGGCTTTCCGACTGGCTGATCATCAATGGACATGCATATGCGACACAATAAAAAAAAAAAAACTCACAGGACTGTTAAGACTGTGTAACGCGATGGTCCGCGAAAGCTGTTTGGGCGTTTAGTTTTGGGGATATATCCCTGGCCCACTGGTGCAGTGTGGTCAAGTGATGCACTCCTGCATTGGCAGGCGACTGTTGAAAAGAGCCACCCGTAGGCTTATGCGACCCAGTTTAACCCTGATATAAGGTTTGGTTTATATGGGCTTAACGTACCAAAGCGACTCAGGCTATGAGAGACGCCGTAGTGAAGGGCTCCGGAAATTTCGACCACCTGGGGTTCGTTAACGTGCACTGACATCGCACAGTACACGGGCATCCCGTGATATAAGGTCACGTGACATTAAGGTCATGTGACAATGTCACCAACCGGTACGCCGACCACGCCGAAGAGAAAGCCAGGGACAGGCGCCTGGCAGCTATATCGCTGTAAAATGTACGCGCGATCAAATAGGCTGGGAAAAGGTCTACATTCGCGCAGTTTTCGGCGAACATCAATCAGCAGCTATAGTATTCAGAGTACGACCACCGCCGTTTATTTCCGGTGCCCCGTTGTTCTTCGTGCTGGTTTATTTCGCTGAGACGCACCGAATCGACCAACGCGCACTTCTCGTGCCGACACGGATCCGCGGTGCCACAGACGCCGCCACATTACCGTGCACACATGCTCGCGGCAGGGCCCAGCACCAAGCGCTCCACTCGGGTGAAGACAAAACCGGCTGCGGTGCTAAAAACCGCGCGGCCACTTCCCGGTGCAGTCGCGGAAGTCGCTCCCAATCGCGCACTGCACGCACGAAACGAGCCCGCATTCATTAACTATTATTAACGCGCACGGGCCGAAAACCAGCTCTGCTCATAGCTCGTGATGCGGCTGTTTAGCGGGGCGTTTCTTATCCTCCGCCGTAGGGGCGCCGAAACCCCGATGATGGAGGCACCGAAGGCAGCAAGGCGACGATCGTTGCGTGTTCGGTCTCCGTTGACGCCTGCGGTTCAGTCACCTGCGCTGATCGTCACGCCAACGATCACGTAGTGCGAAGTCAAACCGTCGAAGAAAGTCCAGCAAGGCGAGATGAGTTTGCCTCTCCGACAGCAGCCAGAGCGATCTGTTCGCCTGGATTAGCCAGGTAGTCGAAATTATTCCGGAGCGCTCCACTACGGGCACCTCTTTCTTCCTTTGTTGTTTCACTCCCTCCTTTATCCCTTCCCTTACGGCGCGGTTCGGGTGTCCATCGATATATGAGACAGATACTGCGCCATTTTCTTTCCCCAAAAACCATTATTATCCACCTGGACTAAGAAAAGTGTTCTGAAAATCGGAAAAAAATACTGGGCCACAAATTACACCCCTGAGAAAGGGTTGAAGGTAAAGGTTCTTGTTAGACATTATGATCAAAGACAGTCTCGTAACCGAAGACGACTGCACAGGCGGTCAATCTAAACGTTACTGAGATAATGTTGGGTCGATTAATGCGGACAGCACCCGTTGGAAGTACACCAATGGAAACCTTTCGTGAAGGGCTTCAGCTAATCCAGTGAACTGAGCAAAGAAAAGCGGCTCTTTTGTTTGCCTCCCTTTCCCGCTTTTGTTGGCGGACCAGTGACCGCCGAAGTGCAGCCTTGCTGAGCCGTCTTCGAGAGCACAGCGAACGCGCAGCACACATCGACGCCGCCGCAACGTTCACCGGACGCGAGACGCATGCACAACCACACGGTATGTGGTACGGAATGCCAGCGCAAACTGCACGCGAATAGGATACAGTTTTGATAGCACGCAGCCGTAACGGCTACTATGGCACGCCTGTCCGCCATGATCGGACGCTGCAACGGCAGCTGATTGCTGCTGGCGACGCAGACGCAGCCGGTGCCTCATGAGCGGGTCGACCAGGAAGGCACCCGAGGAAGTTACGCAGTGCGTGAGAAGCGTACTGGGGCAAGTGGAAAAAGAAAAAGAAAAGTGCTGGGCTCAACGTCACGCAAGCCCTTGTATGCAGTTGCAAAGGAGACTCGCGTACCAGAGCGCGGGAAAACCGCTTTCCACACGGGAGAAAAAAAAAAAACGCTTAGAGCAGCTTCGTTACAAGGGACGTTTTCGTAAAACCGGGAGCCGCCATGGGGAAAACTCGGTCGACCGAGGTGGCAGTGATTAGAATGACGTTAGACCACGACGTTTAGCTTTCTGACCCAATTAACGTTAAAACGAGGCACACTTCCGCGGGCGTTCCCGTCGCCGGCAGAGCCGTCAAAAGTAGGCGACTGCCATCATCGCCGTCCCGTCGTCGCTTCGCGGACAGCGACCAACTGCGCGTGTTTCCTGCGCCTGTCGTACGCACAAGCGGAAGCGGCCGTCGATCCATCACAGCCGCATAGAAACGGCGCGAACGCATGGGGGAGGGATGCCTTGCCCACCATTGGCCTCGACTATTCGGCCCCCCCTCCTTCCTTTTTTTTTCGCCTCATCCTTGCCGCTGGTATCGCGGGCATAAGCGACATCGTCAACCGTCGCTGCCACGCCTAACTCATTGCATCAGCGGAAGTGCATTCACAAGGCCTCCTTCCGGTGGCTTCCGCCCAAAGCGGTGGGTGCGTGAGTGAGCAGTTCACAGTCATTCATGAACGGGTGCATGTATTGTTAGAAGAGGTATAAATATGCGATAATAGGGTTAATTGGAGAGACATGGGAGAGGCCTTTGCCCTGCAGTGGGTGTAGTAAGGCTGATGATGATGATGATGATGATGAAATATGCGATAAAGGCTCACCACAAAGGCAGGCGCTCATCCTGCAAAGCTATGACAGCTGACTATAGCTGATCTGAGCGCTCAAATAATAGCTGTGTGTGGGATAGGATCCACCTGATATATGTACTGCAAGTGGTCAATCCCAAATGCACAGGTGGCTTCAATATGCAAGAAAACAACCAACGTGCATTGCATAAGCACAAATTTTGAGGTCATTTCTGCCCTAAAATTGGAGACTTTTGGATACTGTGCAAGTTGGCCTGTATAGTCTACGGTATTCCAAACAGACCACTCTCACAGAAAAGGGAAGCTTGATAAGCTAGAAAAGACACACGAACAGCACACAAGTGTCGCCATCAGCGGCATATTGCGCAAGTAAACTAAGTGCGTCAACGCCGAATTTCTCGCACGGATCCCGGAGGCTGCGCTACAGACATCAATTTCAAGAACGGTGGCAACCCCTCCTTTTTGGCGGGGATGTCACGAGTTTGAATCGACTGGCGGGAAGATTTTCATATTGAATTTTCTCTGCGATCAATGCTTCTTTTGCTGCTGCACAAACGTCAGCACAGGCAGAAAGAGCTAGGGAATCAGTTTTCATTCGGGAGAAGAACTGCGTGGAATTTATGTCTTCGGTATCCTGCGCTCTTAGAAAAGTTCCTGGAAATGATGTGACAGAAATGAAAAAAAAAAATCTATTTAGGAACAAACGGTCAGGTGCAACAGAGGTGATATTGAAAAATCGGGCTAACTTGCTGCCTAATGAACAAAAAGATCAGTAATAACCTTTTAAATTAGCACAACCTGATGATCAGGGTCAATGGTGAGTTCGTCATCACAGACAGGACAATGCCGCATCGCATTACAAAACGAAGGAAAAGTCATGATCACACAGGTAACTGCGCAAACAAAATTGGAGGGGGCACTTAAGCTCCGCCTTAAGAGTATGACAATATAGCATTAAACTGTTAATGCCCGTATATGCGGAATTGGTCATTCTCAACTTCGTAGATGCCTGGGAGTCCTCATCGATGCGACACTGGCCTGCGATGGTAGGTGCCGCCACAGCTGGGGCTTGTGCAACCCAGGTTGCTCCTCCTAAGCAACCAATCATTACCTGTTACAGTGGTCAGTTCGCTCCGAATCCGGTGGGCAGGTAATGATGATGCCACAAGGTCACGTGATCTAGGTACATTGCTTTTCCGGATATTGTTCGCTCAGAACGCTGCCAATGCCGCCGGATTGTCAGCAGAACTGCAGCCTTAAAGCTATCGCAGGCGCACACCAAAGGTCAACTTCTTCGTTGTTCCTCGCTCAGAGCAAGAAAAAAAACGCAAACATCGCCCACTACCTGGCCGTCGCTTTTGAGAACGATGAAAGACAAGAAGGCGCAAGGAAATTCAATACAGCACAGACGATTCGAATTGGGTGCCGTATAGGCACTGCAACACGACACGAGTGCACACATTATTGTGTTGTAGCTGAACTTCCTGCGCTGCATACGTGCTCTCTTTCGGGTTAGTACGGAAAAAAGCACACATATTTCATCGCGCTACACGGATTAGTTGAAACGCAGCGAGGTTTACAGACAAGGCACCTAAGCCACCGACGACCACATCAAGAAGATCGGAGAAAATGCAGCGAGCAATTGTGATCGCTACAGAGTGCTCGGGTCGCGACTAGCGTGGCAAGACAGTAAGGCCGGGTGCCACAGGCGACAAGCTGGAAACGAGGAAAAACGCGCAAAGTTTCGGGGCAACGCCATTATTTTAGTGCAGGCAGCATTGCTCTGCATATTCCAACAGCAACAATAAAAGAATTTTTTCTGGACAGTATCCATTACCTGACACCACTGCTCTGCTGCCACTTTATATCTCACAGCATTCAGGATGATAATTACAGTTTGCAAGGAAAATAAGGAGACGTAACACTTTCATCTGACAATTGTTACTTCATATGGAATGGCGTGAAAATTATTCTGCCTTAAAATGTGACAAATCATTTCTCGTCATTTGTACAAGAACTTACAGTTGCGACGAATACACTGACACAATGTACGAAGCCTATTATCAGTTGCTGTGAATGCCTGATTATGGACATGCAAAATGCAACTGTAGCAGCTGTTTTCCAGTATTTTCTTCACCAAAAATTTTTTGTGAACCGAAAACATTGCTTTTGCTAAGGCAGCAAGGTTGAGTAGTTGGCATTGTGTATCATAATTGTAGTCTGACAGGCATCGCGAACACACTGATATGATACAGCCATACAACACTGCAAGAGGTCCAGCGAAACCACATTGGCATTGGCCAGCCAAACACTAGCAAAACTCCTGCAGAATACAAAAGTAAATACGGGGTTGAAAAAATATGTAAAAGGCAAAAAAAAAGAAACAAAGCAAAGTATCCCTCATGCCCTGCTCCTTGTCGTTAAAAAAAAAATGCTGCTGTTACTTTCAACCATCAGCCATTTCCTGTAGGAAATGTGAGGCTTCGTCATGCAGCACACAATCCTCCAAAAAAAGTCACACTGCTGAGCACAGGCCATGACAGCTGTACCCCTTGCCCTGAACAGTGAACTTGCACGCAAGCAGTTGCTGCAAATTACTTATTTCTCAGAAGCTTAAAACTACGCTAACGCAGTTAAAGTTGGAGCTTAAGAATATTTTGCAGGAATTAAATTTCACAAATAAGAAGTGACAAAGTTCCCTTCACGCTCCCCTGTTGATGTGAGAGAGACTTCCCCGCTGCTATGCTGTGCTTATACAAAACAACGTAGAAGAAAGGACAAAATGTAGTGGGTGTAACGTAAGATTTAAGAGCCCACGTGATGGCCCATTGACACCATATAACTCACTGAAGAGTACAGTGAACTTGAAGGGCATAGAGACACTGCGCACAATGGATACAAAATGCCATGCATTATGAACTGTCTCCGAGTATGCATTAATTCCACCTGGCAGTGTTAATTCTGTCAAATACATATTGAAAATTGCAACAACATACTCTTTTTCAAACTTTTTTTGCGAATTATAATTCAACATTTAGCCCAAATATTCGAGACAGCAATTTTTGCGAGTCGTACACAATTCACAAAACACGAGAAAATTAGTTCCTAGCGAAAATTACCGCATATACTCGTGTATAGCCCACACCCCCCCCTTCTGGCTGCAAAAACTTGAAAAAAAAAATTAAAACGCGCCGAAAACACGTCTAGTCGTTCCCACAAAGTGCTACAAAATGGCGCCAAATAGTTTTTCCCAGACCGCATCTATTATCATCATAGTTGCGCAACACGACGTTTCCACGGCTTTCTGTTTCTGGTTTTCACGCTGCCTTGACCAGTGCCATTTGGTCTTTGTTATCCGTTAATTGGGAAGTATGTGGACTGCTTGCGGAATCTGTTGTGTTGTGTGTGCAGTCATGTCGCAGGCTGCGTGTTTTTGAACACGAACAAAAAGCAATGGGCAAGCACAGACGGTCCTACACTGCAGGCTTCAAACTTCCAAGTGGCAAAATACGGTGAGGAACATGGTGAACAGGAGGCCGGGAACAAGTTTGAGGTCGATGAAATTGTGCTCGCCGCTGGTGTACGCAAACGCAAGAACTCGCCCGACTATCCAAACCCGGCAGGCTTTCCGTGGGAAACAGAGCAAGTTCCCAAAACTTAAAGAAGACCTTGCCAAGTAAGTTCACACTAGTAGGAGCAACGGCTTCATGGTGTCTAAAAAAATGATCCGCATGAAAGCAATCGCTATCGCTAAGCACACGAACATTCGACCTACGGATTTTAAGCCAGTAGCGGGTGGCCTCCGCATTTTATGAAACGGCACTAATTCTCCATCCGTCGTCGAACGACGTTGCGCCAGAAGCTTCCAGCCGAATACGAGGACCAAATAATGAAGTTTCATCACTTTGTGAACGCACTTTGCAGGGAGCATGAGTACGACCTCTCACAGATAGGCAATGCTGATCACACCACTGTCTCGTTCGATGCCCCTGAAACTTGCAGGGTGGAAGCCAAAAGGCAAAAAGTGTCTCCATGCGCACTACTGGCGCCGAGTGGCAACGGTGCACAGTGATGCTTAGCATCACCGCTGATAGAAGGAAGCTTCCAGCCTATGTTGTCTTTAAGAGAGAGTCTGCCAAGAGAGAAGTTGCCCCAACGTATCGTAGTCCAGGTGCAAGGAAAAGGTTGGATGTCTGATGAATTGCTCATAGACAGGTTGAAAACAGTGTGGCAGAACCGACCAGGCGGCCTACTATGCCGCAAAGCCCTTCTTGTGCTCGACAGCTTTAGAGGGCACCTAACAGACCGAGTGAAGACTCGGCTGGGAGACTACCGAACAGACTTGGTCGTAATGGCCAGTGGCCTGAAAAGCGTGCTGCAGCCGTTCGATGATTGCATTAAGCCGCCATTCAAGACGGAATTTGGCGGTACTACATCGAGTGGATGGACGCGGGCAACCATGGAACAACTCCGACAGGGCGGCTGAAGCGAGCGTTCCTCCAACAAGTGTGCGCTTGGATTCTGCACACGTGGTGTTCGTTGTCAGTAGACAGCATCTGAAAAGAGTTTTAGAGTCACGGGGCTGTCAAACGCCATGGATGGCACACAGGGTGACCAGCTTTGGGAGCATGCCAACGAGGCGAACTCGTCTGACAACGGTAAGAGTGCCGATGAGCTGAGCTCGTCCGACAGCGATTAGCGCGAAAGCGGCGATGAATGGTGAAATAACATGTTCGTATGTTTTGCCAGTGTTTTAATTATCTAACCCAGTAGTCACAGTGGCACCACAGCGTGCTAATGTGTAGCTATAGGCCTGATTCGTGTATAACCCACACCTGAGAAAGTTTGATGAAAAATAGCGTGGCTTATAGACGAGTATATACGGTATTTTCATTTCACCTTGCTCGTTTTATGTCGTGTGTATTCGATTATTGCATATACTTGCAAACATAATCCTCGCCGTTATCCTTTCTTACTATGCCTCTTATATTTATTCTGCCACTCGATCTTCTACCCTATATCGTTAATTTGCGCCAGCAGCAGATCAGGTGTCTCTAGCAAATACATGACAGTCTTCATGGCCAGCACCCATCTCTCCCTCTCCTTCTTTTTTTTATTATTTACGAACAAGAGCCACTAGCACTTCTAGCAAAAAAGTTTGGCGCATCATTCCTTTCTTCACAAAATAATTCTAAAAATGACCAGTCATAATAACTTCAGGGGCAAAAAATGAAAACGGCACAAAAAAATTGTTTCACAAAATTTTCAAAACCCTACTATGACTGTCCAGTCTATGCAGAAAAAACTACTACTGTTTATAACTGGGTGGCATTCATTCAGCTATCAAGAGAAACCATATTTTTCAACTACTTTCTTGTTCCGTCTAAATGTCCTTTCAAATAAAATGCTACCCAGAAATACTTACGCATACAAAATATTATGTATGCAACTTTTAAATTAATTATAAGCTTTCTGAGACATGTCTTGTAATAAGACAGTAATTACTCATTAGCACCCGCCCAGAGGCAGCCATACGGCTTCAAAGGAAAGAAATACAGCTTCCGCAGAAACTTTACAGTTGAAGAAAAATTTGTCCTGGTATGGGATTCAAACCCGGGACCACAACTTCACCAGGGCAGTCTCACACTAACAGCTGAGCTGACAGGGATGGCTACTGTGTTGTAGGGCTAGGTCAAATTGATCCACAATTCCAAGTGGGTTCCAGCACAGTTAATTCGCTTTCGCCCTACCATATGGTAGCCATCCACGTTAGCTCAATTGGTAGAGAGACGGTGCTGTGAGGTTGCGGTCTTGAGTTTGAACCCTTGATCAGGAGAAAGTTTTGTTAACTACAAAGTTTCCGCAAAATCTGCATATTTTTCCTTTCCAGCAACATGGCTGCACTTGGGTGGATGCTAAAGAGTAATTACTTCCTTATGACACAATCTACTCCACCTTGGGGTTTTTCCTTCAACACGGACAGACGTGTATAGCGTCCACACCTTCATTTCTACCTGGTGGATGATTAAGTAATTACCACTGTTCTATGCAGTACAGAACAATGATGCTAAACTGGCTCTTTAATAGTAATTTAAATATGCAGAGATAAACTGCCATTGAAAAAATTTAGACGTTAAAATTTGCCACCTAGATTTCAACTGTAAAGGACATAAAAAATGGCCCAAATATTCTGCACTGTAAAGGCGCACATGAAGGAAAAGAGAGGAAATAATGAGCGAGGTTTGTTTAGAAACAGTCGACAAAAAAAAAGAGGAGTAAATGATATGGA
Organism: Amblyomma americanum; assembly: GCF_052857255.1. Taxonomy (NCBI): domain Eukaryota; kingdom Metazoa; phylum Arthropoda; class Arachnida; order Ixodida; family Ixodidae; genus Amblyomma; species Amblyomma americanum. Next base: position 173,909,722 of record NC_135498.1, on the reverse strand, counting down.
AAGGGCTGTATTCAACTGCACTTTATGCACACATTCACATCACAAGCACTCTTTAACAAGTGTATAATTTTCCCTTTCGGACTCATTAGGCAGCTCTGTGCCATATTATTTCAAATGCACTGTGTTTAAAGAACTGAATTTTAAGCAGTAGTCCATGCACACATTTAAGGCCAACCTGGACAGAACTCAAAAGTAACAGCGTGTATTATTGAAGCGGCAGGAAGTTTGACGAGCACAATCCTGTATATAAATACTTAAGACTTCTCTTCCCTGAATAAAATGTTATAACCATAATGCATTTTAATATAAAATCTGCATCCATCCCTCGACTGGGATAAATTAAAAATTATAGAAAGTATGAAACTGGGCCCTAATAGTTAACATGAAGATCTAATAACATTTTTTTGGCAAAAGATTTTAAGGTTAGAAAAGAGGTTGTGGAGCATTTTATCACTCTGGAAACATCCTCTTAATTGTCCATAGCTACCACTAACATTAGGCAGCTAAGAGCATTATACGGGCCTTGCACAATTTTACCTGAAAATAGGCCTTGCAGTGTAGGAAAGTGAATTACCATACACAGCATGACTTTGATATCTGCACACCGATAATGTACAAAGCCAAAGGAGGGCAAAAATGCCTGTACTCTCCTCTGCGCCTGCAGTTATTTCTGCGGGAAATGCAGCCAACCTTGGTGACTGAGCACCTACTCTGCTTTCATTCATGGCACACAGCACATGATACTAAAGGGACACTTACTATAGCTTGAGGTCAAAAGAAGAAGACGTGAGGATTTTAGTCAGAATAGTTTCTATGACTATTTTTCAGTTATCGCTGATGTAAGTTCATGTAGCAGCAAAATATGCCGATAGTGCCAAGAAAATTCCACTCAGATCTATTGAAACTAATGAGGACCTTCATCAAAAAGGACTGAGTGATCACGATTTTTAAGTGAGTGGAGGTGTCACCTAGCCTCTGGGATCTGTGCCAAGTGGACAATGCAGAAGCTCTGCAGTTTACAAGTCCCGAGCCACAGATGAAGCAATGCATTCAAAAAGCCAAGGGAGCATTAGCCTTCGATGTGCTGTTCCTCAAAAAAAGGCAAGAGAAGACTGCAGGTGGCACAATGCATACCTTACCTTCTCACACCTGTTCATTTTGGGGACTACAGCTGTGGTGAAGGCAGCCTCCTAAAGTGGCACTCACAATGTTTGTAAAACAAAGCTGACTTCCATTAAGTTGATAAATCCAAACAAAGGTGATCATAAATTTCGTGCTTAGCTGTAGCATGTTTTTTTGAAGGGCAATTCTTTTTTTTTTATATAAGAAGTACAGTAAACTACACTGACCACTCTTTTTGGAGTTTAAAGCTTTCTGATGAAACAGCTTTTGAATTCCTACAGCTCTAAATTTGTGGGATGTATATTTGACCTTCCAGACATTTGTAGAAATTCGTAGATATGGACAGCTGTGCATAAATTCCAGCATACTTGTTTATGGTACCTGACGGGTCCCTGTTCTAGACTGTTGCATAAGGGATGGGAACAAGAACAGCACTTAGTAACTGAAGGTAATGTTTGATGATATAAATGAAATGATTACGATCCATTAACAATGCAAAGTGACAGGAAAGCTGTTTCAGTCTTTAACAGATGGGCATGAGCAAAATACAAAAGCTGAACTGATTCTCTTGGGTTGGAGCAAAGGGAGCCGAAGCATCTCAAAATTGGCAAGTTGGAATCCAGAGACAGCCAAAGATTTCGTACGACAAAAGAAAACACTGCAGATGCACGTTGCATGAAAAGTTACACGAAAGCAACCATGTTTTGTTTACTTAACTAAATAATGAGAGCTCTGTCTGCGTTCGCCTCATTTAAATTTAAATCAACCGCACACACGCACTGCACCATTGTCGCAGATCGAAATTAAGCCCAGGGCGAAACAATCAAGTGCGCGCGCCAGCAAAGTGACAAACGAGCCAACTGAAAACGAAGCGGCAAGAAGTTCGTCGACCGAGAACAGGCCAATGCTCGAGGCAAAACCGCGATGCGACCGCAGCGGCTGGCAGAAAAAAAAAAAAGAAAAAGCGCCCGCTATCAAAGGCCGTAACTGCAGCACTTCAATTCCCACACGCCCCATGTCATTGTCACGCTCGCCCGAGCACCAAATTAAACTACTGCGCGCACACGAGGCAGAAGCGAGCGAGTCCATCGCATCCCGCCGGAGAACGAGGCGATAAAATTGGCCGGGGCTCCTCGGCTCGACTCCGCGCAGGCCGCCTCAGGATCACCTCGTTGCACTGATGAGCAGGCGTACTACGCGCCAAACCGGAGCGATTAGTAGGCCGTGATCGAGCGCAGTGCGCCGGCAAACGTGGCGCTCTTGAGTGTAAACACTGCTCGCTCACGACGAAAGAGGAACGGAGCGCACGGACCTGTTTCGGAAAGCCGTCGTCGTGGGGGCAACACCGACGCGGGATGAGGGCACGACGGAGCGTCGTCGGCCGGTACGGCACTGAGAGGGAAAAAGGCACGACCGGCAACGAACAGCGCAACACAAACGGGCCCTCGCTTTTAGCGGGCGTGCAAAACGGCTCGCCGCGGCCCGGCACGACGACGATCCCGCGCGAGGGTGAGACGCGCGCCGTGCATTTTCCCCGAGCTAACAATAGGCCTAGACCGGCACTCACCGATGGGTCGTCGACGCCGAGCTGCCCTGTGGTCGCAAATCCACAACGCACGCACGTAATCCGGCCGAGGCGGCGCCTTGTCCACGGTATCCCCGGAGGCGAACACAAGGGCGATCACGCGCAAAACACAGGGCCCGCTCTTTTTTCCCACAGGAGCACCACCGCCGCTACCCGGTCTGGCGCGACGCCGCTGATCGTGGTGGAGATTTCAAACGTGATCCCGCCAAAGTGTGTAGGCCAATCGGCGGCCGGCCGAAATGTGAACGTCCGCAGCAGCAACAGCAGTGGTTGCCGCCGAGCAGCGGTTCTTCCCGAGGACCTTGCCCTGCGGCCGCTACTCCAAGATTGTAGACGAACGTGCTGGGTCGCACAGGCCCTCTGCTCGCTGAAACAGCGTTACCCGAAAGGTCTGAACGGTTACGAGCAAGGGATGCAGTCGCTACGCTCACCGGCGACCACTCTGCGAGAGATGCGGCTGGAACAGCGCGGGATCATCCGTCCATTGTAAACGGGGGAGAGGAAAAAGCGGAACGAAGTATCAAAACACAAATGGCAAAATGCTGGCAAAGCGCTCGGCTTGTTTATGTGGCGCCATCTGCAGAGAGTAGCGGCAACTGCATTTAGAAAGGCGGCGCTAGCGCCGCAGAGTGGAAGGACCATCGATCTCTAAAGAGCGCGCTTTTCAACCTTCTCTTTACGATCCCGCAAACACGAACTGTAAACGCTGTGGCCAGCGGGCCAACTACGATCACATCTTGTAGGGTTGTAAAATAGAACCACCTCCGAGGGACCTAGTTACCGCTCCTTCTCTCGAGCGGTGGGAGGCCGTGCTGGCTAGCTCTGACCCCAGAACGCAAGTTCTGGCGGGGGAGTGGGCCGACAAAGTCATCGAGGGCTATGTACTCCCGCTCACTTAACGCGACTTCTTACCAAGCTCTTTCCGGCGAATAAAATGTGCAATGTTCATGCAAGTCCCCCTCCCTTCTCGTATAGAAAAGGGATAACAAATGCGGGATAACAGCTAACCAGGATCATCTCATCTGGAAATGCCCTGATTCTCCCGGGCATATTGATGGAATCACAGATAAAGAAACCTATGGTCCCCTGGGGAGCCGGGCTCCGGAGCAGCAAGCTCGAGCAAACCGTCTGGCACGGGACACTGAAACATTGCAGGCATTGTATACTATTATGCACATTAAGCCATTGTCCCGTCTTCTATCTCCAAGTTAGCCGTACTCCTGTCCTTGCGCCTTCCAATCTATCAGACTGCATGCTATTACCACTCCTTTTCCCGTCAAAACTTTCCTGTACCCAGCAACAAACCGCCTGTGCCTTGGCCACTCCCCCGAAGTGGGTATGTGCCACCATTGTTTGAGGCCTACCTACCTACCTATCATCGTCATCATCAACATCATCATAAAAACGCGAGGGAGAGCGTGGCACAGGGCGGAAGAACAGACAAGCGGAGGGTCCGGCGGGTCAGGAACACCTCGGCTGGAAGAGAGCAACGCCGGCTACTGCACCGCTGATCTCGAGTTCTACGGCGTCTCACCGTGGACTTCCTGCCGTTCCTGAACCCGTTCCAGGGTATGAATGGATGACGCAACCACCTGTTACGGCCAGGGGTGCCTCCAGCGCTGTTGCCACCCATCCGGGTGGTGCCCACAACGCCAAGATCACCAGCACCACTTCCACGGGCACTTGTGCGGTGTCGGCCTGGAAGGCCGCCATTGAAGTGAGTCGAGACTCAGCAAAACATGACGAATGACGTTTTATTCATGGCGGGATGGGTTTTTATATAGAACGATCACGTGACAATCCAAAGTTTAGATGCACATAGACAAGGCCAAATCCAATCCAAGTATAACCAAACTGTTACTGAAACTCAGGACACAACATACTCCCTCACTTCAGGGAAAAGCAAACATTGGTGAAAAATTGAAATTGAATGGAAAATTTTGAATACGAAGTTATACAAATAAAACATGAACAAATATATGAACACAGAAATTAGCTCACTCCTATGTAAGCTTTGATTCGGAAAACAGCATCTCATACCTCACCCCGAAAGAACAATGAACACTTCACTCAAAGAAATATACCCATCCGAAGTATATCTTCTCCCCCCCGCCCATTTTTTTTAGAAATAATGAGAGGTCTTACTGCATGGCAAGCTTAAATACTCAAGAATGCTCAACAATTGCTGCTAGGGCAGCGTCATTGAAGGCTACTAGTAACGTCAGACACTGGAACTCACGGGATATAATTAAGGTTTGGATGAATTGTCTATTCCCTGAGCCTTCCCAGGTAATCTGCTGATGTGCGTCCCCATGAGGAGTAACATAAAGAGTAGTAGTCTCTTCTTCCGCCACATGTAAAGCAGTTTCATTATTTTCCTCAGGCGAGTACTCCTCTACTGCTCTCACAAAAGATCGACGGTGGTGAAAGACATTTATAAGCAATTAAATTTTTTTTTACAGAAAGGTGATTGGGGTAGGACCCTATTGGCCCTTTCCCCTCACAGTACTAGGTGGAGCCCCTATTCCGGGGCCCCATTGGCAAGCAACGCCGCCCGCGTCCGTTGAACCAAGGCCTTTTGGCTCTTCAGGTCTTGACAGCCGAGCAGGGCCGCCTCCCAGTCCTCTCTGGTGGGGTTGGGGTTGGGGGGGATAGATGGGTTAGATTGACACGCCCAAACCATGTGGAAGGTGTCAGACACCTCCCCACAGAACCGGCACGTGCCATCAAAGGATGTATTGAAGTGTTTAAGCACCGCCGGGCACAGTACAGTGTTAGTGAGAATTTTGATGAGGAGGCGCTCGTCAGCGCGATCGAGACCCTTACAAGGGGCCGGGTAGCGCCGGTGCTCCTCCTTGTAGTAATCGGTGATTTCTTTGAATGTAATGGCCAGATTGTCTGATTGGGAGTACCCTTCCAAGGACAGGGAGATAGCCCGGGGAGAGAGTGCGCGGGCGGCCTGATCGGCCTGTTCGTTTCCCTGGAGGCCCTGGTGACCGGGGGCCCAAATCAGGTTGCGTGGAGTTGGATCTTCAGATCGACAGCTATATTCCAGTATGCGCCAGGCAAGCGGGGGAGCCCAGCCCAACTCGTAGTTCCGACATGCCCCTCGCGAGTCGGTGATGATGTGTTTTGACTTGGGATTCGTGAGAGCCAGAGCAATGGCAATCTCCTCCGCGTGTGTTGCGCTGTAGGCTTTGAAAGTGAGCCCGTTAACTGTGTTTGTGTTGTGTACGACTGCGGCCGTGTACCACCCCCCGTGGTGTGGGCCGGCAACGTCTACGTAATACACATGTTCTTGGTTACCATAGTATCGCGCCAACGCTTCCGCGCGCGCCTGGCGACGACCGCTATGGTCTTCACTGGACATGTTGCGGGGAAGGGGTCGGACCCGGAGGGCGCGTCTCCAGGGTTCTGGCACTCTCTCCCTTTCCTCAATGTGGTAGTCGTGTTTGATGTGTAGCCGGTCCAAGAGGCGGCGACCGGACGTGGTCTGTGCAAGACGCGTGTATTGGTTGCATAAGTGGGCCTCTCGAAGCTCCCGAAATGTGTTCACCACGCCCAAGGCCAGAAGCCTCTGGTTGGACGTGGTGATCGGAAGATCGAGAGCCCGCTTGATGACTTTCCGCAGGATGACCTCCAGTTGGTCATCATCATGTTTGCGCAGGTGCAAGTAGGGAGTTGAGTAGAGGATTCTACTCGTTACGAAAGCATGGGCAAGCCGCAGTGCATCCTTGCTTCGTAATCCGCCCCGCTTGTTTGAGACCCGGCGGACCATTAGGCCCACCTGGTCTCCCACCGTGCGAAGTTTGGCTATGGTGGTGTCGACTCTGCGTTGGTGGTGTATGAAGAGGCCCAGGACGCGGATCTCCTTGGCCTCCCGGATCGGTCCCGAGGGGAGACTGATGCGAAGCGGAGTTGTGTCCCGAGGGGAGGGACGTAAGTGCACAAATTCTGATTTAGCTGGGGCGCACTGGAGTCCGCAGTAGGCCGCGTAGTCGTCGACTAGGGTCGCTGCTGCTTGCAGGCAGGACTCCATGTGGCCCAGGTTCCCTTGCGTGGCCCAGATTGTAATGTCATCCGCATAAAGAGCGTGATGTATCCCGGGCAGAGAAGACAATTTGGAGGGAAGGCGAAGCATTGCCAAATTGAAGAGCAGGGGAGACAAGACCGCGCCTTGAGGTGTTCCCCTCGAGCCGATAGTGTATGGCCCGTGTTCCGCATCTTGTATGCGTATATAGGCTTGACGGTCTGTAAGAAATTGACTTATGTAATGGAATGTTTTGTGGCCACAGTTGGTGTTACTGAGGTGGTCCAGGATTACTGCATGTTTGACGTTGTCGAATGCGCCTTTAAGATCCAAGGCCAGGACCACCTTGTCGTTGTGGGGACATTCGACAGGACCTAAAATGTCGTGGTGGAGCTGCAGAAGTATATCCTGTGCTGACTTGTGAGGACGAAAACCGAACATGGTGTCCGCGAAGATGTGCTGTGTTTCGAGATAATCGGAGAGTCTGTCGCGCACCATCGTCTCCATCAGCTTGCCGACACAAGACGTCAGAGAGATGGGGCGAAGGTTCTCCACATCGATAGGTTTGCCGGCCTTCGGAATGAAGGTCACGAGAGCCGATTTCCAATCGAGAGGGAGAGGAGTCTCTCCGTCCCAAATGCTATTGATGTATTTGAGGAGCGCGGCGTAGGCTGCGTCGGGAAGGTTGGCCAAAAGCTTGACCGTAACCTTGTCGCGCCCAGGTGCAGTGCCCCGCTTCATCTTGCTTAAGGCCGCCCGGAGGTCGTGGAGCTGGAACGGCTTGTCCAGCTCCGTGTTCTCTTCGCCTGCATACGAGTACGCCGCCTGCCGGGGGTTCTTAGTGGTGCAAAGGTATTGATCCCTGAGCGTGTGCGCTAGCTGTGTTGTCGTTCCTGTAAAGTTGTGCAATGCCCTATGTAAGTGGCGTTGGGTTCCCGTGCGTGTTTGTATTGGATCGATGAGAGCGCGGAATAGGCGCCACGTGTTGCGGCCAGACATCTGGCGCGCAGCCGCGTTGCACCGGTCCACCCAGTTAGTGTCGGCTAGCTTAGTAGCATATTCCGCTGCTTGTTGTGTGAGTTCGAGGATGCGTTTCTTTAGGCGTCTGTTATGTTTCTGTTTCTTCCATCGTTTGGTGAGGTTGCGGCGGGCCTACCAAAGGTGGAGCAAGTGGTTGTCCACGTCCGTTTGTGTTTCTGTGAGCTGTATCTGCTTCTCGTGTTGCGTGAGTGTAGACGTGAGCGATTTGGACCATGCGTCGTATCCCGACTGGAGGGGATCTACGATAGGTAGAGATGTGCGGAAAGTCGTCCAGTCCGGTACACGAGCTTGTGTTAGTGGGCGTTTCAGGGGACGCATGTAAATGGTGGTGATGATTATACAGTGATCACTACCCAGAGTGTCCTCTGTATTCAGCCAGTCGGCATGGCGTATGTTGCGTGTAAATGTGAGCTCCGGGCAAGTATCTCGTTGAATCGAATTGCCGACACGTGTTGGGTTGGCGGGATCAGTGTGTAAAGTAAGTCCAAGTGTGGAAAGAAGTTCCGCAAGCTTCCGCCCACGTCTGTCCTCCCGGGGGTACCCCCATAGCCTGCTCGGGGCGTTGAAGTCGCCGACGATCAGAAGGGGATCCCTTCCCGCCACCTGCATTGCTTGGGTGAAAATTTCATTGAACGTGACGTTCTTAAGTTTAGGTGGGCAGTAAATGTTTAGAATGTGCACAGGTGGGTCAGACCGCTTTAGGGGCAGCACGGACACCATCGTGTATGGGAAAGGCGGTGTTGTGGGGAGCGTGACTTCCTGCGCAGTATACTGCTTGTGAACAAGTATACATGTCTGCGGGTTGTGTTGAAATGTAGAGTAGTTTGTGAGTTTGGCACCGGCGCCGGGTTCCTGAAGGGCAACCACGGCGACGAGAAACTCAAAGGTCTCAAGATAGATGCGGAGATGAGTCCGCTTCGTGCGGTTCTTGAGACCTCGGCAGTTCCACTGCGTTATTGTAAGCGGCTGAGTTGCTCTTGCTCGCGACTTAGGGTTGGGGGCCATGGTCGGAGGCAGAGGGTGGGGTTACGTTGTTAAGACTCCCCAGTCCGCTAGTGCCCGGCGCAGACGTAAAGGAGTCTTCCGAGAAGTCAAATTCATCGGGAATAACTCTGTTGAATTTGGAGGGGCGGTTATCGTCCCTGATGGGCCCTACGCTTTTAAGGACGCGCGGATTGTCTTCTATCCATTTTTGGATAATGTGAGTTACGGCTTGGGTCACCTGTGCGATGACACTCTCCACCTGACGCGCAATGGTATCGTGGATAATTTGGGGGAGGTCAGCCAACTGTGTTTTAATTGCGGTCACCCGGCTCTCCAGGGCCGCGGCGCGACTCTCCACATTAGTAGGAATCTCCCTGTCTGTGATATTTTCTTCCTCATCGCTCGACGCGGGCGGAGTAGGGAATTTGGCTTTGAGCGAGTTAAGCTCGCTGGCTAGTTTTTCGTTTTGAGCTCGCAAAAGGGCGAGCTCGCGCTTGAGTTCTTGCGTCTCGGCGGTGCTGGTGGGGGAGGAGGGAGGAGGGGAAGAAGAGGAGGCGACCCTCGCCCAGCTGCCTACCTTGGGTTGGTTGCAGGCGGCGCCGCCATGTGAAGCGCTGAGAGCTGGGAACTCCGCTGCTCCGGGTGGTGGCGTTACCGTTGCTGTCTTGCCTGGGGGAGGCATCACGCCACGTCGTGGCGTCTTCTGGTTGTTTTGCTGCCGCCCTCCCCGTTTAGCGCCGGAATTGGCTCCCTTGGATGGCGTCCTGGGCCCTGGCTGCGGCAGCTTGATGAATTTGGCGGTGCATTCGCGGGAGCTGGTGAGGTGCGGGCCCCCGCAGATTAAGCACATAGGATTGCAGAGGTGGGGGGCCATCCCCTCAGTACCAAGCCCCAGGTTTTGACCACAAAGGCCGCATCTTTCCTTGACCGGGGTGGGACAGTTGTCCACCCGGTGCCCCAGTGTGCCGCAACGGTAGCACGCTGGCACCGTTTTTTTATACTCCTTGACGGGAGTCAGTTCTGCATTATAATGGACGTAACGCGGAACGCTGCGTCCCTCGAAAGTCAACACAGCTACATTCGATTTTCCCAGCTTGCGCACATGGACTAAATCACCACCGCGCCACTGCACACTATGTTTCAAGGATTCGCTGGTTTCAAGGTTATGCACAGAAATCACACCACGACACACATCACCGGTGAGCTTGAGGTGTCCGTGAAGCGGGAGCGATCCTTTGCTGGTTGTAATTTGGATGTCCGTCAGAAGCTTTTGAGCTACCTCGGGGTTCTGCGTGCCGCAGACGATAATGTTTTGCTCCCAATTGGGAGAAATTGTAATCGCATTCATATGCTGTCTGCCGATGAGTTCCGAAATGGCAGCGCCGAGCTCACCTTGCTGGAATGCTGTCTTGAGGGCGACCGTACTGCGTGGCCGCAGCACGATCACGTAATCGTCAGGGTTCATCCTGACCGTCGGCTTCGGCGTCCACTTGGAGACTGGTGAAGATGACTTTTGTGGACATTTAGAAGACGGAGCGCGAGCGTCTCCCTTTGCTGATTTGTCGAGAGGAGTCTTGGGCGGTGCAGCTCCTCGTGCGTTTTGCCGGCGGCGGCGCCGGCTTTCAACGACTTGAAAAAGGGCAGCTTGCTGCGCCGAAATGGTGGATGGGCCATCCTCTGGTTGGCTTGCAGGGACAGACGACCACGACAGAGTCGTGGGGTCGTATCCGCGTTGTTCAGGCAGAGCCATGTTGAGCGGTTGACCGGCGGGCGTCTCCGCAGTCAGCGGCGGGGGAGCCGAAGCCGTTAGGCTTAGCTCGACCGCTACGTGGTGATGCGGAGGGTTGCTCGAAATGGCCGAAAATTGGGCGTACCTGGGTCAGATCGGTGTCTCCAGGATCCTGCTGACTTCACAGATGCAGTCGCACAGGTTTGATAGGTGTTACATCAGATTGCCGCGGTTCCAGTCGAAAATCGACGGAGCCGATGTGCCACGCGTCCGATCGCTGCGTCTGCTGTCGCGCTCCCCAAGATCGACGACGATTGCAAACTGACTGAATTTTTAACTCGTCCACAATGAAAACACTTTTTTCTCTGTGCAGGAGATGTAGATGACACAGTATAGAGATCCGATCCACACTGGTAGCAGTAGCAGTGTGGCATGCTGCGCGTTCTGCGTCTGTTCGCGTTCATTGACGGAACATTGTCGGAAAAGTTGCGTTCAATTGAAAAGCAACACTGCTGTAGTTGCGTCTACTCGTAGATGATGTTACGATGCGTTGTTGCGCCGGACGTCTTGAAGAACGGGTGTCTTGAAACGGAGGCATGGTTTCTTGACGTCGGGGACGAGCTTGATGAAAAGACGAAACTTTTTGAATTTGCGGAGGATCTCGTGGTAACGATGGCGTTGTTTGGCGCTGTGAACGAACTTCTTGTATTGGTGCTGCGACTTCTTGAGCGTCGCGAGCCCTTTGCTCATACTGCAAAGTATTATTCAAAGTTGTAGAGAAGGAGATATTCGATTCTTTTAACAAAAGGTTCGCGAACACGTAGCGATGAGACGCCAGCCTCGAACCTGTCTCTCATTGCTTCATCTGCGAACGGAAAATTGGACGCGTTCGCCAGATCTCGGAGTGCGGCTATGTATTCTGTGACCCACTAACCTGGCTGCTGCACGCGGTTGTAAAATTTACATCGTTCTGCAACCAAATTTGTCAACAAAGAAAACTCTTGGGCAAGCAATGTCACTGCAGCCTGATACACATCCGGCGCAGTGTCTCCCGTCTCTGCGGGCGCTTATGCTAGAATTGACGCAATCTCCGGTCGCGTCTTAGTACGTTCCAAATAAATTCTGCGCCCTTCGTCCCCTAAATTGTATATCAACAACGACTTCTTGCTTTCAGGTGATGCTGAACAACCACAAGATAAGTTCCAATAAAGTTCAAATGTCTGTATTTATTGTGCCCTAGGCATCGCCAAGCGTTCCGGTCTCTCAATTAAAGGCTCAGGCGCATGAACGCTGGAGAACACTTGCCTCGCGTTCGAAATTTTTTTTTCGTTGATAATATTGTTCAGAGCTAGTACAACCGTCCCTAAATTCAACGGTTACAAAAATGGCAGCGGGCTCCCGTACTCTCAATGACCGGTCATGAAAACGGCAGCAGCTTCCCGGCTCCTCCAATGGCCGGTTATGAAAATGGCTGCGGCCTCCTGAATCGCTGCTAACGAAAATGCTGACCCAGTACAACGTACTTGCGGTTCTTCATTCCTTCCGCATTGAATACTGAATATGAACGTTGGCAGCCCCCGGCCTTCACGATTGCCGGTTATACACAATGGCGGCCAACGGTATTTATTCCTCCTCGTCTGCACAGCAACAGGTTGCACGCAATGGCGGTAACTACGTAGGTGCGCTAGGCTTAGCGACCTCCTCCACCGGCTGAACTCGAGGCGTCTCGAAACGTAACCGCTCATTTCCACGAACGCCCTAGGAAACGCCGTCTAAGAAACGCCGGTGATGAACGCACTCATTCGCTTTCCATAGCTTCAATACTACGGGCGAACGCGCCTCTTTGGCAGCGGCCCGGTCCTCGATGACGATGTAGGAGGAGGAAAGTAGATGCCGAAGTTCTCCCATGAGGAAGAAATTGAATTCGCAGCCAGAAATAGGCCGTGGAGAAAAGAATTGAAGACGACGGGACGTTGTCACATTACTTTTAAACTAACTTATGACAGGCAACTCACGGTAGGCCACTGGGCCCAACAGATCCCGTACTCATCGCCAATGTGGTGTCGGCCTCGAGGGCCGCCAAAGAAGTGAGTCGAGGCTCAGCAAAACATGACTAATGACGTTTTATTCATGGCGGGATGGGTTTTAAAGTGAAAGCTTTACAAGGCCAGCCAGTGAGCCATTTCGGCTCGTCGCTCACTTCAGCCGTATACCGTATGCCGTGGCCGACAAACGACATTCAGTCGCCGTTGCCTAACAACGCCGTAGCCGCGCTCCAACAGAAGGTGCCGCCGTCGACGCCGCTGCCGTCGACGCTTGCTCCACCAGATGTGCTCTGCTGGGGTAGAGGAAGAGGAGGTGTCGCCTCACGGGGGGTATATATGTATATGCGCTCCGCCTCAGTGTATTGTAGATATTACCTGATGCCTTGTACCGGATTTAATATCTGCTGCGGGTACTTGGACCCAAGATATTAAACTTATTTTTGAAGGATTGAAGCACTCTGGCACCGGTCGGCCCGGTATTGCACTGCCTCCATGATCAGCCCGGGGCATATTAGCACGCGCCTTTCTATCTGTGCTCTCCTATCCTTTAACTCTCCTACCTTCAGCACGCGACAGCGAGCGTGGCTAGGCTTGAATCAGTAGGCAGGCCCGTGCACTTTCCTTTTCTTTCTTCCTATCAGCAACAGCAGTAGCAGCAGCAGCACTCAGTGCATTGTAGTCGTTATGGAGAGCGCGAAAGAGACGCAACAACGACAGAACGAAGCGAGGAAGAGAAAACGCGCTCAGGAGACGCCAGAAGAACGCGCCGCACGACTCGAGAAGCGTCGTAACGAAGATGCGGCTAGAAGTCGTTCCAAGTCCCGGGGTGACTCTTCAACGGCGGAAGACACCGGTTTCAGTTCCCTAGAGAGTCGGAATCAGACGCTGCGCAGACGACGGGCCGAAGAAACGAAGCTTTCGCAATTCAGCTAGGGTTAACGAGAGCTAAACCACAGCCAATTTCTTATATAGAACAATCACGTGATAATCCAAAGTATAGATGCACAAAGACAAGGCCAAATCCAATCCGAGTATAACCAAACTGAAACCCAGGACGCGAAAACTTAAACCGGGAGCTCGTACGACGCTGCCAGTGACGCCAGACTGAGCACTTCGAACGCCACCTCGACGCCGGCTACTGGACCCATGCAACGCTGCATTCGGTGCACGAACGCCGAACGCTAGTAGACTGGGTGTTCCCGGGCGTGTTTATTGGTAGTCTTTGTGTTTTGTGTTTGGATTGTTAGTTTTGTGTGCTAGTTTTTGTTTCACGTAGGGTGTATTAAATGTGCGTCTGTGTGGGTACAACTGTCGCCTAGTCCATTCTTTCGGTCCGAGTGTTTTCCAGGGATCCGTGACAAAGTTAAGTGGCGAGCCCGCGCCAGGATTAATTTCCTTGTTTCTTTTTGTTTTGTCTCGGATTTTTGCGATCTCTCGTCAGCAGAAAGTATCGATATGGCAAAAATTTTAGAACTGGCGCTCAAGCTAGGGTTAGGCAAGGAAGAGGCGATGCGTCTTTATGACTTACGAGGAGGAAAAGAGGCAGAAAGAGGAGGCTTATAGGCAGTGAGAGGAAAGGGCGCAAGCACGCGCAGACGCTCGCGAGGCAGAAGAGCGGGAGGATAAAGAGCTCGCGAGGCAGAAGAACGGGAGAGAAGGACGATAGAACGGGAGATAGTTTCTTATGTGTAAACGGTGTCGGCGTTCCTGGCTTGTACTGATGCGTGTGCGTATGGAGTCCGGCCATTTTTCCTATTTTCCCTCAATTTTTACCTTCCGCTGAATTTTACTTTATCTCCCGAAGTTCATGAAGGTGCCCGGCACCTTCCCAGCCCATTTTCGGGACCGGCACTTCGTTTTTGTGATCTACATAGACGCCTCTTTCCACCGAGCCCAGCGCCAGCCTCGCTAAGCCTACCGCCGCTGGCTATAAGGTCCGCTTCACAGCCGGGACCAGTGCTTCGGCAAGCATGGACGTTGTCGCCGTGAAGGGGTAGGATCTAGCCCCTGAAGGGTATATACCCGCGGACTGGACCTACGTAGCCCACTGCTACGAACGCGGCTCCGCAGTTTCATCATCTTCGAAACGCACTCCCAAGCCACCGCTGACGGCGTCGCCTTCCGCGCCCGCACATCAAAGCGCGTTATTCTAACAGCCATCTCCCTCCTCGTCGCGTAAGCTGCCTCGCCGCGCTCCGCCACTGCCACGTCTCCCTCTCGAAGACTCTCAAGTCATCATTCGCCTTAGCGGGGGCCTCAATCTGCGTGCCTGGGGCGAGAACGCTCTTCGCAGAGCAATCACCTCAAGCCTTGGTTTGACATAATCCGACACCACAGAGGACCACCTTCGGGTAAATTTTGTTCACAATACCCTTACCTTTAGCACCCTGAACCGGGACCGCGTCACCACTTATACGAAGCTTAAGGCAATCATCCTTGGTCCTAGAAGCTACCCAGTTTCCACCTATTTGGTCCCATCAGGCGCATACGCCCGAGGTATCATTCACCACCAATACGTGGATGAGACGCAGGAGGAAATCATGGAGTACTTGATACCCCAGAATTCAGTAAACTGCATTCTCTACGCCCGCCGTTTTGGCAAGACCCAATCTATTGTCATCACTTTCGCAGGGACCAAGGCCCCCGCCAAGACTCCTACGCCGGTAGTGCTGTGCGCTGCTACATCTTCAACAGCAAGGTGGAAGCCTGCCTTAATTGTCGCAAAACGGGATTCCGATAGGACGTTTGCCCGTCTCCCAAGCTCTCCAAGTGTCCTCACTGCGGAGCTCGCGACCCTGACCAGGCCCATGAATGCAACCCCCCAGCCCCCCCCCCCCCCCTTGTGTTGTTGGTTCTGGTCCTCACCAGACTCGTTCCTGCAAGTGTAAACGCCGCTACAATGTTCCTCTTGTCGTACTGCAACGCCGGCAACACGCTGCGAACTCAGACAGTGCCTTCGCCTCCCATCGTTCCCGATCCCGGACCCGTCGCAAAGGGGCTGGGAACACCTCGGCAAAAATGGATTCCTACCGCTCCTCCTCCTCTTACCGGCGCTCCAGTCGGAGTCGCTCACGGTCCTTCTCACCCCTGGACGCCAGGTTTTCTCGCCGAGTGTCCTCCGTCAAAAATCAGGTGAGCTGGGCAGTCGCGGCTTCTCTCTCAGCAGTCTCAGTCTCGCGATTCAGAGCTGCAAGCCCTGCGCGACGAAATAACAGCCCTTAAAGCTAGCAACTATAGACTATAACAAGAAAACGCTTCTTTAAAGCGTGCACCCTTTGCACCCGATCTATCATCTCAAACAATCCTACTCTGCCCCTACAACCTGTTCCCACCACCTCGCCTCAGGCGCCCACATCTACTCCACCGCAACCAAAAGATACTACCTCGAGTCCTCCCTCTAAGCGGAAAGCTACCTCCCGCTCAGAAAGATCCGTTAATTTTCCCTACCTCGAGGAATTTGAGGCTTGCCTAGAAGACAAATTAGAGGCTAAAATTAATGCTAAGCTCGAAGCGAAATTTTCTGAGTAATCCCGACAAATCCAACAGCAAATGGACCAGTTCCAACAACAAATACAGCAGAAAATCCAACAACTTAGCACCCGCATGCAACAATTCCAAACACGCATCACAGGTCTTGAAGCTAAGGTAGACGCAGCGGCCGCCCTCCCCACGACGCGGGTTAAACCACATGATCTTAACAAGGTGATGGTTCGGGAGGGTTAAACCACACGATCGCTTGCCTTTCGCTCCAGCCCCCAGATCCATCTTAGCTTCAACCACACTTCACCATGGCGCCCTGCCACCTACTTAACGTGTGGCAATAAAACTGCATAGGGGTTTCGCCGCAAGCGAGGCAACCTGCAGCAGTACGTCCAAAATTCGGAGATCCCCCTGATATCATCGCGCTCCAGGAACCTCATGGCCCAGTGAAACTGCCTGGCTATAAACCATACTCCCTCCTAGATGTCACCGCTTCCGACACAACTATTTTGATTCAACGCAACCTGCCGGCCGTCCAACACTCCTTAGACGACGTTTGCGTAGAAAGCGTCTAGCTCGATCACCTCCCTCGTAAAAGGGGCGACCAAACCTGTTCATGCTTAGCCTTTATAGCTCCCCAAAAGACAAAAGACGCGACTTCACCCCCTTCTTTCCCGTGTCAACAAGCTCGCGCACAATTCAGGTCTCCTCATTGTAGGAGATTTCAATGACCACCACCCCGTTTGGGGATACCGTGCCGCCAACCGAAAGGGTAACAATCTTTGGTTACGGGCACAGGAACTCGGCTTCACCCATGTTACTGACCCTCACACTCCCACCCGCGTAGGAAACAGCGTGTCTGTTGACACTTCACCTGATCTAACCTTCTGCAAAAACGTGCTGATCGATCGGTGGCTCAACACTGAAAATACCTTTGGAAGAGACCACTATATTCTCGCGACCACCCTCAGCACGTCCTCGTACCGTCGGAAAGGTGGCCTGAGCCTAATCACAGATTGGGACAAGTTTCGTTCCCTACGTGCTCAGAACGCCCCTACCCGGATTAATAACCTGGACGAGTCGATCTTCTATCTCCAGGCAGATATACGTCTCTGCTACTACTCAGGAATCACCTGCCAAGGTTGGTCAATCCAGTACAGACAGCCGTCTCCTCCACATATGGCAGGCCAGCGAAATCATGCAAAACCACAGGAAAACACAAAGCTACAATGGAGCGCTTCCGCGTCGAATAGCTCAGATAGACAAATGATGCGCACACTCTCTCATTGGCTACCCAGCAATGGGGTCAAGTTTGTGACAACAGCGTGGCTAGCTGGGGCTAACCGCACCTGGCAACTTCTCCGATACCTTTAAGACCCGGACGGTTGCAAAACATCCCAACGAGACAGCATTTACCGCATAGTCCATTAACACCCCGGCTCAGACAAGGATCTTCTCGATGAACTTCGTGTCCGGTATCTCAATACTACTTCCGCGGACTCTCTCCCCCCCCTCCCCCCTCCCCCCCTCCCCCGCTGCAAGGGTGGTGCCAACCCTGCCCTCGACGCGAAGATTTCGGAGGCTGAGGTAAGATTCGCTTTCACGCCGCGGCGCCCTAGCTCTGCGCCGGGCCGGGCGGCATTTCTAACAACTCTCCATAACTTAGATGACCCGTCCATTGAGGCTCTCACTGACTTCATCAATGATTGCTGGAGAGAGGTTGAAATCCCTGCAGCATGGAAATATGCACGCGTGACTTTTATACCGAAGCCAAGAAAACGAATACCTCTCGACACCTCCGCCCCATCTCTCTCACTTCCTGTGATAAGAAACTGATGAAGCACGTCATTCTCAAGCGAAGATAATGATCTCCTACCTCACCACATGATTCGCTTCTGCTCAAATCTCTCCACGCAAGACATTATTCGCCAGTTCCCTCTCTAGAGAGAGATAGTGTGCCCCTCTACCAGAGCAGGCACAAAGGCTATTCTAGGGCTTGACTTAATTAAAAGATTTGACAATGTCTCGCATGGAGCTATTCTCGCTAATCTCTCCCTACTAAGTCCTGGTCTCCGTTCCTACGAGTATATACGCACTTTCCTCTCTGGTCGTACAGTTGAAATTAGCTTGAGCTCTCTCCTCTTTGACCCTATAACCTATCGGTAGCAATGACACCCCCAAGGATCCGTTTTCTCCCTCTTTCTTTTCAATGTCGCCTTCCTGACGCTACCTTCAAAATTATACGCTATCCCCCGGCTATCCCGTACCTTATACGCAGACGACATCGCCCTCTGGGTTTCAGCAGGCAACGAAGCTGAGGTTGAATCCGCACTTCAACAAGCGGTGGATGCCATTGAGCGCCACGTAGCCGGAGCCGACATCTCGTGCTCACCTCAGAAGTCCGAGATGCTGCTCATTCGAGGTCAACCCGGCCTCCACGGCCAACCTCCCATCTGCATTACTGCTAGTGGCCAACCCATACGCGAAGTATCTGCCATTAGGGTATTGGGGCTTCTAATCCAGAGCAGTCGGAGAAACAACGACACTCTGGATAAACTCACAGTTTCTGTCTCGAAGACCATTCGTCAAATTCGTCGCATTGCTAATAAACATAAAGGCATGCGAGAGGCAGACCCCCGACGTCTTGTTCAGGCATTTATCAGTCGCCTCGCATATACCCTCCCTTACCTCTACCTTAGCTGCCAGAAACAGGACCGCGTTGACTGCCTTATTAGACAGGCATACAAGGCGGCTCTCCATCTCCCCCACCGGACCCCCACGTATAAACTACTGGTATTAGGGGTCCACAATACTGTGACGGAGCTCTCGGAAGCTCATCTCACCGCTTAGTAGGAGCGTCTTACCCACACCTTCACGGGACGTCACATACTCGACAAGCTTGGAATAAGCTTCGAAACGACAGACGCCGACAAGGCCCAGCTTCCCTCCCATATACACAGCAACCTTATCGTTACCCCTCTCCCGAAAAACATGCACCCAGAGTATCATGTCGCTCGCCGCAAAGACAGGGCTAAGTCTCTGCATAAAAAGTATCTAACAGATCAGACAGCGGTCTACGTCGACGCCACCGAATACCATGATCGCGATGCTTTTTCGCTCGCGGTTGTAAGCTACTGGGGGCAGCCGTTGGTTGAGTGCACCATTCCCGTGAGATCGTCTGAAGAGACCGGGGAGGCGGCCATAGCTTTGGCGATGGTCTACACCTCTGCAGGAATCATCTTCAGCGACTCTAAGTCTGCGATTCGTAATTTCGACAAATTCCGGGTCTCCTCCGTCGCCCTATCTCTCCTTCGCTCCACAAAGGACCAACTCCGCCCGATCCAGCTGATCTGAGTCCATGCGCACTCATCCCGTCCAGGGAACAAGGCGGCCCACAATCATGCCCGAGGATTCGTCGACTGGGATGTGTTGTCGCCTGTCCTGCGGACGGCGAGAGATCGTATGGTTACATTTCATGATAAAAAATGCATTACCGCTTAGGTAGACTTCTATATCTTCCCGCACATATTTCTCTAACCAAACCCCAAGAGGTTGCGCGGAGGCGACTCCAAACGAACACCTTCCCCATCCCCGCGATATATGCCCGCATATACCCTGCGGTCTACTCTCCCGCCTGTCAACTATGCGGTCAACATGCCACTCTATCCCACATACTCTGCGCTTGCCCTTAGGACTCCCCTCCGCGAGGTTGGCAGCTCTCGAATCCAGATCAGTGGGAGGCCGCATTGCTGAGTTCTGACTTGGACACAGAGATCCGGGTTATGACATGAGCCCTAGAAGTCGCCGAACGCCTCAAGCTCACGGCCACTTGACGGGGCTATAACCCGACACCAACTGCTACATTGGTCGGTGAAAATAAAGTTTATCTCCCTCCTTCTTTTGTGAAAACAGGCGCATATCGCGGGAGGTTGTGAGGAGATCACGGACTATGGTCAGCGTTCCTTAGCGGGTACAGAATCTCCAAGACTGGCCAGAGTTTGTCCAAGAAAGCTGAGGGCTCCTTTTCATGACAAAAGAGATGATTTGGGCGCATATCTGAAACGATTCGAGCGGATAGCTTTGAGAGCGCAGTGAATGGGCAACGGCATTAAGAATGTGTTTAGTCAGGGAGACGCTGAATGTGTTTTGGAGGATGCCTGCCGCTGAGTCCATGGACTATGAGAAAGTAAAGGAGGCACTCCTCAAAGATTCAGGCTTACGGCAACGGGTTTTCACGAGAGATTTCGCACAGCGAAACCTGAGGATTCTGAAACCACTACGGTGTTTCCCTGCAGGCTGACCAATTATTTCGACTGGTAGCCTGATATGTCAAACGCAGAAAAGAGTTTTGAAGGGGTGCGTAACAAGCTGGCGACAGAGCAGTTTTAAGCATGCTGCAGTCCAAAGCTGGCGCTATTCCTGAAAGAAATTTGTGTTCATTGGAAGAGTTTGCCGGCACTGCAGACCATTGCCAAGAGGCTCAAGGGCTGAGAAAAATGAGTAAGGCAAAGGGGGAGCTAAAAAGTCTTCGAGACAGATGCGACAAACCTAGAGACCTATGGTGGCGTATCTAGGACCCAGTAAGGTGATTCCTTTTTGGCAAGATGGGACACCGTGCAGTTGACTGTCGTACTATTAGCGTCGCCCAAAAGACACTGGTGCCAAGGTTGCAAGAGGAGAGGACATACTGTGGATGGGTGCCGATATAGAAAGCAGGACTGAGCGGCAAGCGTTGCGACTCTCGGGTAGAACTTGTCACGGCACCTGAAATTCCACAGCTAAAAGGAGAGCAAACTACGCTCGAAAATGAGGCGGTGAGTGGAACACCGAAGTCGAAAGCAGCAACGCCGGTGGTGGTTGGGCAAATAGGGGACCATCCTATATTGGATCTGAGAGAGCGGAACCAACACAGTTTAGGTTCGGAAAAGCCTGGTGAAGGACGAGGATGTTACAGGGGAGGCGTCGACCGTCACTCTTGTAGATAGCAGTCAGGTACCTTTCTGATTCCAGGATTACTGTGTCCATGCCTTATTATAGTGGACAGGTAGTGGCAGAATGCGTAGAGCAACCAACCTACGATCTCATCTTGGGAAACATTAGGTGTGCAAGAAGTGTCGAGGACCACCATCTCGAGTGGAAGATGCCTGACGTTGAGGAACACCCAACAGTGGAAAGGCCCAGGACAGCTCAGGCAGGTGATGAGGCAGCCAGTTTTTCGTCGGCAGTGGAGACAAGAGCTCAAGTGATAGCCCGAGCAATGCAGCGTCCGTTCTCGCGTTAAGATGTGTCTGAGCGTAACACCGGGCGAAATTGCAATTAGGCAAAGAGAAAACCCAAGCTTTAAAGCCTGCTTCGAAAGAGTTGGGGAAAAAGTGAAAAGAAAGAGGAGTCGTACTTCATTCGAATATCAATTGGTAAACGGTCTTCTGCACAGGGAATCTATATTTAGCTCAGGAAGGCGGGTCCAACAGCTGGTGTTACCGAAAGATATGCGGCTGACAGTGTTACGCTTAGGAAATGACGCCATTATGGCCGGACACCTGGGTGATCACAAAACGGTGTCTATAATCACCAAGGAGTTCTGGCCAGGTATCCGGAGTGACGTTAAACGCTTTGTTCGCTCGTGTGACGTGTGCCGGCGCACAGTTCCGAAGGGAAGTGTTGGTTCCGTACCTCTGGGCAAGATGCAAGCTATCGACCTACTGTTTCAAAGAGTGGCTATTGACATTGTTGGGCCATTCTCTCGAGTATCCGCCAGAGGCAATAGATATGTGCTTACAAAGGCTGACACTATTCCGTTGAAGACTATTGACAGTATCCAAGTGGCGTAGGGTCTTCTGGAGATGTTGGCGTCATGGTTTACAGAGGGAAATTTTGATTGACCGGAGCTCGAACTAATGAGGGAGGTTAACCGCCTTTTGTCAGTAAGGCAGTTACTAACAACGCCATACTATCCCATGTTTAATGGGCTTGTATAGCGGTTCAACGGCACCCTCAAAATATGATCAGAAAAATGTGCCAGGAGAGACCTACTGATTGGGATAGATACCTCACAGCTCTTTTGTTCGCTTACCGCGAAGTACCACAAATGAGTCTTTGTTCCTCGGCCTTCGGGATGTTGTATGGAAGTACCGTTAGAGGTCCACTTATAATAATCAAGGAGCTCTGGCCCAATAAAGAGATTGCGTCAGATCTCAAGACAACATACACATGCGTTCTTTAGCTGCGGGACAAGTTGGAGGAAACATGCAGGCTTGCACATAAAAGCATGGAAAGGGTGTGCGAACGCTATAAGCGCTACTATGACAAGAAAGCCACTCAGAGAAATCTGAATCCGGGCGACTCGGTTCTCATCCTGCTACCCAAGGATCATAATAAGTTACTGATGCAATGGAAAAGCTCTTAGCTTGTGACGCAGAAGAAAAACGATATGAATTATGAATTAGTGTTCGGTCTGCCCAGCGATCTGCCCCTTGCGCTGGAGGACGTGCGTGCGGTCTTCCACGACCATCTCCGAAAGCAGCACCCCTACCCAAGCATCGCAGGTGGTGAGCGCATCGAAAGCATCACCGGCTGTCGCGCACTTACGCGGTCGCAACGTGTAATGACCCTCCGCGCGCGCATTGGCTGCGTGTTGCCCGGGGAACAACGGGAGCGTCACGGGAGTGTCGCGATTTCTACCTTATACGATTAACAACTGAACGCCCCACTCCAGTTGTAGTCAACATAGTGCTGTGCGCGTCTATTTGCATTGCTCCATCATGAACTAATCACGCGCAGAACCTGGACACATTTCATATTGTGTAAATAGTCTTTGTATATTACCTCTCTCTCTTTCTTCTTGTCCCTTCACCTCTTCCTTTTGATTTCTTCGTTCTGCCTGCTATCCTTTTTTTCCGCTGCCCCAGCTCAGGTGCTTCAGTGTTGATGGCAGATGCCGCGGCTTGCAAAAATCTTTTTTTTTTCGTTTTTAATATTTAAAAAAAATAATGTGGATTAGCTCAGCTAATCAAGGATATACAAAGCGAAAAGGTGTCGGCGTTCACTGTGCTCATTGCCGTTGGCATTGACAATGTTCTAGACGGCGACGGTTTCGAGCAAAATAAGGGCGCATAACTGGCTCTCTGGTTATGCGGGCGCCTCATTCTTTCTTTGATACATGCGGCGGTGGTGAAAGAGACAGGTTGCCTGAATGCATTAGCGCTGACAGCATTGTGGCTGACATGCGGCAGTGCAGCAATAGCTAGGCCGCAGCGTTCATTCGGTGATCAATCTCTCGATATCAACCATTAACCGCGTGCTAATCCCAGGGTGGCAGTGAGGGCGCGCTGCCTAGTGTGCGGAACCCAATCAATCTTTTGCAGTTGGACACCAACGCATTGTACATGAAAGCGAGATTGAGGTCTCTACTGACCGGCGGAGCCGGTTGTGCGACTTTCCTTTCCAAAAATGAACGGCGTTTGCAAAGTTGTCAATGCCAATGAACTCTTATATAAACGCGGTCTGCTCACTTATTTCGTTTGGATTTTGAGGAAAGGAAATGGCACAGTACCATCGCACATATCTCGGTGGACACCCGAACCGCGACGTAAAGAAAGGGATAGAGGAGGGAGGGAAAGAAGAAAGAGAAAATTAAAATTGAAAGTTGGATTTTGAGGAAAGGCGAGCAGCGGCGGAACACCTGTGGCTTCGTGCTACTAGTGGCGCATGCGCAGTAGGGACTAGGGAGCGAGAGAGAGAGAAACAGCGGCGGAAGGTCAGGCGACGGAGTCGGCGGCGGCCACCTGCGCCATGCGTGACGTCACTCGTGCTCCGACATGCGCCGGCTCGCGCGAAGCGCTGTGTTGACAAGAGTTGAGAAGCTTTCCGCTTCAAAAACCACTACTGCTACTACTACTCAGAACCCGTGCTTTCGCGGTGTTAGGTGTCCACCGAGATGTCGAGATCTCAGAGGTACTGCGCCCTTTTCCTCAAAACACAAGCTTTCGCATTCCTCCACGTAAATTTCCCTGAATATTTTGAGCATGCGTTAGCATATCTTCACATGCTCGATACAACATGCGCTGAAACTAAAAACTTGTAATAAAAATCAGCGCTTCGGTGTAAGAGAACGCATGAAATTTCGCAAACAGAAGTTTCCTTTCGTTGCAACGCAACAATATACATCCAGCTTGACCTTTAACTAGTTCGCCTGCACACGTTTTGCATGATAACACCGAGGTAGTGGTGTTTTAAACCTGCATTTAATAACAGGCGGTCACTTCTTCTTTTGGTCAGTCAAACGGTCGTCAAAACCACAAAAAGGCGAACAATGTGATTTTACTTAACAAATGAAAATAAGGCGAGATAGTTCTCATTATCCCTTTATAGAATAGCTGCCTTATCACTTTCTGTTAAGGACCTCATATGAGCACTCAAAATTCGGCTCACTTATGCTGTCTGTGTGAGCGGAGAGTGGATTTGAGCTATGGAGCTGGATCTTTGTGGGGTTGTGAATGGCGAGTGGTGCTTTTCCTTATTTCATCCTGTACAGTCGTGCACAGGCCTGTCCAGAGCGCTTGAACTCCGTGCCGTCGGCGCGCAGAGTGACGTCTAGCGGTGGCGACTGGTTCGATCTACATAGCGCTTTTCTGATGTTCAGACGGCACTCAATGATGCACAATCTCTAAACAGGCGCTGCCGCTAGACGTCATTGTGCGCACTGGGGAGCGCAGACGGCACGGAGTTCTAGTGCTCTGGACAGGTCTGTGCACGACTGCACTCTCTGTGCCGAACCTGTCGCTTCTGCTCTCCAGCTGCTTTCTCACGGCCCGGTGGATCGTCCCCCGCGGGGCATTGAGCACCTCAAGACCGGGGAGGACTTGGAGACCCTGCTGCGCTCCGAGGACCCGGTAGTGCAGACTATAGCTACCATGGAAGAAGGACAACTCAGGAGAGGCCCTCGCTATCCGAACTGCACGCCAGAAAATGTGCCGGAAGTCACGCGCTTTTGCAAGGACTACTGGGAGTGTTTGGCCACCGGCGCAGCCAATAGTAACTCTGGGCGCAACGGCGTCGTCTGCTGCACTGTCTGCTGCACATGCGCAAGCGTGCTGAGACAGCGGTCAAGTAGGAGGGGGGGGGGGGGGGTGGCGCAGGGGGTAGCTGGCTTCAAGAATGTGACGTAACCGGCTCTCTTGATTTCTTTCCTTTCTCCATGATCGCTACCGACCGGGCGGCCAGCGTTATGGACCGCAGGAACATGAATGCTTTTGAGTACAGTGGGGCCGTGCGAGGGCCCGGGACCCAGCGTGCTTCAAATTAACTTGTTTTATAATATAGTTTTATTGTCATGATGATGGTGAGTGGTAGTAAGTGGCGAGTTGTTGAGGGAGGAGTAGATCTGAGGGTCGAATGAAACTCAGTATTGAGTAGATGTGAGTCTACTCTGCACTGAAATCTGCTCGCATACATTCGATCGCGCTGTCTGGTACGGGGTAATGGTGTCCACCTGCAAAAAGCCGTGCTTTCGTACAATATTTCGTGCTTAGCAATACTAAACCGCCCTCAATTTTTAAAGCTAAAGCTCTATTGGCCGCAATCTCGCGATTTCGCCGTGGCGGTACTCCATCGAGGCACGTGACGTCACAACGCGCGCCTCGCCGCGGAGGATTACTGTGCTTCGGGCGAACGCCGCGCCATCTGGCATGACGTCACACCGCGCCGGTCGCCGCCGCAGCCGTTTGGTAGCATTTGACACCGCGTTCCTCGTCGTTGCGCTTGCCTCCGCTCGATTCGACAGCTGCGTCGCATGCGTGGTAAGATGTCACATGATTGAAAAGGAGAGCTGGCGTGCACCGCAACCACAGTTGGGGCGACAGTATGGACGGCGACTATTCTGATAAGCTGTAGGAGGCCTGGAATCGACAGCGCAACGAGATGAAAAGGAAACGAATCGCCCAGAAAAGAGACGAATGCTTTGCCCGCTCGTGTGACGTCTGCCAGCGCACAGTTCCGAAGGAAAAAGTTGGCCCCGTACCTCTGTGCAAGATGCTAGTCATCGGCCTACTGTTTCAGAGACTGGCTATTGACATCGTTGGGCCAATCTCTAAAATATCCGCCAGAGGCAATAGACATGTGCTTACCCTGGTTTACGTGGCCACTCGTTATTCGGAAGCTATTCCATAGAAGACTATTGACAGTATCCAAGTGGCGGAGTGTCTTGTGGAGATGTTTCCGTTATGGATTCCCGAGAGAAATTTTGATTGACCGGAGCTCTAAGTTCACGTCAGAACTAACGAAGGGGGTTAGCTGCCTTTTGTCGGTAAGGCAGTTACTAACAACGCCATACCATCCCATGTTTAATGAGCTTGTATAGCGGTTCAACGGTACCCTCAAAAATATTATCAGGAAAATGTGCCAGGAGAGACCTACTGATTGGGATATATACCTCCCAGCTCTTTTGTTCGCTTACCGCGAGGTACCGCAAATGAGTCTTGGTTTCTCGCCCTTCGAGATGTATGGAAGAACCGTTAGAGGTCCACTTAGAATACTCAACGAGCTCTGGGTTAATAAAGAGATTGCATCAGATCTCAAGGCAACATACACCTACGTTCTTTAGCTGAGGGACAAGCTGGAGGAAACATGCAGCCTTGCGCATCAAAGCATAGAAAGGGCACGCGAACGCTATGAGGGCTACTATGACAAGAAAGCCACTCACAGAAATTTGAATCTGGGCGACACGGTTCTCATCCTGCTACCCACGGATCACGATAAGTTACTAATGCAATGGAAAAGCCCTTACCTTGTGATGCAGAAGAAAAATGATATGGATTATGAATTATTGATCAGTAACACCAACAATGTTTTCCATGAAAATATGTTGAAAAAATAGGAACAAAGACTTCCCGTACGGTACGCACCCATGGTAGCAGGATCGGTAGTGGTAGAGGAGGCAGATGATGTAGCCGAGGTGCCCACGTGCAGTGGGAACAACAGTGTAGGATGGGATAAGATACGCATTCGTGACGTTAAAATGGCATACTGCAAAGCCGCCCGTTCTTGCTCCGAATTTGGATAAAGAATTTGCTCTTAGTATTGATGCATCACACAGAGCATTAGGAGCCGTTCTTTTGCAAGATGAGAATCGCATGCTACATCCGGTCTTTTTTTGCCAGTAAAATATTGTCGGCTAGTGAACGCAACTACTGCACTGTTGAAAAGGAATGCTTGGCGGTGGTGTGGGCGGTAAAGAAATTTCTCATTTATATGTATGGGAGATTTAAAATCCAACCGGATCATCAGCCGCTTGAATACTTAGCCAAGACCAAAATGAACAATAGGAAAGTCCTGAGATGGAGTTTGGCCTTGTAAGAATACTCATTTCAGGTGGAATATATTAAGTGCCGAGATAACGTAGGAGGAGACTTCATGAGCAGAGCCAGATAAATGGCTCTAACTATATTTGGCATGTAACTTTTTGTTGTTATTGTTGTTGTGCTTATACAAGAGACTGTGTTGTGGACACCGCCCACATAATGGCGGTGGTTTGTTACTGTTGCGTACATGCAAGAGAGAGAGAGAGAAGGGGCAGAGGAAAGGCAAGGAGGGTAACCAGTAAAATGTTCCGGTTGGCTACCCTGCACTGGGAGAGGGGGAATAGGGGGTAATAAAAAATAAGAAGTAAAGAAATGCGGTCCGTTCCAAGGACGACATGTATTGACACACGCACGGTAAGTCACAGGCCGCCGTAGCTGTAGCCTACACACCTTGAGGGCTGCCGACTGCTGCGACCTGAGTGGAAAAGATCGAGGGCCCTCCATCCCAAGGTAGCGCAGACGTTTCAGTGTCAAGAAAGGCTGCTTGCCATTGAGGCTGATAATGTTGATGACAACGTAAGCATCGGACTTCTCGGAAGGATGAAGCTGGAGGATGCGTTGCGCCACCTAATGTACAGCAGCAAGCAATGGATTCAACAAATCCAGCATCTGAAGTGCATTCTGTGCAGCTGGCATGTGCATGATGGAATGCAGCACACGCGGAGCATTCACGATTGGCTTTATCCTTAAAATCACTTGCTCGTCTGCGACCTGGTCCGGTTTCTGACCTACTACCCGACCAGCCGTAGGCTCAACAAACTGGGTGCGCGGTGCTGGGTGCTTCGGGAGCGATGGCCAAGTCACTTGGCGGTCCCGGTGTTGGACCGGAGTTGCGACTTGTGCTTGATAAGCAATGGTCTCGGGACTCTGAGTACACAATACCTGCTTGGTCACTGTGGGTGTGCGTAGCTCAGGCAGGTATGGCACAGGCCCGTCTGCGAGAACCGCCCGTGCCTTGCCAGTCATATTGCTCCCAATTTTTAAAGTAGTATGCGGAGCGGGAGCACAAGTTGCGGAAATTTTTGAACAATCCTTTGCAATGCTTGCTACACTTTCAGAAGGTCTGTGACGAGGGCGACGACGTCGTCGCAACTTAGCGGCAGCTTCTCTGTGTGTGGAATTGTCTCTTGTTATTTGTATGAGTATGGCCCTTTCTCTTTTCAGGCGAGGACAATCTTTTGAGGCAGCGTCATGAGGGCCGCGGCAATAAGCACACGTAAGGACTGTTGACCGGCAAGAATCGCCGCTGTGTGGCTGAGTACATCGTGGGCACACGATGGGGAAATTGCATACGCTACTTACGTGTCCAATCTTCATACATTTTCGGCACTGGAGAGGCTTCGCGACGAAAGGCCTAAGTGCATGCCGAAAGTGTCCAACCTTCGTGTACGTTGGAATGCAGTCCCCTTGGAAAGTCAACTTGATGCACTTTGTCCTTCCAAGACGCTGAGCTTGCAGTATAGAATACACCGTCGGCAGCTGGTTGAATCAAAATGGGCAGATCAGTGTCACGGATGGCTACGTCGACCTCGTAAATGACGCCTGCTGTAGTGCCACAGCCTAGATGGACATGGGAACGAACGCTGGTGCCGCCGAGCGTTCTTATGTTACTCAAACTCTGAAGCGCATTCCTGTACATGACAACAATGGCGACGATATTCCTAAAACGATTCACCCTAACATCTTTAATTGCTTTCGGGACGCGGGCCTCCAGGAACGCAGATGTTGCTTGCCTATTGATGTGGTTGAGATTGTCGGTGGAAGTCTCCCGCACAAATAGGACAGTATGTGCCGATGATCCTCGCTCCATAATGATTGGACGTACTCGACGACGACGAGTCCTCACCTTTGGGCAGTCTCCATTTGGCCTTCTTGCTTATGACTGTGATGAAGCCGTCGTCAGCCGAAGAGTCATCACTGGTGGCCGAGTACACTACGGTGGCCTAGCTGCTTGCGTCATTCGGGAGGCCAAGACGTTTCATCTGGGCGGCAGCGGCTGACCGACCGGACTGATGTTACACACCGTCCACTTCCATCACCGTCACCAAAAAAGAAAGAATGGTTTCATTATAATGTCGCAAATCTGGAAAAAAAACTGAAGAGGCGAAGAGACGGCGTTCTGCTCCAGAGCCCGCGTAAATGCAATTTGGTGTGCAGTGTCGGTGGTGTGCTTTTGGTGTGTGCTTCACATCAGCGGTGCGTTGTGTGCTGGGTCCAGAATCGCCACAGAAGATGGTCGGTTGGCTGCAATGCTTTAAGGTGAGGACGTGAGCAGTTCTTTATGAAAAAACTCTTGAGAGAGGTGGTTCTTGTGGCATATAATAGGTAGTTTGAAATAGAAGTATGAACGAAGGTTTGGAGAAGACGAGGATGGCGATAAGAAGACGTGTATTAACTGAAGAATAAAGAAGATGAAGAAGTATCTGGTGAGGGGGGAGGAGATCATTGGTGTAGAAGAGAAGACGAAGACGACGGCTACAAGGATTACGTGTACCAAAGCCAAAGTTATAAAAGCGCGAAGGAAAGCGTGGCACAGGGGGAAGGTGGGGGAGAACAGAGAATCGGAGGTTCTGGCGGGTCAGGAACACCTCGGCTGGAAGAGAGAAATGCCGGCTATTGCCACGGTGATCTCGAGTTCTACGGCGTCGCACCGTGGACTTCCTACCGTTCTTGGGCCCGTTCCGGGGAGTCGATTGACGCAGCCACCTCCTACCACCTGCTACGGCTAGGGGTGCCTCAAGCGCTGTTGCCACCCACCTGCGTGGTGCCCACAACGCCAACATCACCAGCAGCACCTCCACAGGCACTTGGAACGGGAGCCCGTACGACGCCGTCAACGACGCTACCAGCGACGTCAGCCTGAACACTTCGAACGCCACCTCGACGCCGTCTACCATGCATCGCTTGACCATCCTGAAACCGTGAGCACGAAAGCAGAACGGTAGTTGGCTGGGTGTTCCCGTGCGTTGTGTATTGGTAGTCTTTCTGTTTTGTTTTAGATTATTTAGTTTTGTGTGTTAGGGTTTGCGCCACGTAGGGTGTATTAAATGTGCGTCTGTGTAGGTACAGCTCTCACCAAGTCCATTCTTTCGGTCCGAGTGTTCTCCGGAGTTCCGTGACAGAGAGGAACGGATCAGAATGTGTCGGGGAACAAAGTTCAGCAAACAGAAATCAATGACGTCCCAGCTAAATAAAAATCGGAAAAAGAACATTTCCAGGACATGCGATGCGGAGAGCAGAAAACGGACGATCAGGCGCGGTAATGGAGTGGGCGCCAAACCAAGGTAAACGTATACGTATAAGGGAATAGAGGAAAATCGCCTAGGTGGGCTCACCGGATTTGCAGATTAGAGGAGATATAGGCACAGCCACATCTGACCCAGGAGAGCGGTAGTTCGGTGCTGACGTGCCGGCCATGGAGATGGACGACTTATGCGGTGGTACAGGGGGCCATAGAGGAGACGGCACTGATTCGCTCTGTTGCTTAACGTCACTCGGAAGGGAAAATACCGCAGTCCGTGGTCGGCACCATCCATCACTGAGCAGAGCCGCCAGAGCCCCGACCGCTGAAGATGATGTAGATTTTGATGAAATAAAGCGAGTTCGACGACTGGGGTGTAACGCGGCAAATGGAGCGTACCAATTCTTGATTACTCACTATAGCCAACGGGGCGCTGCGGATATTTCCTTCGCGAGATAGTCGGTTCGGTCTTTCAAGCGTGTCGATGGAGGCAGATATTTTTCAGTCTCTGAGCTCCCTTTCAGTTTTCAAACGACTTGATGCTATTATTTCTATCAAGTACAGGAAGGTTTTTTTGGACGTTTTCTACAAGCTGACTGCAATTACCGAAAGCCATGCTTATATACAGGGTGTTTCACCTAAGACTACACAATTCTTGAAAAGTAAGCTTTTTGATTTAGAAGAGCGCTTTTTTGACATAGTGTAGCCACCGGAGTAGTTCATCAGAACACAGCTAAGACATGCTAGCTAGTAGGCTGGTTAGCTATTACTGAATAGTTAACTTTTCAACTATTAGTGTTATGGTGCCAGAGCCATGACCATACGTGGCCATGGCTCATGCGCGTAATTTGAGGGCTGTGCGGTTTCCCTGAGACCTTGAAGGGTCCAAACCTGCTCCTTAATAAAGTTTTCCATCCATCCATCGGTTAAAAGGTGTCCGCAAAATGTGGAAGCAAAATGTAAAAGATGAGGAAATCTCGCATACCCGCCGCCGCGATTCAGTGGTTAGGAAGCTCAGCTACTGATCTGGTGTCCCCGAGTTCGAGCTTTACCGAGCCGGCTCCGTTTCGGTGGAGGCGAAAACACTAAGGAGCTCGTGTGCTGTGCAATGTCAGTGAACGTTAAAAATCCCCAGGCGGTCGAAATTATTCCGGAGCCCTCCACTACAGTACCTCTTTCTTTTGTCTTTCACTCCATCCTTTATCCCTTCTCTTACGGCGCGGTTCATGTGTCCGCTGATATGCGAGACAGATACTGAGCAATTTCGTTTCCCTAACACCAATTTTAAATTTTCAGTTAGATCTCACCCACTGATCCGGAGTACCCGGGCCCGAACGCGACTGTGGCGGCCGCGTTTCGATGGAGAAGAAACGCTAAGGCGCCCGTTTGCTGTGCGATGCCAGTGCACGTCAAAGATCTCCAGAAGGTCGATATTCCGGAGCCCACTACGGCACCTTTCACCATTTTATCTGCTAGTCCCTCCTTTATCCCTTCCCTTATGGCGTGGTTCAGGTGTCAGCCGATATGTGAGAGAGATACTGCGCCATTCTCTTTCCCAAAAAATCAGTTATTAACATTATAGATCTCAGAGCTACGGCGCCCATTCGTTTCTTCAAAAACGTTCCCTTTCCTCAGAACCCTTCCATCAGAAGAAACTCGAGCTCCAGCACCGCTAGTCCCTCCGCGTGTGCCTAGGTCTGGCCAAAAAAATTTCAGCGCATTAGCTCCGCTATGCCGGGATAAATCTAGCGGGAGTCGCGTTTCGCTGCCTGAGTTTGTTGTTGTCACTGTATGTTTACCAATGAGGGACATCCTTTACACTGTAGAGTGGAATTTTCTGCTTGACCAGAAAGCCCTTGCATGTTCCACAAACACTCGCCACAGTCTCATCCGACCAATCTGGCAATGCCAAACCCAAAGTGTCCTACATTTGATTACTCAATGGTGTCAAGTCCTTTTGGTGACAGTCTTTCGCACACACTACTCATGTGTCCAAATGGATTGTTCACAAAGTCTGCTTCATATATCCGGGTCGCAGATGCAATTTCGGAAACTCGAATGGTGTGGTCAGTCACACGGCGGGCCTTTACATTATCTTCGGGTGGTTCCCGTTGACTGACGCCTCCCATAGGCTCCATCTCGGCGGCTATGCGCCGTCTATTACGCTCGGCAGTCTGGCGTCTCCGTTTGGCAAGCCGCTCCTCTCTCTGTTCTGGTGTCTCCGCTGCTCTCTTCGCCTTCTGGCGCTCATTATCTCGTTTTTCGGGTGATAGAGCGGCATGCGGCGATGTGGTGGTGACGAACGCGGCGCAGCTGTGGGGTCTGTTTGGTTACGATAGTATCGGCGCATGCGCACAACAGCTCATCCGAGTGAAGTCACATTAAGCTTCGGCGGTGGATGGGGCGGCGGACCGCGGTGACGAAGCGCGCGGCGCACCCCTTCCTCGTCCCCAGTTGCCATGGTCACGGCGCATGCGCGAAACTGGCCTCCCCCATGTACCATGGTAAAAACGCATGCGCACAACTGGCTTCCCACGTGTACCGGAAAGGCTCGACTGGTAGTCTAGTGCATACCAGCCGCCGTGGCTCAGTACTATGGCGCTCGGCTACCGGTCCGTAGTTCAATTAAATTCAATGCAATTCAATTTATTTCAACGCTACAATGTTGAGGACCGCGAAACAAAAAGCCTTTTGTGGCTTGACAAGATCCGCAGCCCCTTTTTAGTTCGAACCCGACCGCGGCGGCTGCGTTTTTATGGAGGCAAAGCGCTAAGGCGCCCGTGTGCTGTGCGATGTCAGTGCACGTTAAAGATCCCCAGGTGGCCGAAATTATTCCGGAGCCCTCCACTACGGCACCTCTTTCATATTTCACTCCCTCCTTTATCCCTTCCCCTACGGCACGGTTCAGGTGCCCAACGATATGAGACAAATACTGCGCCATTTCCTTCCCCCCAAACCAATTATTATTATTATTATTATTATTATTATTAGCATAGTGTAGCTCCCGCTACAAATCTTGCAGTGCGCCGCAACGTTGACCTTGGCAGGAGCCTTGCCACTTGATCTTCAAGCAGCGCGCAGGGCTCTGGATCACATCGACCGGCTTCACCGCTCACCGGACGGCGGCTCGCTGCTGCAGCGTATGCACTCGCACCCGCGCTCACGAATGGGCGCGGCGCTGCTCTAGTATGAGAAATTGACTCAAGGCCCACCCCCCTACGGCTCCTGCGCAACCTGGCCTGCTGCCTCAGAGGTAATCGTCGGCATCGCGGGAAAGCGGAGCACTCCCCTTTGTGCTGTGCAGGAGCTCATACACGAGGAGCTCCATGACCATCTCCTCGTGTAAAACGACGGCTCAGTGGCCCGCGACAGCTGCTCCCTTGCCGCGGCGGCTACCATCCCCGCCTTGCGACTGCACAGCCAGCAACACGCAACCTTCCTGGGCTCCTCCTCTACGGTGGAGTCGATGGGGATCCGGCTCGGGCTGGACCTGCTGCTCACCCTGTGCCCTCCGCCGCCCAAGAGTGCTCTTTGCTGTGCGACTCCCGCGCCGCCCTCAGCCGCCTGGTATCCAACGGCCGCAGGACCCCACTAGTGCGGGAAATTCGTTCGCGCATCGAGCGCCTCGCGCAGAGAGGATGCGCCGTGCGTGCACAGTGGGTGCCCGGTTACTGCGGCATCGACGGCAAGGAAGAAGCTCACGACCTCGCGACCGCCGCACATCCACTACCTCCCAGCGATCTGCCCCTTGCGCTGGAGGATGTGCTGTGCGGTCATCCACGAACATCTCCGAAAGCAGCACCGCAACCCAAGCATCGCTGGTGGTGAGCTCATCGAGAGCATCACCGGCTGTCGCGCACTTACGCGGTCACAACGTGCAATGATCCTCCGCGGGCGCATTGGCTGCGTGTGGCGAGGGGAACGACGGGAGCGTCGCGAGTTCTATATACTTGGATGATTAACAACTGGACGCCCCACTCCAGTTGTAGTCAACATAGTGCTGTGCGCGTGTGTTTTCATTGCTCCATCATGAACTAATCACGTGCACAACCTGGACACATTTCGTATTGTGTAAATAGTCTGTGTATATTACTTCTCCCCCTATCCTCTCTTCTTGTCCCCTAAACCACTACCACCACCACCACCACCACCTTTTTATTATAATTTTAATAAAACCACTTACTGCTACTACTACTCAAAATCCGTGATATCGCGGTGTTAGGTGTCCACAGAGATGTCGTGATCTCAGAGCTACTGCGCCCTTTCATCAAAAACGTTTCCTTTCCTCAAAACACATGCTTTCGCATTCCTCCACGTAAGTGCCCCAGAATTTTTCAAGCATGCATTAGCATATCTTCACATGCTCGATACAGTATGCACTGAAACTGAAAACTTGTTTTAAAAGTAAGCGCTTCGGGTGTAATAGGACGCATGAAATTTCGCAAACAGAAGTTTCCTTTGGTTGAAACGCAACGATATAGATACAGTTTACCCTCAACTAGTTCGCCTGCACACGTTTTGCATGATAACACCGAGGTAATTGTGATTTCAATTCTGCCTTTAATAACAGTCAGTCCGGTTTTCTACCTCTATTGCGCCAATCTACTGTCGAACGGACGTCAAAACCGCTACCGCTACCACTACTATTACTATTACTACTAATAATAATGAAATCGGTTTTTGGAGAAAGGAAATGGTGCAGTTTCTGTCATATATATCGTTGGTCACCGGAAGCGCGCCGTAAGGGAGAGGATAAATGAGGAAGTGAAATAGGTAAGGAAGAAAGAGGTGCCATAGTAGAGGGTTCCGGAATAATTTCGACCACCTGGGGATCTTTGACGTGCACTGACATCGCACAGCACACGGGCGCCTTAGCGTTTTGCCTAAATAAAAACGCGGCCGCTGCGGTCGGGTTCGAAACCGGGAACTCCGGATCAGTAGCCGAGCGCCCTAACCACTGAGCCACCGCGGCGGTCGCTCAGATTTTACTAAAGGAAAATTGGGTGCGATTGTTCTCATTATCCTTCTATGGAATAGCTGCCTTTTCACTTTCTGTTCACTATCTCAAATGTGCAATAAAAATTCGGCTCACTTATTCTATCTGTGTGAGCGGAGAGTGGATTTGAGGCATGGGGGGAGGGGGGGAGCTGGATGTTTGTGAGGTTGTGAATGGCGAGTGGTGCTTTTCCTCATTTCATCCTGTACAGTCGTGCATAGACCGGTTCAGAGCGCTCGAACTCCGTGCCGTCTCCGCTCCGCAGCGCGCAGAGTGACGTCTAGTGGCGGAGCCTGCTTCGATCTACATAGCGCATTTCTGATGCTCAGACGGCACTAAAACATGCACAATCTCGATACAGCCGCTGCCGATAGACGTCATTGTGCGCACAGCGGAGCGCAGACGGCACGGAGTTCGAGCGCTCTGGACAGGTCTGTGCTCGACTGTACTCTCTATCTCGAACCTGAGGGTTCTGCTCTCCATCTCCTTCCTCACGGCCCGGCGGATTGTACACCGCGGGGCGTAAAGCACCTCAAGGCCTGGGAGGGCTTGGAGACCCTGCTGCGCTCCGAGGACCCGGTAGTGCAGACTATCGCTACCATGGAAGAAGGACAACTCAGGAGAGGCCCTCGCTATCCGAACTGCACGCCAGAAAATGTGCCGGAAGTCACGCGCTTTTGCAAGGACTACTGGGAGAGTTTGGCCGCCGGCGCAGCCAATAGTAACGCTGGGCGCAACAGCGTCGTCTTCTGTACTGTCTGCTGCGCATGCGCAAGCATGCTCAGACAGGGGAATAGTAGAAGGGGGGTAGGGGGGCGCAGGGGGTAGCTGGCATCAAAATATGTGACGTAACCAGGTCTCTTGAGTTCTTTCCTTTCTCCATGATCGCTACCAACCGGGCGGCCAATGCTGCGCTTATGAGTTGACGCGATAACGTATGCCGCTTGGTGCATCAACCGATGGTGATGAGACTGTTAAGAATTGTTTTACAAGATTTTTTGATTAGGACCATGTCATTACCGATGCTTAGCATCAGCAAACATTGGCCTTCCATTTTGAACAGTTTGACACCGCTGAACGTATTTTTCAATTGTTTCAATTAATTAATTGATCAACTAAAGAATATATATTTTCGTAACTAGCATCATCAAGCACTGATTTTTCATTCTGGGAATTCTGACACCTTTCAACCCCCTTTTTTAAATTTTCATTTCTTTAATTAACTAAATATTTACGATGATTGCGTCACTCGTCATCGCCTATCATCGCCAATCAATCATCAGTCACTAGAACCACAAATTACCATGATACGGTTTTTTTACGGAGCCTCCGATTGTTTCCCACACGCGGTGCCGACTACTACCAAACCGACGCCTTTGAGACCAAACGAGCTGCATACTCTATCGCGTAAAAACTATGGTGTGTCATGCCAGTATTTCAGCAGTGCACTTGAGACTTTGTGCGTTGTATGGGCTCGCCCCTTTGGCTGAGAAATGTGTTGAAAGCGTTCATGGAGGATACTTGTTTGCAAGGACTACAATTGTGTGGTATGTGAGGTGGCTGCATATTAGATTTATATTTTTGCATATTTTTACAGTATTCAGAAAAAAAAGTTTCATATAATTTTGAACATGCACTATGCAGAGCGGCTACTTTGTTCAGTTTGCTATTCAAAAAATTTTCATATTTTTCGCACCTCTGGAGAATAGTTTAAATATTTCTACTTATCTGATAAAGCACGAGATGTGGCATACTCAGTGAAGGGAGGCATATGCTGAAGCTTTTATACACTTTGGATTATAGAAGTCGGTTCCGTCTACTAGTGCAGCCTGAAAGGCTGCATTAACAGTCTATGATGTGGGACTCTCTTGATCCACACATATTTGTAGGTGGAAGGTCCTTCTCACGTGCCAGCCCTGATTTGTGCCCACGCTCAATTTCATTGCAAGATGTCTATCATCACTTTGATCGTCAACGTTCTGAACCTCGCCTTAAATTAGAGACGTGCTGTGATGTCATTTGGGAAATACTGCACGCGGGAAGCGTGCGATCCATGACGACACTAATATTGTGACAACACAACGAAGCTGCACCCAATCACAGCGATGCAGTGACGTCAATGGCAGCTGTGGCGCATGGAAAAAAACAATTTTTCTGCATGCAATTCGACCTACAGAGGAGGCGAGTCATGTGATAAAAACTGGAAAGCGCTGCAGCCTACTGCATTCCAGAAATACGAACACATTTGAGTTTGAAAGTCAGCAATTTTTTGCAAGCCATCGTTTTCACTTGACGCTTATCGCGTGATAATTGGGTCATGACGCCAACCTATTTTGCAAGTCACTGTCTTCATGTGACATAAGTTTATGAGTTGAACTCCAATGAACTAATCACGTGACCCTTGCAGGAAGTCAGAAACTTTTTTTTGCAAGTCATCATTGTCTAACATCCGTACACATACTGAACACACTTTACTGCTGTATACAGTGCAACGGGTTCACTTTGTGCCCCTATAACACATTTGAACCAAATACCCTTCTTGGCGTATGTGTTGCGTGCCCGACCCGCCGCGGTGGCTCAGTGGTTAGGGCGCTCGACTACTGAGCCGGAGTTCCCGCGTTCGAACCCGACCGCGGCGGCTGCGTTTTTATGGAGGAAAAACGCTAAGGCGCCCGTGTGCTGTGCGATGTCAGTGCACGTTAAAGATCCCCAGGTGGCCGAAATTATTCCGGAGCACTCCACTATGGCACCTATTTCTTCCTTTCTTCTTTCACTCCCTCCCTTATCCCTTCCCATACGGCGCGGTTCAGGTGTCCAACGATATATGAGACAGATACTGCGCCATTTCCTTTCCTCCAAAACCAATTATTATTATTATTATTATTATTATTATTATTATTATTATTATTATTATTATTATTGCGTGCCCGCTTGGCACACAGACGACCTGGGTTCGAACTGCAGTGCCGGCAATAGACCTCTCCCTTGTGTAAACAGTGTGACGTCAAAAACTGCGCCCCGATGGGCAAAACCGTTCACTAGCAGTTATGCACTGCATTTACTGGTGTCGAGCGCACCACCGCAGCCTTTGTTCCCCGATTCGAGACGTCACATACCCTTTCTTCTTTCGGTGAGAGCCTCCTCGGTACAGCGCATGTTTTGCACATCTCTCACGGATCCCCGGAGAACACTCGGGCCGAAAGAATGGACTAGGCGACAGATGTACCCACACAGACGCACATTTAATTCACCCTACGTGGCACAAACCTAGCATTCGAAAATGCTAACAAAACCAGCATAAAGAGTACACACACACGACCCAGGAACACTACTTCCAGCATCTACTACTAGCGTTCTACTACTAGAGTTCGACGTTCGTGCTCACGGTTCGGTGCTGATGCAGCGTTGCATGTTTCCAGTAGCCGGCGTCGAGGTGGCGCTCGAAGTGCTCAGGATGGCGTTGCTGGAGGCGTGGTTGGCTGCGTCGTACGAGCTCCCGGTCCATGTGCCCGTGGAGGTGTTTCTGGTGACGTTAGCTTTGGGGGCACCACCCGGATGGGTTGCAACAGCGCAGAAAGCCCCCCTGGACGTTGCAGGTGGTTGCGTCATCCGTTGACTCCACGGAACGGGCTCAAGAACGGCAGAAAGCCTACGGTGCGACGCCGTAGAACTCGTGATCACCGAAGCAGTAGCCGACGTTACTCTGTTCCATCCGGGGCGTTCCAGACCCGTCGGAACCTCCGCTTCAATGTTCTTCGCCCCCACTGTGCCACGCTCTTCCTCGCGTTTTTATAAACTTCGCGTTGGCCCACGTCATGCTTTTAGTCGCCCGCTTCTTCTCTTCTACATAAATCATCTCCTCCCACCTCACCAAATACTTCTTCTTCATCGTCTCTATTCTTCGGTTAATACACGTCATTCTTATTGCCGTCCTCGTCGTCTGCTTCAAACCTGTTTCGTTCATACTTCAAGTTCAATCTCCCTATTATATGTGACATTCTACCATGCGATTTTAAGCTAGGTATGGAAATGATACAGATTGTGGACAATAATAAAATATTAGGGGTGCATTTGAACAGCCAGCTAAGCTGGGAGAGTCATCTTAACGCTGTCATCCGTAAGCTTTCTCGTGTCACAGATATGATTAGCAGGTATCGTCACTTACTTCCATGCAAAGTTAAACTCCTCCTGTATAATTCTCTGTATATGTCCCAAGAAAACTATGTGCTCTTAGTTTTGGGGAACAACTACAGGGACCAACAAAAATAAGATTTACGTTTCAAAGAAGGCTCTATAATAAACGCTGGTTCTGAGATAAACACATGCGATTTATTCCGCCAGTTCAATGCCATAAATGTATCTGAAATGTATAATGTTACGCTGGCTGAAAGATATAAGAAGGACATGAAACAAAATATGAATTACTTGCGTGACACGGCACACCTTTCGCTAGATGTGAAAGTTTACCCTAGTATAGACACAGCGAGCTGTGGCTTATTCCAACATACCTCACAATGCATGGTACATATCGTCAAGCAAACACGTTGCCCCGACTTTTAAATAAGTTTTATGCTGTAAAAGTTGATGTTTCACGAGCAGGCCGCAAACATATACAAGATGTATGTGCTACATTTTAGATTTCACCGTGCTTTCGCTGCTTCTTTATCTGTTTCGTTTCATAAAGTGCTGACCTGGTTTGAATAACCAAAGACCTCTTTTTCTATTAAGTATATTTTTTTCTGTTGCTTTTTTGTTGTAATTTCTGTGCGCTTCATTACTTATTTTTTCTTATGATGCGACAACCGCTCTTGGGAACCATTAATCGCATTTTGCGACGTTACTTATTTGTGTACGTAATTTGCATGTTGCCTGCTGCCCTGCGATGTAGGGGCCGAGAGGCATTTTCTGTTTTTTTCCCTCGACCCTCACAATGTGTACATGGGAAAATAAATAAATTTAAATAAATGAAATTGCATACCTTTAGGGTTAGTAGCCGATCACCAGAACCACTGAGCCACCGTCGATGCTACCAGATTATCCGAGTCATTGAGTAGCTGCCGAGCAGTTTGAACTGAAATCAAGCACCACTTACTAGCTGGGGAGTGCTATTCATGACACATAGAGGTGTGCCCTTTGCGGGAAGCAACTATGAAATTTATGCTAGAGTTGTTGAAATAATTGTGTGCCTTTTACAGAATAGCGGAGATGTTCAGGTCAGATAATGGACCGTAGATTATATTCGAGAAGTTTGTCAACTTCACTAACGAGTTCAGTATTGAGCATGTGACTACCAGCGAGCGTTATTCAACGAGCAACGATGAAGCGGAAAGATTGGCAAAAGTCGTAAAGGACAGTCTCCAGAAAACAGAAGGCACTACTGTGGTACTTTTTTCGTACAAATGAGGCCTGCGAATATTCTCCTATCCAGCTTCTGATGGAAAGAGAGCTACGAACGATACTGCCTACATTGCTACCTCAGCCGATTCCCGTGATTCCGAACTGCGCCGAATTCTGCTGAAATTATTCTGCAGAAATTATAAAGAAGACAAGCGGAAGCTTGTCCCTTTCTGTTTGGCTTCGAGCCGTTGCGCTGGTTTACAAGAACTATGTCTGACCAACTCGCCCACCAGTTCATGTTGTAAAGCGGAAGCAACCTCAACGTTTACACAACGTCAGCGTTCGAAGGGAGCTTACACCAGGAAGTTTAGTTTGTGCAAGAGAACCTGATGAGAGAGGTGGCCGCCGGTGGTACGTGACAGGGTTAATTGCAATGAAATGGGAGAGGCCTTTGTCCTGGAGTGGGTATAATTGAGCTTTTGATGACGAGGATCTGGGACAACGCGGGGCCGCTCGTGAAGATGAACAACTGAAGATCGTATATCGTCGATACTCCGCGTTGACAGTTCGTGTGGAACGCATGCCATTTTGCCCCGGCCGAAACTCAACAAGGAAGCCAGCAGGAATCGGAGAGTGAGGACAGGAAGCCAGCAACTCGACAGTACCTAGGCGTGGTTCAAAGTCCGACTATAGCTTCCGGAGTTGAAGCTACCTTTTTCGACACCAAGACGGAAGAGGGGCCAAACGTGATTTGAAGATCTGGCTGAAGAATATTGTAACCCAGAAGTTTCTGGGACTGAATGTCTCTTCCTTCAGCGAAAGAGAGATGTGGCAATGCTAATATTTGTGTCATTGAAAGAGAACTTGAGAAGGCGCAACGGTCACCAGCGCGCCAAGCGACCTCAAAGATGCGTGTCTCGGTCTCGATGATTGGGAACCTATAATTATAAATAAAAAAATATCGCGAGTTTCTGCAGTCGACGAATGAAACATTGTTGTCGGTGGGTTCTTGCAGCAGTTTCTCACTAGTGATCTATACACGGTTATCTGAGAAGTGATGCGACGATAATGAACCGGTGTCTCAATGGTGAGGAACGAAAATTCCGAGCTCGAAGGCCACAAATCGGCCAGCTTGAGCGCGGAAACCTCAGTCTGGCGTGCTGGCAGCGCAGAAGGCAGCGAAAGCTGGACATCATCGTTGGAATCGTTTCTCATCCCGCATACACTATACTGTAAGAGGGATGCAGCCAACGATGCCGCCAGCGACGCAAGCCTGAGCACTTCGAACGCCACCTCGACGCCGGCTACTGGACCCATGCAACGCTGCATCAGCACCGAACCGTGAGCACGAACGCCGAACGCAGGTAGTATAACGCTAGTAGTAGACGCTGGTAGTAGTGTTCCCGGGACGCGTGCATTGGTACTCTTTGTGCTGGTTTTGTTAGTATTTTCGAATGCTAGGTTTGTGTCACGTAGGGTGTATTAAATGTGCGTCTGTGTGGGTACATCTGTAACCTAGTCCATTATTTCGGCCCGAGTGTTCTCCGGGATCCGTGACAGGTGCGCAAAACATGTGCCGTACCGTGGAGCCTCTCACCGGGAGAAGAAAGGCTACGAGGCGTCTCGAATCGGAGAACAAAGGCTGCGAGGGAGCGCCCGACACAAGAAAAGGCAGTGCAGAACTAAAAAGTGGACGGTTTTGCCCATCGAGCAGCAGTTTTTTGACGTGGCACTGTTTACACCAGGGAGAGGTGTACTGATTGCATTAATAATAATAATAATAATAATAATAATAATAATAATAATAATAATAATAATAATAATAATAATAATAATAATAATAATAATAATTGGTTTTGGGGGAAAGGAAATGGCGCAGTATCTGTCTCATATACCGTTGGACACCTGAACCGCGCCGTAAGGGAAGGGATAAAGGAGGGAGAGAAAGAAGAAAGGAAGAATAGGTGCCGTAGTGGAGGGCTCCGGAATAATTTCGACCACCTGGGGATCTTTAACGTGTACTGACATCGCACAGCACACGGGCGCCTTAGCGTTTTTCCTCCATAAAAACGCAGCCGCCGCGGTCGGGTTCGAACCCGGGAATTCCGGATCAGTAGTCGAGCGCCCTAACCACTGAGCCACCACGGCGGGGCAACTGATTGCATTGCAGTTAGAAGAATCTCGATCGTTTCCAAACCTAGCTTAAAATCACTTGGTAGAATGTCACATATAAGAGGGAGTTTGAAATCGAAGTATAAACAAAACAGGTTTGAAGAAAAAAACGAGGGCGGCGATATGAAGGACGTCTATAAACCGAAGAACAGAGAAGTTGAAGTATTTGGTGAGGTGGGAAGAGGTGATTGACGACAAGGATGACGTGTGCCAACGCCAAGTTCATAAAGACGCGAGAGAGAGCGTGGCACTCAGGGGGGGCGGGGGGGGGGGGGGAAGGGGGAGGACAGAGAAGCGGAGGTTCCGACGGGTCAGGAACGCCTCGGATGGAACAGAGTAACGTCGCCTACTCTTTCGGTGATGAGTTCTACGGCGTCGCACATTGGGCTTTCTGCCGTTCCTGAACCCGTTCCGTGGAATCAACTGATGACGCAACCACCTGCTACGTCCAGGGGTGCCTCCTGCGCTGTTGCAACCTATACGGGTGGTGCCCCCAACGCCAACAAGACGAGCACCTCCTCCACGGGCACTTGGACCGGGAGCTCGTACGACGCAGCCAACCACGCCTCCATCAACGCCAGCCTGAGCACTTCGAACGCCACCTCGACGCCGGCTACTGGAAACAGGCAACGCTGCATCAGCACCGAACCGTGAGCACGAACGCCGAACGCTAGTAGTAGAGCGCTTGTAGTAGACGCTGGTAGTAGTGTTCACGGGTCGTGTGTATTGGTACTCTTTGTGCTGGTTTTGTTAGTAGTTTCGATTGCTAGGTTTGTGTCACGCAGCGTGTATTAAATGTGCGTCTTTGTGGGTACATCTGTCACCTAGTCCATTCTTTTGGTCCGAGTGTTCTGCGGGGATCCGTGACACATGTGCAAAACATGCGCCGTACCGAGGAGGCTTTCACCGGGAGAAGAAAGGCTACGAGGCGTCTCGAATCGGGGAACAAAGGCTGCGGGGGAGTGCCCGACACCAGAAAAGGGAGTGCAGAACTGATAGTGAACGCTTTTGCCCATCGGGCCGCAGTTTTTTGACGTCACACTGTTTACACCAGGAGAGGTTTACTGCCGGCACTGTGGTTCGAGCCCAGGTCATCTGTGTGCCAGGCGGGCACGCAACACATACGCCACGAAGGGTAGTTGGTTCAGATGTGTTAGTAACAGTAAAGTGTGTTCGATATGTGTACGGATGTTATACATCGATGACTTACAAAAAAATGTTTCGGACGTCATCCGTAGGATCACGTGATAAGTTTATGGGAGGTCAACCCATAAACGTATGTCATATAAAAACAGTGACTTGCACAAAATGTTGGGGACATGATTGAGGGGTCACACGACAATGTCAAGTGACCACAATGACTTCCAAAAAAATACTTGCTTTAAAACTCAAATGTGTTCGCATTTCGGCAATGCAGTAGAGTGCAGTGCTCTCCAATTTTTATCCCATGACTCGCCTCCTCTGCAGGTCAAACTATATGCAGAGAAGTTTTGTTTTTGTCCATGTGCCACAGTGGCTATTGACTTTCACTGCATCGCTGTGATTTGGTTGAGCTTCGTTGCGTTGTCACAATATTAGTGTCGTCATGGACCGCGCGCTTCCCGCGTGCAGTGTTTCCCAAATGACATCAAAGAACATGTCTAATTTAAGGCGAGGTTCAGAGCGTTGACGATCAATGAGA
This sequence comes from Amblyomma americanum, assembly GCF_052857255.1. Lineage (NCBI taxonomy): Eukaryota > Metazoa > Arthropoda > Arachnida > Ixodida > Ixodidae > Amblyomma > Amblyomma americanum. Next base: position 173,864,922 of record NC_135498.1, on the reverse strand, counting down.
TGATAGACATCTTGCAATGAAATCGAGCGTGATAACAAATCAGGGCTGGCATGTGAGGAGGACCTTCCACGAACAACTGTGTATGGAACAGGAGAGTCCCGCCTCCCGGGCAGTTTTGTTTCGTTTGGTTTATGGGGCTTAACGTCCCAAAGCAACTCAGGCTATGAGGGATGCCGTAATGAAGGGCTCTGGAAATTTCGACCACCTGGGGTTCTTTAACATGCACGGACATCGCAGAGCGCACGGGCCTCTAGAATTTCGCCTCCATCGAAATTCGACCACCACGGCCGGAATCGAACCCGCGTCTTTCGGGCCAGCAGCCGAGCGCCATAACCACTCAGCCACCGCGGTGGCTTCATCCCGGACAGTTAATGCAGCCTTTGAGGCTGCACTACTAGACGGAACGGACTTCCATAATCCAAAGTGTATAAAAGCTTCTGCATATGCCTTCCTTCACTGAGTATGCCACATCGCGTGCTTTATCAGATAAGTGAAAACATTAAAACTATTTTCTAGATGTGCGCAAATATATTTAAAAAAAATTTATTAGAAAATTGAACATCCTAGTTGTTGTGCATAGTGGATGTTCAAAATTATCTGAAACTTTTTCTGAATACTATAACAAATATGCAAAAATATAAAGCGAATATGCAACCACTTGGCATACAACACAATTACAGTCCTTGAAAACAAGTATCCTCCATGAACGCTTTCCACACACTTTACATCCAAAGTGGCGAGCCCATACAGTTCACAAAATCCCAAGCGCACTGCTGAAATTCTAGCAGGTAACACCATTGTTTTTACGCGGTAGAGTATGCAGCTCTTTGGTCTCAAAGGTGTCGGCTTGGTAGTATTCGGCACCACGTGTCGGAAATAATCGGGGCTGCGTAAAAAAAACGTATCATGGTAATTCGTGCTTCTGGTGACTGATGATTGATTGGTGTGTAATAGGCGATGAGGAGTGATGAAACCGTCGTAAATAATCGGTTAAATAAAGAAATGAAAAATTTCGAAAAACGGGGTACAAATGTGTCAAAATTTTCAGAATGAAAAGTCAGTGCTTGATGATGCTAATAAGGAAATTTTTTAGTCTTTAGTCGAGCAAGTAATTAATTCAGAAATTTGAAAAAAATGCGCTCAACATTGTCAAACTGCTCAGAATGGAAAGCCAATGCTTGCTGATGCTAAGCATCGGTAATGTCATCGTCCTATTAAAAAAATCTTGTAAAACAATTCTTAACAGTCCCATTACCATCGGATGATGCACCAAACGGTATACGCTCTCCCATCAACTCATAAACGCATCCTTGGAGTCCTCCAACATTTTTATTGAACAGTAGGTGGCTCTGGGTGATATTTCTGTTCATGATGTTTAAGTCGTTCTCATCGCATAAATGACCAAAAGCTGGAGATGCAACACTTGATTGTTTTTTTTTTCACTTTGGTTGCCCTAACACGCTAAATATGGCCTCTCGGCTGAGTGTGCATTGTCAGATTAGTCTTTGTTGTGAAGCTCTTTCTGTAGTGGCTGAACTGACAGGGGCGCTCTTTGGTGTACATCCGCTCGTGCCTCCTAAACCTGCTGCGATCATCTGTGACATAGTCACACTCGGGGCACTGAAACTGCCGCCTTTGTTCGTGCTTTGTTTATCGAGGTGGTAGGGTTCACTTTTCTCAGAGTGACAACGAAGTCTGCGCCAATGAAACAAAAGCATATTTTGGTTGGTAACAACTTTACCTAAAAGTCCTGCAGAGCTTTCGCCGACGGAGCCTTAGGTCTCGCACGTGGGGACGTCGAGGTGTTGCCTCGCCGTTGCCTGGCGGGCCTGCTGGACGGCCTAGAGTTGGTCACCGAGGCTGGGGCTGCGCAAGGCAGCGGCCCACCGCGGCGGGAGGGTTCCGGAGCTAGCAGCGTCAGGGGTTTTGCTACTGTCCCATAGCATGTGGGGTAAAGTTGCTATAGCAGTGTGGCAGACCTTGCATATATTTGTCGGGTATGTTCCGGGGTAGAGTCTGTGGTATTGTGCCGGGTTGGGGTACGTGAGCGTCTGAAGTTGTCTGAAAGCCATCGCGTGCGCCCTGTCCAGCTTGTCGTTGGGCGGAAGGAAAGTTCGGCGGGCCAGGCAGAGAGCCATTGTAATTTCGTCGTAGCTGGTCAAACAGACTTTGGTGCTGTCCCATGGACGACCGTCGCCGGCGCGTTTCGCGAGCTCGCGCGCCTTGGCGCGTGCCGTCTCGTTTCGGTCGCGATATGTGTTCGATACTTCTCCCATGTTCGACGGGAACAACTGGATTCTGATTTTAAAAGCTTACTCCCACTGGACTTTTCGATTACTAAGGATTCGGGCCGCTGTCTGTGAGATCCATCCTTTGGCGAAGTTTTTGATCGTTTGTCGCGAGTCGCAGAGAACTCTGGTGCACGTCGGATCCGTAAGGGCGACAGCCGCCGCCGCTTCCTCCTCTTCTTCTGCGCGCTCGCACGCTACACTTGCCGTTATGCGCGTTCCGCCACTCGAATCGACGACCGCAACCGCGAATCGCGAGCGTTCTGCGTATTCCGTGGCGTCAACAAACCTTGTCCCCGTTTCGTCTCCGTGGCTGTGTAGGAGAGCTCTGGCCCTGGCCACTCTTCTTCCCCGGTTGTGTTCTGGGTGGACGTTCCGTGAAATCGGGTCGACTCTTAGGGTTTGTCTGATCGCGTTCGGAACAGCAACTTTCTGGCATTGTTGTGCATGGTAACGGATTCCGACACTTTCCATGATCTGGCGTCCTGCTCTCGTGCCCGCTAATCTTTCTAGTTGTGAAGTGCGCTGCGCCTCGGAGATTTCGGTAAGCGTGTTGTGAAGCCCGAGCTGGAGCAAGCGTTGCGCGCTGGTGGACTCGGGTAGACCAAGTGCTATCTTGTACACCCTGCGGATGAGGACGTTGATCTTGGCTTCTTCTCCCTTGTACCAGTTGTGGAATGCCGCGACGTACGCAGTATGGCTCATGACGAAAGAGTGTATGAGTCGTGTGAGACTCGCCTCCCTCATTCCGTTTCTTCTTCTGGTGACCCTCTTGAGGATTCGCATGGCGTTAGCCGTCTTGTGCTGTAATTTAGTGATCGTTTCGCCGTTGACGCCATTGGCTTCGATTATCATTCCAAGGACCCTAATTCTGTGCACTATCGGGATGGTTGCTCCGTTGGTCGTGCGTGGTCTTATCTCTTCGTATTCTCGTCTGGTCGTTGCCGCATTCAGACCACACCCGGGTGGTCTGCCCCTCTGCGGAGGGCGGTAGAGTAGGAGTTCCGACTTTTTTGGCTAACACTGTAATCCCGTACCCACAAGGTATTCCTCTATTGTCTCGATTGCTAGTTGCAGTGCCGTTTCGATGTGACCGTCGCTGTCTTCATGCACCCAGAGTTTTATGTCGTCGGCGTATATGGTGTACCGGACGTCTTCGAGTTCTTGTAGCTTTTCTGCTAGCCCGATCATGACGAGGTTGAAGAGCATGAACGAGATGACGGAGCCCTGCGGGGTGCCGGTGCTTCCCAACGTTTGCTCTACTAGCCTGATATCCCCTGCCACTAAAAAAGCTTGCCTGTCTGTCAAAAAATCTTTAACGTAGTTGTACGAGCGTACACCTAGGTTTTGCCGCGATATCTAGTGTAAGATCGCCGAGTGCGCGATTCTATCGAACGCGCTTTCAAGGTCGAGGCCGAGAATTGCTCTGGTGCCTCTCATCTTGCCGTCAAGCGCCTGATGCTTCACTTGTAACATTGCGTCCGGCGTGGATAATTGGGGCGGAATAATATTATGGATGGTGGGTATGGCCCTTTCTTCTCTAAGTGGGCTTGCCAGCGGTTAAGCAATGCGTGCTCCATGGTCTTGCCGATGGACGACGGTAGGGATATGGGGTGAAGGTTGTCGATGCTCGGCGGTTTTCCGGGTTTTGGGATTAGTATCATTCCCGCAGTTTTCTACTGTTGCGGGAGGCTGTCGCGCTGCCAGCATTCATTGATGAATGCCGTTAACTGTTCCACGGATCGGTCTTCGAGATTCTTTAGGGCACGAATCGACACCCCGTCCGGGCCCGGCGCCGATCTGCTGTGGAGGTTGTGCAGCACCGTCCTGATCTCTTCTACGTTAAAGTCCTTATCCAATTCTGCGTCCGGATCCCCCTCATATGGTCTGTGTTGTGCGATCGAAGTGTGCGGCAAGTACTTCGCTCGTAACCGGACGGTCACTGCATCTCACCGTGCTTCTCGAGCTCCTTGTGTAATAGACGTGCGAGGCAGTTCCTCTGGTGGGACTTGGTCTTCGTTTCATCCAACAGATGCCTGAGCAGGTTCCACAATTTCCCGTTGTGTAGTTGGCCGTCGACTGCATTGCATAACTCATCTCATTGCTGGCGGTTGAGCGTTCGGCAGTGTTCCTCGATGTTGCGGTTGATCTCAGCTACTCTCTTTCTGAGTGTCCGATTGAGTCTCTGTCCCTTCCACCTGGCCAGGACAGAGTTCTTCGCCTCGATGACATGCGCCAGGCGGCTGTCCATCTTGTCAGTTTCAACCTCAGTTTCGACGGTCTTGGTTGACGCTTTGGCGTCTGCAACCAGCGAGCGGGTCCAGGCTTCGATGTCCGTGATCGTATCTCCTGAAGACTCTTGTTGGTCTTTTTTGTTTCTGAAATCTTCCCAATTGGTCGATTTGAAATTCCGCTTACTGCCCTGCGTCTTGTCCGGAATCTGTACGTGTATTTCGACGATCATGTGGTCACTCCCCACGTCGGTCGACGTGTTTTTTCACGTGGTAGCCGTCGTCCCGGCATTTCGGACGAACGTCAGGTCCGGGGCCATGTCTCCGGTAGTGGAGTAACCGATTCTCGTCGGGTGCGCCGGATCCGTAACTAACGTGAAGTCGAGTTCATGCGCATCTTGCCCGAGTTGTCTTCCTTTCGTCGTGCTGTAGCCGTAACCCCATGCCGTGTCTGCCGCGTTGAAATCTCCTCCTGCAATCTTGAGTGTCTTCTGAAACAGCGCTCGGAAACGTTGGCGGCGTTTCGACGGGCTGCTGTATAAGTTAAGTTTGAATATACTTTGTTTCCTCTGCTTGGTGGGTATCAGTTCGATGAGAGCGTGTTCCATCTGGACGCCGCTTAGTTCGTGGTCAACGAATGTGAGACGCTTCCAAAAGAGCGTGCATACAACCGTCCCCTCGATTTTGCTGCCTTGCGTTTTGTAGCCTGTTAAGGTAGCCGCCTTGGTGAGCGTTCCTTGGAGTAATATTACGTCCGGTTTACGTGTTGCGAGCCTGATGTGTTGCTGTAAAACCACCTTTTTGCCGGCGAAGCCGCGGCAGTTCCACTGCCATATTACTATTCTTTGGTTATCGTTGGCCATGTTGTTGCTGGTGCAAGTTACCCGGCTGCCCCTGATGGTGGCTCGGTCCCGCATCACTGCTCGCCGGTGCGTGTCCGTGTTGCTTGGATATGTTCTTAAAATTTATGGATATGGCTCAATGCATACGTGACCACCGGCCCCACATCTCATGAGCAGTTAGTGCATTGAAGGGACGCTCTAATGAAGGCTTTAGATTGCTGGCATATATGTTAAATTTTAGCATGCCATGGTTCAACTTGCTGAATAAACAGACGATATTTGCGTTAAAGTGAATGACTTGGCACCGGCGTAGCACCTAGAATGCTTGGTGGTCTTCTAAAAGAATGCGCGCCGCTCTGGGCCCTGCTCAGTTGAAACCTTATAACGAACTTTTGAGATACAATGTGCAAAGCAATCACAACAGTCAAGAACAAAGTATATTCGGCTCCACCTGCGTACGATCAGTCGAGATTAATCTGGTCCAGCCTTGCATCACGAAGCGATAACAGTACAAAGATTAGTGGCATTACGCCGTTCTCAATTAAATAAGCATCGACCCGATGCTTCGAAACAATATTTAAAGGTGATCAGAAAAAAACTTTGAGAGCACTGCCGAGACTGCATTGGAGAAATGCCTGAGCATTAGTGTTCGCCGCAACGGTGGTGGCTCCAATTCGACTTTGTTAGCTCTTGGCGATATGACGTCATATGGAATGTTCTAGAACTATCTGAAAACCTGCATATCGTCTTACTTCTTAGACACCGACATTCAAGGCTCAGTTTTTGGTCTACTACTATGGGTTGTAGGCGTGACATCATCAGACGTATGGGATGACATGACACCCCTATGATGTCACATGTGCGTATTAATTAGCCGCATTATTCACTCCCATCAATTAATGCCACCAATTTCACCCACTAAGTACTCTAATCAAGTAAGAGTATTAACTTTACTTGTTAATTGGTGCCATTAAATGAGGAGTAATTTTAGTGCGTAATGACTGACTCGATATTGTTTAATCACTGACTTTGTACACTTCGCCACACCACTCTTTCCACGTTTTGGGGATACAATTTGCGGACACTTCTAGTGCCCACACAGCGTAGTAACGGTTTGCATTGAAATAAACACGGGCACTACAAAATACACACTGAGATTAGACATGTCCTTTACCGTTCGTAATACGGCTTATATATGGACAACTTCAGTTGGACGTGCTTTGTGTCGCTGGTATGCTGTCATTCCATCAGAGACAACTTCATAGTCTAGTTTAGCTAGTCGACGAAGGACATTGTCATCACCATCAGCCTGACTAGGCCCACTGGAGTACAAATTCCTCTCCCATGTGTCTACAATGAGCACAGTCCTTTGCCAGGTGCGGCCACCGTTTCCCCGCAAACGTCTTAATCTCATCCGCCCACATAACTTTCTGCCGGCCCCTGCTACACTTGCCTTCTTTGGAATTCACTCCGCTACCCTTAAGGACCAGCAATTATCTTTGCTTTGCACTGCATGTCCTGCCCAAGCCCTTTTCTTCCTCTTGACTTCGACTAAGATGTCATTAACACGCGTTTGTTCCCTCACCCATTCTGCCCGCCTCCTGTCTCTTAACGTTACACCTATCATTTTTATTTCCAAAGCTCGACGCGTTGTCCATAACTGAACCCAATTCGTTAGCCTCCACGTATCTGCCCCATATGTGAGTACCGGTAAGATACAGCTGTTGTTTACATCAGTACTGTATGCATACGGCAAACCTGTAAGTGCAGCGCAAGGACATGTCAAGAGCCGGCACTTAGAGCGCGCTAACTAGTTTCCCATAGAAAAGCGGGGGCTCGGGAAAGTTTCTCATGGGACGAACTTGCCTTCGCAAGGGACATAGACTACACCAATGAAACGTTTAAGTTTGTCCCAATACGGAAACTGCCGAAAGCTTCTAATGTGTCATAATTTAAGCTTTAAAGGTTTTTTTTTGAAAGAATATTCGCAGTAAAAAGTGTTTCTGCGAAAGGAAAAAATTGTTTTCCACGGTTCACTATATTTGGCGGCAAGAAAAGAAAGCCCTATCTACTCATGAGCAAATTCGGTGATCGTATGCTTTCCTGCATGCTCATTTATTGGAATTTACAGTAAGCATATTTTACTACCTGGCTAATGATTGTTAAATAGGGCTCCCTTGCAATGTATGATTCACAAAAATTTGTACTCTGCAGTCGTAGTCATGTTTTGGGGTGAAACCAAGTACGCCTTGCTATCTTCCGGGCATTCCCACAGAAGATGAAGTGCCCTTTAATAAACACGCATAGACGGTGCCACAGCTTTCCCTCTAGGTAATATTTAGAAACATTATAAACTCTCCATAAACTCTATGCAGTTCACACGAATATTCACTAGAGGGAAAGCTTGCGGCTCTGCACTTCAACCACAATGAACGCCCGAGGCATGCCGGGAAGACAGCGCTTCGAATTGATATCTGGTGGCTTGTTGACTGCGCTACGAACTGGATTTTTTTTGGTTGTCTAATTGCGTTTTCATTATTATAATTTTTATTGATGTTTTGTGTGCATTGTGGTGGTGTAGTTATGCATGCAGATCTAGCGCACGTAGTTCATTTGAGATTAGTAGCATCTGAAGGCGCTTGACTCAGAATGAGTTGAGCCGATGTCTCATGCCTGCTAGGCCTGAAGTCCGCACCCCCCCTCGCTGGGAGCCATTTACGCTCCAAGCCCATGTTGCACCAAGCTGGGATCGCTCAGCAGGAACTAGGGAAACCTGTGCATTGAAAGGTTAAAGGAGCGGAGTTTTTTGTGAATTGAGAACTCAAAAGTCTGCTTCTGTGACCACTCTGCGCATTTCTCCTAGAAGAATCTCGGAGACCCATTCTAAATGCGCGAAGCAGAGATGGGCACTTTCACGAGGGCGAACCCTCATGAAGGCGTACTCACCCTCAGCTCATGAGGATTTCACTCGGTGAGATAAGGGTGAGGTAGGTTGGGCGGATGAAATTTCGTGAGGACGAGGGTGAGCGAGCAAAGACATGGTGAGGGGAGGGAAGACATGATGAGGTGAGGGCGAGGGAGGGCAAGGTACACAGTCAGAGGGCAAGACTGGAGCCCCGAAACCTAGTCTGAGCTAATGTTTCTTGTCTGGACAGCCCGTTATTGATTCCCTTTTATAGCGCTAGATTTTAGGGCGAAGGTTCGCAGGGAAGACGTAATTTCTGCAGTCAGAAAGTACAGGATGGTGAACAGCTGGTTGTTCTCCGTAAGAACTTAACACTGCTCGATCTCAGCTTCTTTTATCTGAACTCTTTGCGCCATTTCACAGCTCACGGATGGTATACTTGTTAAGGGCACAGGGTAAGGTAAAATTAGAAAAAAATCGTTTTTTTTTCTTTTGGAATTTTAGATGTTCAATTCTTTCTACACATGTTCCATGATCGCACTTTCCTCAGAAAGCCATATTTACGGCTGAAAAACGCTTTTTCCGAAACCAAGTAGTGAGCGGCCACGCCCCCTTTCAGGATTAACGTCAATTTTTTCAACCAAAAAGTCCACCACCTGATTTCAAAACTTGTCTAAAATCAGCTACATATAAAAAATTGTCTGGCAACTATTGTACAGCTCCTCTTTTTTAGCCAAGACAATCCTGAGACGCTTTGCACGTTTTTTCCACGTTTCTGCAACCTTCATGCAGCTGCGTCCGAGTGCTATCCCTTTTGATCAGTATTGTAAATTGTGCCGGTGTTGGTTGCTGCTGATAAGTTGAGATGCCCAGGGCAAAGAAGGCCTTCGTCAGGCGTGAATTTCACGGCAACCGCTACGCTCATCGTGAAAAAGCAAAAGGATGTCCACGACCGAATGAAATCCCGAACGCTGAACGCGCCAGCTCCTCGACATCGAAGCTTTCAAGATTTTCTCTGTGCTTCCAGGAAGAGGATGTGCTACAGAGCTGCAGCCAATATGCCTTAATGGACGTGGACGGCATTTGTGCCGCAATTACACAGATTTGTGTGTGCAGAGAGTGCGGTGGAAGTGTTGAGCTCATCGAAATTGTGACAAAACGGGTAGGTGTTGCAAGCGTTTACAGTTTGAACTGTGAAGTGTGTAGTGCCGTACAACGATTTGAGACGTCGAAGAAAACTACTTCTGGCCTCTATGAAGCCAACCTCAGGTTAGTGTATGCCTTGAGGTCCATTGGTAAGGGAATGGCGGCAGGAAATATACTCTGTGCTATGCTAAACCTTCCTAAGCCGCCGACAAAGTTTGCGAAATACAATCAAGAGCTTCTAGGTCACATCGAAGCTGCTGCTCAGGAGTCGATGAAAAGGGCAGCTGACGAAGCTGTGCAGCTGAATGAGGGGGATAAAGACATCGCAGTTGCTCTTGATGGAAGCTGGCAGAAGCGAGGCCATACTTCCAATAACGGCATAGTCTCTGCGACCAGTGTAGACTCTGGGAAAGTGCTGGATGTGGAGGTTTTGTCTAAACGTTGTCCAAAGTGCAGCATCAAGGGTACAAACAGTGACCCCCTTCATAGAGAGGTGTGCCAAAGCAACTGCCAAGGCACCAGCGGTGGAATGGAAGTCGCAGGAGCACTGAAAATTTTTGGCAGGAGTGAGGAGCTTCACGGCGTTCGATACGTCAAATACCTTGGGGATGGTGACAGCAAGGCTTTTATGGCTGTGAAGGCACAAATGCCATATGGTGATTCCGTTGAAATATCCAAGGTTGAGTGCATAGGGCACGTGCAAAAAAGGATGGGCACAAGGTTACGAAGGCTAAAAAAAGGAAACAAAGCAGGAAAACTCTCTGATGGAAAGAGCCTCTCGGGCCGAGGCCGACTGACTGATGCAGTAATAGACAAGCTCCAGACGTACTATGCTTTGGCCATCAGAAGAAATGTAGGAAACCTGGATGAAATGCGAAAGGCCGTTTGAGCAACCTTCTTCCACTTATCGGCCACAAACGATGACCCATGCCATGGACTTTGCCCAAAGGGACCTGATACGTGGTGTGCCTTCAACAGAAGTTAGTCAGAGGGCAAGCCATTTTTCCACAAGGAGAGTTTGCCTGCATCTGTCTTGGAGGCTATCAAACCCATTTATAGGGAGCTATCGAAGGCTGAGCTCCTAGAGAAGTGCCTGCATGGGCGAACTCAAAATGCAAATGAGTCGTTCAACCATGTTGTTTGGGAATGCGCGCCAAAGAATGTGTTTGTTAGGTTTCGGACCCTACGGATGGCAACACTGGATGCTGTTCTTTCATTTAATGATGGTAGCATCACACGGGCCAACGTTTTGAAGGCGTGTGGATTGAACCCAGGGAGCAACACCATCAAGTGGCTGAGGGAAGCTGACCATAAGCGCATGTACTTTGCGGACCGAGCAACACGACAGCTTACAAAAGAGGCCCGACAGTCAAAACGACAAGCCGAAAAGCGAAAAAATGACGGCGACAGTGACTACGAAGCAGGGGGCTATTAAACAATTACTATGGAGGCGTTTCTGCGAATAAAAAATGGTTTTTCACATCTTTTTTCTCTTTACGCTCTATTATCTCAAAACAGTGTTTTTTCTTACAAAGGTACCATTATTTCCAATGCCTTTCAAGACAGACGGCTGATTTTTTTTTGCAATCATCTACATAAGTGTTGCCAACTACTGAACTAGAATTAAGCAATTTCACTGAGCAGTTATTCTGTTATGAATTTTGAAATGCGCAAAGAAAGGCCAGATTTGTGTACTATCGGAAAACATTTTATTAAAAATCGAATTTTCAACACATTTCAAATATTCTAGTCCAGTAAAAAGAGCACAAAATTTGGCAAACAATGATATATGTATTATTAGGCTACTGTTATTAGTTAATGAGAAACATGTACCTCAACATGGCCTAAAATGCATGGGAAGTATAGGGCTTACCCTGTGCCCTTAATGTGGACTGACAACAGAGTTTTTTCTTGTCCTCTTCATGCTTTATAGTCATCTTGTGCCGTTCCAAAACAGTGTGTTCCCAGCAAAGAAATGCATGTCGCAGGCTGTGAGATATGGGTAGGTATTACCGTTTCTGCTGGCCTGCAGCCATCCATCAGAACTATTTTCCCTTTCACAACGCACTTAATTGTACTGATTTTTTATTTACCTTTGGGCGGGCTGAGTTTAAGCCCGAGCCCCGGTTGTCACTGCTCATTTCAGTGCTTTTGGAAAACTTTGCACAAAAAGATAAAGTTTGATCATAGGATCGAACTTTCACCTAATATTGCAGCTCGAAAGTCCAGCTTCTCCACTGCAGCAAAAATTAAACAGGCGCGCACGAACAAGAACTTATAGAGAAAAATGCATAAGGCTGTACCATTTTAACCGGGCCGCAACTGTTAGTAACTCTCGGTGCCGTCAATTTTGGGTAGCCGCTGTTAAGGACATTGTGCACGTGTCTTGCTTTGATTTCTATTCAGCTTCGCTTCAGCGGAAGCTCCTACGATGAAACTGAGTACCTGCTTTAAAATTTGGCTGCGTTTGTTCTGTAGATGACGTCTTGAGCGATGTGAAACGAGCCTGCTCATGCCGTTCGTTGCGGCGTGAATACTCCATCGAGTCAGGGGTGAGCCCTCAGTGGCGCGACGCCGCTGGTAGTAGATATGGGCTCCTAGCTGGGCTCCTGCTTTTGCTTTCGCTAGCCGGTAATCCGCTTCCCGGGCGTAAAGCACAGGAAGTGCATTTCGATGGCGAGTCTACCGTATAAACCCGGTCCTTGGCTGAGAGTTAACTCGACTTGCGTGGTCGTTTCTTCTTTTCTGCCCGCCGGTTGATACTTTCTCAATTGCGCTCGTCTCTCGCTGCTTCGGTATCTTTGTTCTGAGGTTTTGTTTTGCCGATCGTCAAACCCGATTGTTTAAAATCCGTGCGATATGGTTTAGATAAACAAATGACTTTTGGGCTGCCACCCCGCAACCCGAAGTTCTAGCGTTTTCCTTTGCTTTGCCTTCGCATGCTTTTTTTTTTGCGCCTCCCGCCACTGAGCTCATAGGCAGCTGCTGCGTTCCACGCTGCAATTAATGTACGCCGGGTTTCGAGAGAGCAGACACCTACGAAACAACCAAGCACGCTGCTAGGCGCCATAATGTGCCTGAGAATTCGTCGGCCGGGCGGTGGGCGATTCGGATCTCCGATCGGCTAGAGAGAGAATGGTCTGGTACCAAGAAATTACTTTCGACTACACAAATGGCAAACAAATTCCCTCCACCGCACCCCTCGTTCAAAAAAAAAAAAAGGCAAGGTGTAGTCTGGAGGCCGTTACGCGCAGGAATGTCCCTCGGACAAACGCCCAGAGATTTTGCGGCTCTCCAACCTAGAGCAGTGGGAGATTGCGTCGTCCGGCTCGGGCCCGAAGGTACAACTCCGTTCGACGGGCAGGGGCTGTGCTATGTAGCCACCTGACGTCCAGTCTGCAAGCGAGCCCATTGAACTTTAATCCGAATATCCCGTCATTCCCTTCCTTATACTTCCGATGAATAAAGTTTTTCGAGTACAACTGAAACGAGGGCCCGCAGGCCGCTGACGCGGCCTGCACGTGCCCTTTCAAAACGGTGTTCGCGGCTCGTGTTCTAGGGCTCGAAGCAGACCGTGCGGTCACGGAGTGTAGATTAATCATTGTTTCTCGTTTTAAAGAGCACAGATAAAAACGTTTCCAGCTAAATTCTCTGTAAGGCCAAGAATAAAGAAATACAAAAGGAGAAGTGCGGGTTTTGAATGCACCTCTTCACCCACTCGACGCGCACGCGCTAGGCGGGGGTTGGAACCCGACGGCGGCGGCCTCGTTTTGGTGCATGAAGGCGAAACTCCGAAGTCATCCGTGTGGTGTGCAAGGCCAGAGCACGTGAGATTCACTCTCCCCACGGCGCCTCTTTCTTTCACTCTCCCTTTTCTCCCTTCCCTAGCGGCGCTATCGTGGCGTCCATTGTGAACTGAGACGATTACTGCGCCTTTCAGTTCCTCAAAAAATTAAGAACGCAGGCGTCGTTTTCATTGGCTCTCGCCTCTCCGCTATGGAGAAAGCCAGCACCAGCATCGCGGAACGAACTCAAACTTGAAGTTTTCTGTTTACAAGCAAAGCGGTATGATTGCTTGATCGTCGCGTTGGATCCGTGCAAGTTGAGCTTAGCTAAGTTCGAAACAATAGATGAAGCGCCAGGTTCCTCCAAGAAGCGCAAATCAGACGATTACTCAGGATTGGCTATCAAAAGCTACAGAATGGATACTGATTTAAAAGGACACTTTACGTACCTCGGTCATATGAAAGACACTAGCTGAGTGATAAGGAAGTGCACTAACTGCAGCAAGGAACTGCGAGGAAACGGAAACGACAAATGGAATTTCGTCCGGCACATGAAGGTAAGGTGCATTCTTTATTGCTTGTTTGATAATAGCTTTCTACGACTGCTTGTGCTATTATGCATGCGCGCTGACTGATAATAGCTTTCTACGACTGCTTGTGCTATTATGCATGCGCGCTGACGTCTTTAAATACAAACCCGGTTATCTGCGCTCTAATCCTAATTTAAAACTGATTTTGACCGCATTGCAGAAGCTCCATCCGGATAAATTTCGTGACAGTTCTCACCTCAGTAAGCCGTCGTTGGAAGCATTTCTGAAGGAAACTAAGGATGCTGTCGCGAAGGGTTCGCTACAAAGCACTGAGCAGAAAGATTTTGAGAAACTTCTGTTAGATCTTGTACCAGTTGATGGGATGCCACTCAGCGTTGTGGAAGGGATTGCTTTTAGGAGCTTTACCGAAAAGCTCCTGCCAAGTTTCAATCATGTGTCCAGGAAGACAATAACCCGTCGGTATGTGTGAATTTTATACAGGCTTCATGCAACAATACTTTTTTACGTTTGCGTAACTTCCCTCCCAAGGTTTGCATTGCCTGCCCATTTCTATTTTAGCTTGCAGTTTGGGCACATTGTTTGTACTTTTTAATAGTTTGTTTAGGTTCACAATAGAGGGCGAAAGCATAGTGAAGCCAGCGTTGAGATTATAGCTGCGTCATATCGAGTACCGCTCCTTGCAACTGTCCTTGGACTTGTGGATGAGCTTCTCTAAGGAATATCTCATTGGAGTTAAGGTGCACTTCATAGACTCAGCGTGGGAACTGAGGTTCTGGCATTGGCGACATTCGAAGAGGTTCACACAGGTTGGTTATGAGATTTTTACCGTTCAGTTAAAGTATTTTCTGCACTCATAGTTGCGTTATTTTTATGCAAACTTTCTTTAATAGAAAACAACATAGAAAGTAACGTTGAAAGCTTGCAACACAAGCACGATCTAACGCCAGAACACATTGGTTTTGTCATGGCGGACAACACTGCAAACATCGTGAAGCATTCAGGGTGCCGTCGACTTAGCAACAGAAATGGAAAAGTGTGGTCCATTTAAAGAAGCAGGAGCGCAGCATTGCCGAAGACGATAGCGACGACGGCGACGACGAAGGAAGGGAATATGAAGGCCAGGAATACTGTGATCTTCAGGTCGTCGCCATCACAAGGCTAAAGTGGGAGAGGCTACCGTGCTGTGCGTACACCCTCCAGCTCCGCGTGAACAGCGCAATCAAGTCTGGCGAAGACGCAAGCAAGCTCGTAAACAACATATCTTGAGTGGTCTCTGTCTTCAGCCGCTCGCCACACTGGCTCTCAATTCTGAAGAAATCGTGTGGAAAAAGCCTCAAAATGCCCTGCAGGACCAGGTGGAATTCACTACTTTACGCAGCAGAGCGCCTGTGCGAGGTAAGTAGGCCAAATCAGGCCAAGCGTTTGGTATATGCATTGTAGCGTATACCCGCCTAATTATTGGTTTTTTTACGTCAGCAGGTAGTACATTGGAACAAACAGTAGTGTATGTGTGCAGAGTGCCGTAGCGCGTAGTGCTATTCCATCAGATTCTTGAGAACGTAAATAACGTTGTCATCTATTGTTAATATAGTGAGAGCGCTGGCAACGCAGTGACGGGACTGATTTTCAGTGTTTCGCGTTGCGAATTGCGCTCGCGAGCCATCTCTGGTGATGGATGTGGGTCTTAGATTGGTTGAAATTAGCCAAAAAAAAAATCGAGTTTGAGAAAAACGCATTTTCGGCATATTTCTGCCTTCAGGAACCTGCCCTGAAAATATTAACGCTAAATTCGATTAGGATGTACGGTATTACTAGTAAAGATAAGTTCTTCCTTCTTCACGCCTCACTTCCTTCTAGGTGTTCATACATTCGGCGTTGGATTCATAGCAGATGGCCGGACAGTGGACGAACAAAGATCTTACAACACCTAAAATAAACTGCACACAGAAGAAACAGCGGCTATGCACTCAGGTACCAAAGCTGTCATAAAAGCAACGCTTGAGCTCCAAGCTCAGTCTGCACGGCTTGCCGAAAGCCG
Organism: Amblyomma americanum; assembly: GCF_052857255.1. Taxonomy (NCBI): domain Eukaryota; kingdom Metazoa; phylum Arthropoda; class Arachnida; order Ixodida; family Ixodidae; genus Amblyomma; species Amblyomma americanum. The sequence continues at coordinate 173,849,136 of NC_135498.1, read as the reverse complement.
GGGCCTGTCTAAATCACTTCGCGAAGCCTGACCTAGAACCACGTAACATGATGCAACACGCTCTTGAATTGCATAGTTCCATATTTGCAGACAAGACCGAGGACGCCGAGAAAGAGTGAGAGAGGAGGCGTCGCAGCACACGCAAACTAGGCCTCCCTCCCCCATGCCTTCTCAAGAGCGATGTATCTGAAAATCTGCCCGGGCGCGCGGTTCTTCAAGTTCGAGGTGAGGATGTCCAGGCCGTGCGCTTGGAGGCTGGGATGGGCTTACAGCCGCGCGCGCCTTTGGGAATGTTGGGAAGAGTTCTTTCTCTTCTTTTTTTGGTCGCGCGCTGAAAACGAGTTCCTTATAGTTTGCCCCGCTCACGCCGCAGCTTCGCTACTTTTGTATCGCAGCGCTTCGAACGCAACACGCCTTATTCTGGCAGCGTGACGTCGTCCTTGGTCTTCAGCCGCGGGTTCCATGGGCGCTTTGGTTTTTGCGCCGAGTGCGCGGGAAATACGGTGAATGTGGAAGAGCGAAACACCGGAGGTCCATCTTTTCGCTCCAAAAGGCACCGTGGATACCGGGTGTGGAAAGTTTTATTTCGAGACAGTTACCAGCTGTAGGTAATATTAGTAATTATGCTGCTGTACTTCAGACGTAATCCTTATAAATGTTTACCTATCAATATTAAGACCACTTTATTGCACAATATGAATATTTTTAGCTTTCAGAGCACTGCAACAGCCACGCGTAGTAGTAAATTTAGTTTGTATCATGTTGGTTGCAGGGGAGAAAATGGCTCTATGGCGAGACTTTCCTTGGTATGTACGGCCATGTGTTTAGAACGTCCTTTCCCGTGAAGTGCAGCGCTACACAACGATGTCATTATTGTGGCCATAGGTGCATTGTAGCAACTGTTATATTTATCTTAATCTTGAGTTGAGTTGGATACTTTTAGAGAGTGCAGCCAGCCTTTCGGGGCTTTCTTTTTCTTGTGGGTGACAGTTACAAATTTGGTAGCGCTGTATTTGCACTAAATTATTATTGTACGGTGATGCTATGTTGCTCAAACAACATATTTGCATTTTAAAATTAAAATTGTAATAACAGAAAGTTAAACAAAAATAATCACTGTAAATGTCAGACCCAGTTCTTATCTATAAATTGCTTTCAGACGAATAAAAGTAGCATCACGTCATGGAGCATGTCTTTGGCATTGATGTCACACACTTACTTTTTGTGTTGGCAAGGTGAAATTTTTAAAAGGCTCCGCAAGATATATCATATAGTTTATTATTCAAATATTATTATTTCTTGAACCAGTGTAGCTATGAAAAGCCTGTTTATAGTTTTGAGGCCGGCATAAAAAACTCAGCAAGACTGGTGACTTGTATTAAGTTTTGACGAAAATTAAGAAGAAAAATTTCAAGTACTGCATTCGCCTTGAATCATTTATTTGTCGCAGTATGTGATATACGATTGAGCGTCAGCCCAGTTAAGATGCGCTTCGTTACAAATTACAGCAGAGCCGCTTGAGGAAAAGGTCTTCTCTGCACAGTTCAATAAATGCAATACGTCGTTTTACAAGTAAATCAAATATCGATTGGTCTCAGGAATCGCTTCTCTATAGCGCCTTTATTAAATGTTAAAGCACTGGCAACCTAATTCCGTGGTTTAGCTTGAATTCACTGTGTAGTTCGAGTCCTGGCCCCACTTTGTTCATTAAGAAACCCTTCCATTTTCTAGGCTGATATTTTTGCAGCTGTCATGGACACTCTGCGACGGCGCAACCAATATAAGAAGGACAACGTTACTCCCGATGCTCTCTTCACCCTAGAAAACCTGAATGGTTTTGTTGCCTTGCTGAGGCCAATGGCCGACGCTACGAGCACTGTGCAGGGCCAAGGAGTAACATCGTCTTTGGATATTGTTATAATCGTCAATGGTATGTCTATTGTGCATTGCGTCTGCTTTCAGAACCTTGCTGAGACTAGTGAGAGAGCAAAGGGTCGAGCATCAGAAGTTTCTTTGCGCGTTATATCCATAATGTATTCTTACCGTATGTAAAAAAAATGGAAACCGTTGAAGCCAAAATGTCGCTACAACCGGAGTTTCACTTATGTTTCTACATTGTGTGACCAGCTAGCGAGATAGCGACAAGAATCAAACTTTGTTTCCCGCCGATCGCTCGCTGGCGCCAGTAGTTTTTTTCATTTCGCAACTCCATCTAACAGTGTCAATGCATGTCTCGCCTTTCTTTCCTTGACGTTTGTGTTTGTGGTTCTTTGAAGCTAGCTTTATGAAATATATTTTGTAGACAGTTAACGACCCCAATCCCAAAAAATCGCTTTCAGGTAACATTCAGGCGCCTATGGTACACAAAATGCGAGCTATTGTTTTTCGATGATCAGCGATACAGGAAATAATGTGCAATTGCTCGTTTCACCAGAGCTCCAATCGTACTTTCCTCTCTGTTACACCGATCGGCCCTGAGAGTAAATAAAGGAAACGAAACACAGCGGGCTTTTCGGCTTTAACACGCTGTCTGTTGTCATAACGAAGTAGCACAGAGGCATTTACATTTCGGCTGTACAGATATATGAGAGAGAGGAAAGTCTGAGCATTCGTTTATTGATTATTCCTTAATTTTGCGTGACAAGCGCAGTTTTTTCTGCTTCGTAAATAGTTGTCCTCTTGGAGTATATTGAAAAATTATTCTCAAAATTTAGTAGAGAAACAACGAAAAAATTTTTAATTTTGTTTAAGAAGTTCCCTCTCACATTGCTCACGGCAGTACATGTTTGTGATTTTAGCCTACCGCAGAATTCAAGCAAACGAGGAGAGAAGATTTCCAGTCCTTCGCCGGGAGCTGCTCATTAAACTGAAGGCGCATTTCTCTTCAAATGTGTACGAAACGCCATTCATACTCGCTGCTGTCCTCCACCCGAAGATCAAAACGCACATATTCAGTGAAAAGTTCTTCCCAGAAGGATTCCTGCACAGCACGGCTTCACTGCCAAAAAGCCTCTTAATCCAAGAAGTGACGAGGGCCACTCTCTCAATGCCTACGGAGACGCAAGATAGGAGCCGCCTTAATGAAAATTGCATTTTGATGTTCAGCACATGCAAAGTGCTGCCTATCACATTGTACGGAAGCAATAATAGCTAAATGATTCTTTCAGTGCTCTACATATTTTGGATTTGATTCTCTAACCATACAGACAGCATCAAAGAACTCGCCACTTTCCATGATCCGATTACTTCCTCTATTTGGTGTTTATGCCGAATGTAGAACTGCTCGTTTCACCTGAGTTTCGAAACGCGGTTCCATGTTTCTGAAAATAGACTGGGAAAATTCCCAAGTTGTAGCTCCTTATTACCTACTTATCGCGTGAATCTAACGCTGTAAATCTGTATTTATCAATTGAATATTTCCGAGTTAGAAGCTAGAAGGAGCAGGTAAAGTCCCGAAGAAATGAGCACTGTCTTGTCCTTGAAACTGTTCCTTTTGAACCATTGTTGTGCTCATTCTACTAGAATGATCTATTATTATTTAGGAAACAGTTGGGCGCTCCTAATCATACCTCCGTGGAACTAAACAGCGACATATCCGTGATCCTGTGGCTCCTTGTGCGACAAAGATTTGATCTCGTCTTTTTTATGTCTCATATGTACTAGTTAGTTTGAACGGAATGCAAAAAAAGAAAGTAGCTGGAAACGCCGCACAAGGCCTCAATGCTGCTCCGGCACTTATTATTTGACCAAAAAAGAGCACGGCGCCTCGTGCACAGTTGCTCTTCCGGGCTTTTGAAAACTTAGCATGCGCCGGTCCCCATTCCGCACAGTTGCTTATAATGCATATTTCCATTCTGCGTCACTGAGTTGCTTTGGGACATTAAACCCCCTAAACCAAACCATTCTGCGTCATTAATAAGGCTCGAAATCGTTTTTCTTTCTTTCATTTAAAAATATTGCGCAATTATTTGTTGCCGTCTGTACAGCACACAATTAGTGCTGTGAAATCTTACTAGCTCCAGTTGGTGGTGGTGGTGGTGGTGGTGGTGAAAAGCATTTATTCTGTATAGATATAGCTCCAATTTAAGTCGCCATAAAACTTATGGTCAAATTTTTCTGTTCTGTACAGGAAGCGAAGAGTCTGCAATAATGCCAAAACATCGGCACAACAGCTCGGTGTTCGAGTTCCTTGAAGACCAGCTCGGAGGAGACAATTCTTCGTAGGGAGAAAGCCAAGAGAGCGAGGTGGAGATTTACCTCCACGAACCGATCTGTGAAGAAGAAGACGCCCTCAAGTACTGGAGAGCAAACCAAGAAAAATATCCAATTCTAAGCCGTCTGGCTAAGAAGTTCTTGGCAATACCAGCATCTTCCGGCGATACTGAAAGACTCTTTTCCACAGCAGGCGCTATTCAAAGGGCGCGGAGGTCGAGACTGAAAACTGACAGGTTGGCTCAGATGCTTTTGTACAAAGAGTACCGCCTCAAGAAGAGCACCAAAGAGGGAATGATGCTGCTCACTTCCACTAATTGTGCATATCACCAATAAAGATTTTCAGAAATATAAAAAGAAACCGCTGTATCTCTTTACACTACCTAAATCTTAGCGGTGGTTGTTACATTCCACAAGAATTCTACCAAGGCAATTTTAGTACTTGTCGTAAAGTTCATTCAAGCCAATCTCACTCAGCTGACTCTTAGCCAAACTCGTCTGTGCTACGCTGCAACCACATACTATAAAAATACGTTTTTCATTACTGGTTATCATGGCAATCTTTCCAATCTTCCATCGTAGCTGTATAGTACTTACAGCGCGCTTCCTGGAACAGGCCGCTAAGTCCTTGGAGCTGCGATATGTTGCCATGAACTGCCACCAAGGCGTCGCACTCGAAGCGCACACTTTCGTAGGCGAGAATCAAATCATATAAAAAGGGAGAACAACTTACCATGAGCTCTATGTGGCGTCATCTTGCTCAGCCGCGATGAATTGCGCGCAATCGTACGCAGTCAAGGCGGCTGAATCAGATAAAATTTGAAACCTTTTGGAGGTGAATGTGGCCCGTTCGAGTGCCGCGAGAAGGTATAGTAGATTTATTCCTGCACGTACAAGCCGAGGTTTTCGACACACCCGCACTAGCAGGTGCTGGGTTGGGCGGGGTGTGCACCTGCTTCTGTGAGCGCACAGTAGGTAATCCACTATACGTCCGCGCTAGTCAGTCTGCAATATGCTAAATCTTTCTATTTTCGCTGAAACTGCCTTATAGCAAGCCGGTGCCGCAAAGTGTGGTGGGTAGCCGCTGGGGTGGCTCAGTGGTTATGGCGCATATCTGGTGACCCTAAAGACGCGGTTTTGATCCCGGCCGTGGCGGTCGCATTTCGATGGAGGCAAAATTCTAGAGGCCCGTGTACTGTGCGATGTCAGCGATGTCTGTGCACGTTAAAGAGCACTAAGTGGTCGAAATTTCCGGAGTCCTTCGCTGTTTTTTGTGCTTTTGATAGGACGTTGTGCATGCCATCTTTAAGTGCCTGCTTCTCTTGAACCGCGCTCACGTTGCAGGCATGCTTCTGAATAAAATTTGTGTCTGTATGCTCCCACCTGCATGCTGTTCCGAGACTGCAGCAACTCCCCAAAAAATAAATAAAATAGAATAAACCGAACGAAAGTATGGTGGGCAAAGCCAACCATTTTAGTCTTACCATGGGAATAAAGCAGCAGTCTAAATACCTTCGTCTGAATCATCGCTCGCTCCGCCTTGCATTGTACGAGGAGCAAGCAGCAAACAGCTATAGTGATCTCCAAATAACAGGAACGTCCCTGGCTTCATTTATGTTCCTGCTCAGACGTATGACCATTTAACTGCGTGCGTGATTTTATGAGCCAAATTGTTTGCAGGCATGATCGAGAATTGATACTCAGCGTTTGGATAATGCGTAGACTTGCAAGAAAAACAAAAAACATGGGCAGTTTAGCTTGTGGTTGACCGCGAAGTATCGTGCGCTACCACCATTAGGCCCGGTGTTTCTTGGTTTATCCTGACTTTATATGCTTGTGTTTGACATGAACGGGTTTACCTTGGTTGATATATTATATGAAGTAAGTTTGCGTGATATTGATCATTTTAGATTGGCACTGCGGTAGAATTGGGCATTCTCTACATTCACAAGTCCCTAGGAGTCCTGATTTCTCTCCTGGCGTGGTGGTGCAGAAGTTAAGCTGCAAGCCACAGCCCTGCGATGGCAGCTGCTGTTATTGGTGGGGCTCGCGAAACGCAGGTTGTTGTTCCTGAGGAATCTCTCGCGACTAATTATTAATTGAACTTCCACGATGAGCAGTTTACTAACAGTCCGATGGGCAGGTAGTAATGACGTCACATAGTCATGTGACCCAGGGGGCCCACGTGCCAGAAGCAGGCTTGTGAAAGGCAGACAACCGCTTTCGGCGGAGTGGAAGCCTTAGCGCTAGGGCAGTAAGATGGCAACCACACGCATATTTCACTCGATACTCGGGGAGTTAGTGATTACCGTTATTCATCCCAAATGATGCATTTTAGACTTCCCGTTATATTTTCAAGAGATCTGAATAACGTTTAATTTTATGCAACAGCATAAGAGCCCCACTGCAGCAAAAAGCAGGCATCGAACCCGGGGAAGACAACATCCTGCCTGTACGAACTGCCAAGCTCTCGAGCTGTGCTTGCAATGCCGTCGTCTCGTCACGTGCCCGCATTTAAACTGCCAGTCTCTCTGGCTCTGTTTTGAAAACGTGGTCCTGATCATCTTTCATTCGTGAGCCTGGAAGCGTCATCAGACATCATGCAGCAAACCGCAAAAAATGGCGGGAGATTGGAAGCAATGAAATTCAGAAGACCGAATGCTATAGTAGCGTCATCGGGTAGTGGTAGTTAGGCGACCTACAAACCTTCCCTATTCTGAGTCTATTCTGTGCTTTGCTCTTATTGTAATTGTCGCAGGAAATGCTACTGCATTGTTTCCTGAATATTCCTGGCGCACTTTAATTTTTGCACACAGGCAAAACCACATGCTGATTTGATTTTAGCAGTGAATATAGATAATAATGAAATGTTATAACTGCAGGACACATCTGTGCATGCAGTTCCTGCCAGGAATAAAGTCGGAGTGATAATTTGGGGCTGAACTCGTTACTCTCTTGCTTTTCTATCACCTGTTAGCTCAAACAATACGCACACACGTAAAAAACACATAACAATAAAAGCATCTAGGTTGTCGTCTAATAGTACATTCCGGGCTTGTCTTATATGTTTATTACTCAGTAATATCGCCAGAAGTAGCAGACTACAAAAAAATAACCCGAGTTTTATAACAACTGTTATGAGGGTGAGGGTGAGGGAAGGCCGACGATGTGAGGGTGAGGACAAGGGAGGGCCAGCAAGTTTTTAAAGTGATGGTGAGGGTGAGGGGGGGCAGATAATTTTTCAGTTTTAGGGTGTGGGTGAGTGAGGACCACGGATTCAAAAGTCAGGGGGAGAGAGGAAAAGAAAAATGAGGGCAGTTGCCCACCTCTGGAGCGAAGTACTTCGACAAACGCCGTTTACGTTAACCGTACTTGCCGATGGACTGCGTGCTTCATTTCCAAGACTGGCGGTGGCCCCGCATTGCATGCAGGAATGTCTTCTGCTTCATGAATTAATTCACGCAAATGCCCGCATTACTTGTCAGCGTGCGGCCGTCACTTACTTGTGGTTGGACAGGTTTCCGCTTCCTAATTTATGTTTTGATTGGCAAAATCAGTAAGCGCAGCGTCAGGGAATGGCCGGCGCTAAGCACATGCAAACTGCTTTCTCATAGGAAAGCGAAGGTTCCCGCAAGTTTGCCGTGGCACGAACTACAGCCTACGCAAGAACAAGGGGCGCGAACCCGCAATAGTAAACTGCACGAGTGAAGCGTTTCTATTTTTCACTATGCAAAACGGAAGCTTCTAAAGTGCGGCAGTTTAGGCGATAACATTTTTTCTTGCACGAATATTTGCTCTAAAAAGTGTGGCTGTGAAAAAAAAAATTATTTTCCCCGGTTAGCTCAATTTGGTGACTTGAAGAAAAGCCCTCTCTCTCACCATCCACAAATTCGGACGCCGTCTGCAGAAGCCTAGCTGACCGGGGGCGTTACAGCGGAGCAAACTGCGCACTCGAAGAGAGAAGGCTTCGAAACATTCCCTAGCGAAAGGCCCTTATCGTTCAGCTACAAACCTGCAAAGTGCCCCTTGCGCTCAGTTAAATGCGGCACAGTGTGCTGCATTGTTTAACAGCGGATGCTTTTCGCTTGAGTAGAAGGGTGTCTTCGCCTGAGTTCCTGGCCTATGAAAAGGTAAATGAAGACACTTTGTATTTCCGGGCAACCCATGTGGATGTGATCCTTGGGGTTCTGAACCCCTTTCTTATAATCTGGAGACAGCTACCAGCCCTACTACAAGGGGAGCTCTCTCCTTATTTGCAAGCGACATGATTCCATATTCCATGTTCCATGTAAGTAAAGCTAAGTCCAACAGAATGCGTTCATAGTGCGCTAGGACACTAAGCATCACGGTGCACTTAAGAGGAGAACAGGTTACACTTCCGCTAAAGCGACTTGTAAATTTCTCTCCTGAAGTGTTTACTCACGAGCCACTGAAAAGAATGCCATAGAGTGCTCTTTTTATACCCCGATTTTTTCGATTGTGCCCAACTGGAGTAGGCACTCGTCGCTGGTATGAACCCAATGTTCCGCTCCTTCCTTTCTGCAGTCTTTTCCAGCTGCTACCCAGACGGCTGTTTACTACTTCTTGTATTTCTCTCCTTTTGTTTAAGCGAAAAGGTCCAGTACGCTAAATAAAGCAGTCGTCGCGTAGGCTGGAGAACGACCTTGAGCGACTCAGCCCAGCAACGTTAGACATGAACAACCATATGTTGTACAGCTATGGTATCGAACCCTTTACCACTGACCTTGGCCCAAGATCTTTAGTTGACTTTTGACCTCTCACTTTTGGCAATTGAGCTGATCTCTGAGCTTTTAATGTGGGTGACCTTGATATTGACCTTTGACCTTAAAAACATCCGATGGGGTGATGTGTAGCTATGTGATGACGTCCGATGATGGTGTCGTAAGACCGTGTGATACCACGCATAGCCACATGATCGTGTGCGTATATATAGAACGGCTGTCGCGAGCGTGTAGCAGCGCTATCATGGACTGTTGTTCCTATATATGCTCCCGCAGGGAACAGAGTTGCGCGTCTGTTTTCACTCGCCGCTCCGAACGCCATTCGCTGAGAGGCGGTCACATGATTTTCGTGACGTCAGGTGTTTAATTTTCAGCGGGGAAGCTGATTTCGAATGTGCAGTGCCGAGCGACCCTTCGTCAGCTCGACACCTCACGTGAGCCCACGCTGTCAGCTACATTACCCACATTTCGCGTCCACACCTGTGGCGTCAGATTTGGGGTTCTGCTGTGGCAGTGTGCCACGCAGTTGTCAGCTATGACTGCGTGCAGTGCGCCAAACTGCAGCAAACGCACTGGAAACGGCCAAACGTTTTACGAAATGCCATTTGGAAGTTCGGTGGGTGAAGTGCGTCCGAGATTAAAGCGGCTTTTGAGAATGGGCAGAATAACACAGATGAATGGATAATGCTTTTTAATAAAAATTAGGTAAGCTAATAATATAAACGAGAAAGAGTACTTTCAAGTTACTTTAAAGATTCGTTATTCCACGGCATTTAGCATTTAGGCAAGCAATTGAGGATGAAATTTTTTCGTTAGGTCAGACGCGCCTGTCCAACGCATTGGTGTTGCTTTAGTCTGCTTGCCTATAACAAGCTGCAAAAATTTTTAATTCTAGGGAGATGCTATTTCATATTTTGCGTGCATAACTCGCACAGAACACTCGGCGGCGCTAGTTCTGAAAAGGTAATTCATCATAATACTTTTTTTTTTCTTAAGACGCGCACAGAGGAAGACAGGCCGGGAAAGATGCTTCTCATCGGGGACGGGGCTTCTTGTTCATCTCAAATTACTTGTTTCAAAAAAAAAATCTCGCAGGCCATTTTAAGTATATTTCATCAATTTGTCGTGACTACAATTTGCTGTTAACCTTTGACGATTTTTTTTCTTGCTGTATGCACACCCTCGGGAAATCACAGATTAGTTTTTGGCGTTACGTTTAAAATATTGCAATCGAGTGGAATTTGTACCTAAATAAAAAAATAAACCCGAGCGCTCTACACAGCGAACCCATGAACGCAGCCCTCTGCGCAAGAGCGGTGGCTTTCCCGCACAGCTTGGAACATGATGGCGGACCTTCGCGCAACTCTGCTCCCTGCGGGAGCATATACAGAAACACTACCATGGACGGGCCTCCGACGCTTCGCAAGCGTGCTTGCTTTTCTCTGAATTCCAGGGTTAGCCAAGGTAAGCTACTGACAATTTTTTTTTTATAAGAGCGAAGTTTCGTCAAGAAATGCAGACGGGAATGCACGGGCACGACCGAATGAGCACAAGTCCTGGCCGGTGATCAGAAATTGATGGCGGCCGGGCTGCGGTCGGGTTTCGGAGTCTGTTCCAAAGCAGCGGCGAGTAGGACCAGTACTAGATACCGGCCCATGCAGACCATATACCTACAAAGGTATGATTTGTAGATATCGCCGCCAGACATGCCGGCGACCCGGCGACGCAAGTACATATGAGCCAATCAAGCTAAACACACATGCTTTCGCACGTCTACTCGCTTTAAGTACGCTGAAACCATACCACTTTTTCTTTGTCTGCGCCACGCTGGAGTGGATATCAGACGTGCTAGATGTGAGGCGTCATCATCCGTTCACTTAGTCACCAGGTTTAGCTGCAGTTCGTGTATGACCAGTGCGTGTTAAAAAGTGCATCAGACAAAATAAAAGTTTCGCCCACAGAGGAAGGAGAGCTTGTGCGGCTGTAGCTGTAGGCCATTAAGCAGCTTTAGGTTGTGCTTTGTAGCCCCAGTTTTTCAAAAAGCCCTTGACGTCCGTCTTTGACGGGGCTTATTTTGGTGCTGTGCGGGCGACAGACTGCCATTGAAGTGTCAGGTCTCCATTTACTTAAATATGTAGGAGTGTCGCCTCGCCTACCTAAAGGCTAAAACATCAACGTTGCAGCCTGAATAGTGTGAGAATGGTCGCGCCAGTGAACTTCAATGCTCTGTTGCCGAAAACGTGGACATTGTGATGCTTACTTGAGCGCTGATGGACGCGGAGCTGACATCCGGACTGCATGCTGCCGTCCTGGCCGTCATGTGCCGACTCGTGCCACAATTCAAATTTAATCAATTTACGTCCACTGATTCAGTCCACGTTCAGAAAAGGAAGCGACGAGCAAGTGCTACTGATGATTTTGAGACCGATTTCCTAGCGATCTCCCTCAGACCGGAAGGGAGCGCCAGAGAAAATGCCGGCGCGTATGGAGCGAGCATGGGTTTAGTTTGGAGGGCACTTAAGACTCAGATATCACCCATGTCATGTGTGTTTTCGCCAGTAGCCAGCTGACAACAAATGAATTTCGTACCGCAGCGATGGCCTAGTCGTTTGAGCATCCGCCTCTCATGCGGGAGGTGCGGGGTTCGATCCCCAGTGCCGCCGGGCACCCACCGGTGATGCAATGGGCACAAGCTTTCCCCGGGTCTGGTGCTCGGCTTAAATAGGGTGAAATGCTTGGGAAATCGGTCGTTGACGCCACCTCGAGCAGAAGATACAACCCTATGCCCTGGCGGTCTTTGGACACAGATGCCCTTGCGCCACAAAAATTCCTCACCCTCATCACCAAATGACTTTCAGGAACGGCTCGGGTTTTGAAACTAGTGCTTGATTCAGTGCGATGAAGAACCAGAATTTCTCCACAGTGTGCTTTGGACTGACGGGGCCCAATGTTGCAGGCATTTGAATTGGGACAGCACCGATTATTACTGGTGCGAGCACAACTCACAGTGCCTTCGTGAGCAAAGCACCATTTAAGATAGTCAGCAATTGTTTGGTGTGGCATTTATAACGGCCTTTTTGTTGGTCCTTATTTGATTAACATACTACTGGAAAGATGCACTCGAACTCCGTTCTGAAGGGCGCCGTGTCTTAACTTGCCTCAAAGTTGCCACTGGTCAATTGTGCTGAAGAAGTTTATGGCGGTTTAGTATCGCTAAGCACGAAATATTGTACGAAAGCACGGCATTTTGCAGGTGGACATCACAACCCCGTACCTGACAGCGTGATCGAGTGTATGCGAGTATATTTGAGTGGAGAGTGGGCTCACAACTACTCACTACTCAGTTTCACTCGCTACTCAAATCCACTCCTCCTTCAACCACTCGCCACTTATAACCACTCACCATCATCATGATAATAAAAACCTTATTATTAAACAGGGTAATTTGAAGCACACCGGGTCCCGGACCCCCGCACGGCCCCACTGCACTCAGAATAATTTATGTTCCTGCGGTCCATAACGCTGGCCGCCCGGTCGGTAGCGATCATGGAGAAAAAGAACTCAGGAGACCCAGTTACGTCACATTTTCTGAAGCCAGCTACCCCCCCCCCCCCCCTCCTACTTGACCGCTGTGTGAGCACGCTTGAGCATGCGCAGCAGACAGTACAGCAGACGACGCCGTTGCGCCCAGCGTTACTATTGGCTGCGCCGGCGGCCAAACACTCCCAGTGGTCCTTCCAAAAGCGCGCGACTTCCTGTCAAATTTTCTGGCCTGCAGTTCGAATAGCGAGGACCTCTTCTGAGTTGTCCTTCTTCCATGGTAGCGATGGTCTTCCCTACCGGGTGCTCTGAGCGCAGCAGGGTCTCCAAGTCCTCCCTTGTCTTGAGGTGCTCTACGCCCCGCGGGGTACAATCCGCCGGGCCGTGAGGAAGGAGATGGAGAGCAGAAGCGACAGGTTCGAGACAGAGTGTGCAGTCGTGCACAGACCTGTCCAGAGCACTCCAACTCCGTGCCGTCTGCGCTCCCCAGCGCGCACAGTGACGTCTAGCGGCAGCGCCTAGCTGTTTCGAGATTGTGCATCATTTAGTGCCTTCTGAACATCAGAAATGCGCTATGTAGATCGAACCAGGCGCCGCCGCTAGACGTCACTCTGCGCGCTGCCGAGCGCAGAGCTAGAGAGGAGCGGACTAGACTTCAACCTCTCTTTTTTCAAGCCAGGAGATTTTATTAAACAGTCCTTACCGGGACTAATATACGCCGATGATATAGTGCTAATGGCTGACAACAAGGAAGATTTACAGAAGTTGATAGACATATGTGGCACAGAGGGAGATAGATTAGGTTTCAAGTTTAGTAAGGAAATACCTGCAGTCGTTATATATAATGATGAAGGCGGCGAGCAAAGAATACAGGAGTTCATGCTAGATGTAGTGGACAAGTACAAGTAACTTGGGGTGTGGATAAATAACGCTGCTGAGTATCTGACAGAGCTTGGAAAATATGTAATGAATAAAGCTAGTAAGAATGCAGCTGTCATGAAAAATAGGGCACTGTGGAATTACAACAGGTATGAAGTGGTAAGAGGGATCTGATAAGGGGTGATGGTTCCTAGCCTGACTCTCGGTAATGCGGTCCTGTGCATGAGAGCAGATGTTCAAGCAAGGTTAGAAATTAAAGAACTTGGCATAGGGAGGCAAGCTTTGGGAGCACATGGCAATACACCAAATCAGGGGTACAGGGTGATGTGGGATGGGCGTCGGACGAAAGCAGAGAAGCTAGCAGTAAGATAGCATTTGAGGAGAGATTGAGAAAAATGGGGGAAAAGCAGTTGGCTAGGAAGTTTGCAGATACCTGTACATAAGGAATGTTGACACGAAATGGAGAAAGCGAACTAGAAAATTGACAAGCAAATATCTGTACAGCAGTAGGGGGGAAATCAGCAATTATCGTATAAGAAAAAGGTTACAGAAACAGGGAGAGCTCTGTGGAAAACAGTGATGCTGACGAAATCAGCACTGGGAACATACAGAATTTTTAAGCAGGAAATTGCGAAAGAAAATATCTATGATAATTGTAGGGGAAGCTCTTTGTTGTTTGAGTCCAGGACGGGAGTTTTGCGGACTAAGTCATATAGAGTCAGGTAGCACGAGATAGACACGTTGTGCGTTGCGTGGGGAGAGGAGGAGGAAACGGCTGAACACTTGATACTTTTCTGCAAAGGGTTTCACCGTATAGTGGAAAGCAGCGGGGTGATTTATCCACGGCATTGGGGTATAAGGACAGTGAAGGGAAAGTAGATTTTAAGCGGGTAGAAGTAACCAAGCGAAGGTTATCTGATTAGTGGCTAAAATCAAGACAAGAGTAAATTTCATAAGTCGTGGCTAGGTGGCTTGAGCCACCGCCCGATTTAAAGGGTTCAGTCGTATCCACCACCCATCCAGAGCAGACTGCACGGAGTTCGAGTGCTCTGGATAGGTTTGCGCACGACTGTACAGGATGAAATGTGGAAAAGCACCACTCGCCATTCACAACGCAACAAAGATCCAGCTCCATACCTCAAATCCACTCTCCTCTCACACAGACTGCACAAGTGAGCCGAATTTTGAGTGCACATATGAGGCAGTGGACAGAAAGTGATAAGGCAGCTATTCCATAAAGGGCTAACGAGAACAATCTCACCCTATTCTCATTTCTCTTGTAAAATTACATTGCGCTTTTTGGTGGTCTTCACGTCCGCTCGACAGTAGATTGGCGCAAAGATTGAAGAGAAGTTTATTTACCACCGGCCTGAAAGGGACTGGCATCCCTCGCAAAAATAAAGACACAGAACGGCGACTAATGTCGCCCAACCTAAACTAAAGACGTGCTTTGGCGACTAGCGTCACCCTACCTATGTAAAAATGTACGTTGGCATAAAATGCACAAATACATAATCCATGAATGTCCAAAAGAGTTCAAAAGATGTAAATACGAGCGGGGGGAAGCACGCGGGGCATTCACGCACAACACACCGCTCACAATCGCCGCACACAAAGATCGCACGGCACACTCAGTATGACAGGAGCTGCACGGTAACACGGCCCCTGCTTGTGTTGATGAACCGGGTGCTCCATTGGCGCAGGAATTCTTCCTCGTCGAGGGTTAGCCAGTCTAAGCACGCCTGTTTGAACAGGCGCGCTCTCACCCTCAGCAACAACGGGAACATGCCCGCTGGGGTCGACCCTGCAAGGAAGCCGCGCCTTTCCGCCGCCACAAAACAAAGGCACCCATACACAGCAGAAGCCGCACAAACGACTCACGTGGCCTGGTGCGGAAGTTCAAGGTGACAAAAAACATACGTGACATGAGCCGCCAAAACGTTCTAGCAACAACGCACTCAAACATTGCATGCTGTAGGGTTTCAGTGTTGCCACACTGTGGACACCGCGAAGAAGGGGCGATGCCCCACGCTGCGACACGGACTCCCGTGGGCGAGACCCTCCAGCCTCGCAGCCAGCCGAAGTCACGAACGTCTGGTGGATGAGTGCTAGACGTGAAATCTCGCCACCGCACCCGCCTGCTCCGTTCGAGCTATTCTGGTGCAGCGTCCTGGATAGCGAGGAGCTCGCAAACACGGGAGGCCTGTGTCTTAGTGACGTCGACCTCGGGCAGAGCGGCTGTGAGAGACTTGGCCGCTCGACAGACATACCTGAAGAACCTCGGCTGCTGTTCGGCTGAAGGACCTGTTACTTGACCAAAAAAGAGGCGCCGCGACGTCCCAAGAAGGTAGGCGAGAAGTCCCCTCCCCAGGTAGTCGGTGACGTTGACCAGGTCGCGGATGCCTCGGACAACTAGAACACTGCACATTGTGCACAAATCGGGCAAGCTGAACGCGCCCATGCGCGTGGGAAGGCGGAGGAGCGCGCGAGCGACGGTCTCCGTCTTTCCCGCCCAGAAAAAAAGCGCCACAAAGTGTGGCCAAACGACGCGTGAATGTGCGCGGCGGACAGGCGACGCGAGCTGCGTAGAAGAGTGGCGCGCACACAGATGATCTAATAATAAAAGCGCGCTCAGACAGCGACAAGCGAAAACGCGCTGCCACTGCTAAACGTCGCTCTGCGGTCGTTCTTAACTGCGACCACGACTCGCGAGCTACCTCTCCTGAGGAGAGGAACACGACGCCAAGAACCTTAACCGCCGAGACCCACTCCTCGTCACCCATCAGGTCTGACGTAAAAGCGCCAAAGCGCAGAGCTTTGCTCTAGCCCCTGTTAAGCAGTGCGCCGGACAGCTCGCTGTTAAACGCAAAAAGCCGTAAGAACGCTGCGTAGCTGTCCTCGTCCCACATAAACAGGGACACGTCGTCAGCGTACGCAGACACCTTCACCTGACCTTGGCCAGACAAAGGGAACCCGCGTACCGATGGACACTCCGCTACGCGTCGCAGGAGTGGGTCTAAACAGAACACGAATAGCATAGGTGACATAGGACAACCCTGTCGTATGCCGCGCTCGATAATGAAGCTGTCGCTCAACGAGCCGTTAAAAAGCAACCGAGCTGTAAGGTCGGAATACAGCCGCGCTAACCGCGCCACGAACTCGGGCGGAAAGCCGAAAGCCCCGAGAACTCCAAACAGGTAGCGGTGCTCGACTCTGTCGAAGGCTTTAGCCCATCAAGTGAGACGAAACAACCCGGTATTCCCGTTCTCGAGGTGAACGTGAACAAGTGACGCGTTAGTGCGAGAGACGAGAACACCGATCGTCCGGGCACACTGCAGGTCTGTGCAGGGCTTATGAGCTCCGCTAAAACCGTACTCAACCTTCTAGCCAGCAGTGACGCCACAGTCTTGTAATCTGCATTAAGCAGTATGATCGGGCGCCACGCCTGCGGGTCAGATGAGCACCCGCCAGGCTTAAGGATGAGCACAATACGGCTCTCTCTGAAGGACTCCGGCCTCTCGCCGTCCCTGTCGAAGGCGTTCACCATCTGGAGAAGGTGTTCCTGCAGGACGGTGTGAAACCTCGCATAAACACTGATGGGAATGCCGTAAGGGCCTGGAGCTGAGGCAGCGTTCATGCCTTTAACTGTGGCAAATAGTTCTGAGCTCACCGGAGCGTTGAGCTGTGTGCCTACATTCCTCGGCACTTGCGGCAGCTGGCCGAAAAAACTGCGTGAAACGTCCGCAAAAGAGGCGGCGTCCCACCGTCCGGCCTCAGAAACAAACAGCTGTGAGAAGTTGCGCTCAAAAGCGGCAGAGATGACAGCCGCGCTGCTGCTCCTGGAACCGTCCGGCAAAACGACCTCCTCCACGCGAACCTGTCGTGTCTCATCAAGACTATCTGCGTGCACCTGCCGCAGCACTGTTGGATCTGACACAGGTCTATACTGCACTAGTGCCTGACTTGCTACCCGCGAGGACTGGCGTAGTAGCATGTGGTAGCGCGCTTTTAAAAGGGCGAGGTAATCGCGCATAGCAAAGGCAAGCGGCGCGCCGCTCTGCACGACGCGAATACGGGCAAGGGTGGTGATTATCTCCTCCGAGATACGTCTCCTGCGCTGGCGCCCTTCGCTAACCGAAAGCGCCCGCCATGCCGATTTGAGTTCATCCCAGGTGTTGGCACTTTCAGCGCCTCCAACCGGGACTCCCAACGCCTGTTCAGTAGAAGTCACGCTCGACCAATCTGTAAGCAGACATGGATCCATACGCCACGCGTCTACACGGGGGGCGCCACCGCCCATGTCCAGTACTGCTGACAGAGGTCGATGGTCGCTAATGCGTGGGGTGCCCGGGGGAAACGCGAGCACGTCACACGATACCGCACAACAATCCAACTCGCGTGGAAACAGAAATTTGTCGAGACGACTACAGTCGGATACAACTTAAGTCTGCAGTGAAGCTCCGCCCACATTCAGGACCGGCGCACAAAATTCCTCCACGACAAAAAAGTAGTCAATTGTTAAAACTTCTGTTGTCACCTAAACAAGAAACTAATCAGGAGAAAGAAGTTTGAGCTCTCTACTTCTGATACCTGGCTTGATTAATTAAGTCAAACATTAAAATGCAGATTTCGTTTACTTTTGTGACTGGCAAGCGGAGTGGTACAGTGCGCCGCGGACCGTGGCTCAGTGTTAACAACTGCTGTTTTTTAAAGTTGTATCCTACTATAGCCGACCTGCCCCTCTCCCAAGTAGCACCAAAACTGTCACCATGTAGTTTTACCCACGCGTCAGTCAAAGAAAATTGAATAGAAATATCCCGCAGTTATCGTGCCCCGGCGTACGGTCGCCCCTGGACTGGACCGCGAACATCACGAACGGGATCTAAAACACAATTGAAATCTCAGACTAGAAAACAAGGATAACAGTCCAACAAAAAATAATCTAACAAATTAAAGAAACTAGACGAATCAGAACGGCGGGCTGGTGCGTAGAAAACTACCGCCCTGACACGCCTGCTACCCAAATAAAAATCCACCGCAAGTGTGCGACCGTCTGTGCCGTAAATGCAGTGCGCCAGAGCGAAAAGAGCTGTTAACAAAAATCACACCAACACCGCACGAAAGAGAAGTAGTTAACGAAAAAAAGGCATGAACACAAAACCTGGACTTAAAATCGGAGACCTCGCGTGGGTAACGTAGGTTAGTTTCCTGTAAAAACAGGATGTCGGCGCCCTGCGCTCGGGCGAAGTGCATCACCTCTGTCTGATTGTCCGGCGACCTAAATCCCTGGACATTCAGGGAGAGAAAGTGCACCAACGTCATGATGGTGGTACAGAGCGTCGACGTTGACAGTACTCGTTTAGGGAGCCCCGCCATGAGCGGAGCTTGGGGCACACTTTTTTGCCTGGGGCGAGACAGCGCCATCGGAATTATCATCCGTGTCCCTCGCATGCTTCCCCGCTAGCTTTCCTGTGTCCATTTCGGCCAGTGCTCGTAGATCGAGCGGCTGGCTCACCGTCACGTGGTGACTCAGCGCTCCACTCGACGCCGCCAGAGTAGCGACCAGTGTTGGCGACAAGCCACCACCGGCTGGTTGCGTCTCCTTCTCTCCCTTGTGCTGGGGGCGGGGCGCATGACAGGGCAGGCCTTGGTGTACCGAGGTGGAGAGGGCTTGGCACTGCTCGCAGGTCAGGTCCGCCGTCAGGCGCAACACTGAACCGCTCACGGACGGCACGTCCTGCTCCGTCAGGGACGAGGAGGACTCAGAGTCCTTTCTCGACTCGTTCTCCGAGCCGAAAGATGCGAGCGGCTCCGGCGAGAAGGCGCCCGTTGTATCGGAGACGGCGGCCGAGGACGAGGGGGAGTGAAAGGAGAAGAGCTCCGAGAAGCTCTCTGGCGGCGTGTCAACGGTGTGGTCCACGCTGGGGTGGCACGTGGGGGTGGCAGCCGGGGGGTTCGCGCTCTGCTCCTCTCGAGGGTGTCGTCCGGTGGGTTCGCAGTCTGATCCTCCCTGGGGGAGGCGATCGGAGGGTTCGCGGCCTGGTCCTCCCTGGGGGTGTCGACCGGGGGGCCCGCGGCCTGGTCCTCCCGGGGGGTGTCAGCCGGCCGTTGCTCGGCGGGGGGCCGCAAGTTGCCATTTCCAGGTCCCTTGGCCGGCCCAGGCCGGGGAGCCCCGGGCCACCTGGCGGCGGCCGCATCCGCGGAAGAACGCGTCCGCAGGCAATCCGCCGATGCGTGCGGCCCACCGCACCACCTGCACACCGCCCGACACCCGACCGTGTCGTGGCCGAAGGCCTCGCAACGCGAGCACTGCGGCGAGCGACACGCTGCGCCGACGTGGCCCTCCTGCCCGCAGCGGAACAAACTTTGCGGACGCCTCTATAATCGCACATGGCGCGGTGCCCAAGGACAGAGATGAAATTGGGTACGGGCTTCTGCATTTCCACCCGGACCAGCCGCTGACCGTTGTCGACATGCCGCCGGCCCTTCAGGGTAGGGTGGGTGATCTCGAGCACTTTCCCGTAAGGGCTGAGTGCCGAGGCGAGCGAGGCATCGCCCACGAAGAGCAGCAGCCGGAACACCATGACGTTCACGACCGCAGGGCCCATGCAGGAGACCGGGACTGAGGTGCTGTTCACAGGGAAGGCACCCGCTGCGAGAAGCTTGTGAGCCGCCGCAGCCGAGACTACGGCGACGCAAAACTTGTAACCGCCCTGGTGTTGGAGCGACTCCAGCCCCTTCGGGCCGACAACAGTTTCGATGCCGTCGACTAAGTCGACCTGGATCAGCAGATGGGCAGCTTGTAGAGGGTGGTCGGGCCTCGGTCACCACCTCCACTAAGCTCCTGGGTAGGCTGGGCGGCCAGTATTCCCGGGCGACCGGCCAAAAGCCCGGCGCCGGGACGACAATCCTCCAGGGTGATGGGGCCTCCTTCCGGGAGCGGGGCCCGGGCGCACTGCCTTGCGGCCACAATAACGTTTTGAGGGAGTCTGGTAGTATGCCCAGCGCCCTATAGGCCGCAAGCATATCGCAACGAGCATCGGCGAACGCGACACAGTGAAGGAGCACGTGCTCTATTGCTCCGACTGCACCGCATCCACCACACACATCACTCGTCCCGATTCCGAGACGCTCACGTCGGTTTCCGGGCCACACGCAGCCAATGCGCGCGCGGAGGATCATTACACGTTGCAACGGAGTAAGTGCGCGACAGCCGGCGATGCTGTCGATGCACTCACCTCCTGCGATGCCGGTGTAAGGGCGCTGCTTTCGGAGATGGTCGTGGATGAACGCACGCACGTCCTCCAGCGCAAGGGGCTGTCTCTCTGTCTGTTGTTGCCAGGAAGAAAGAAAAGGAAAGTGCACAGGCCTGCTCACTCGCTCAAGACGAGCCACAATCGCTACCACGTGCCGATAGTGGGAGAGTTGAAAGATGGGATAGAAAGACAGGATAGTAAAGACGCGCTAAAGACAAGGCCGATCCCGGAGGTAGTGCAATACCGGGCCGACAGCGGGAGTGAAGTATCCTTCAAACTCTCCGCCACATTTCCAAAAATAAGTCCATTGGACCCGTAACAGATACTCTACGGGGTCCGGACATTCCGCCCGCAAGGGGCAGATCGCTTGGAGGTAGTTGATGTGCTGCGGTCGCGAGGGCGTCAGCGGATTCGCTACCGTCGATGCCGCAGTGTCCGGGCACCCACTGTGCACGCGCAGCGCATCGCTTCTGCGCGAGGCGCTCGATGCGCAAGCGAATTTCCCGCACTAGTGGGGTACCGCGGCCTTTAGATTGCAGGCGGCTGAGGGCGGCGCGGCATTCGCAGAGCAGAGCATTCCTGGGCTGCGAAGGGCACAGGGATAGCAGCAGGTCCAGCTCGAGCCGGATCCCCATCAACTCCGCCGTAGTGGAGGAGCCCAGAGAGGTTGCGTGTTTCTGGCTGTGAAGTCGCAGGGCGGGGATAGTAGCCGCCGCTACAAGGGAGCAGCTGTCGCGGCCCACTGAGCCGTCGGTGTACACGAGCAGATGGTCCTGGAGCTCCTCGTGTATGACGGCTCTGGCCAGCTGCTGCACAGCACAAGGGGGTGTGCTCCGCTTTCTCACGATGCCGACGATCTCTCGCTGAACCTCGGAGGCAGCAGGCCAGGGCGGCCAGAAGCCGTAGGGGTGTGTGCCTTGAGTCAGTTGCTCATACTCGAGCAGCGCCACGCCCATTCGTGAGCGCGTGTGCGAGCGCATACGCTGCAGCAGCGAGCCGCCGTCCCCCTATTGTAGCGGGAGCTACACTAGGCTGATAATAATAATAATTGGTTTTGGGGAAAGGAAATGGCGCAGTGTCTGTCTCATATATCATTGGACACCTGAACCGCGCCGTAAGGGAATGGATAAAGGAGGGAGTTAAAGAAGAAAAAGCAGCCGTAGTGGAGGGTTCCGGAATAATTTCGACCACCTGGGGATCTTTAACGGGCCCTGACATCGCACAGTACACGGGCGCCTTAGCGCTCTGCCTCCATAAAAACGCAGACGCCGCCGTCGGATTCGAACCCGAGAAGTCGGGACCAGTAGCCGAGCGCCCTATCCACTGTGCCACAGCGGCAGGTATAGACAAGCCTACCATTCTAGTATTTCGCGGTACACACGAGAAGCCAGTTGTGGGCATGCGCCTTTACCATGCTACATCGGGGAGGCCTTGAGTGCGCATGCGCCGTTACCATGACGACCGGGGACGAGGAGTGGGTGCTCCGCGCGCTTCTTCGCCGCCGTTGCCGCGGACGCGCGCCTGCTCCACCATCGAAGCTTAATGCGACGTCACACGGATGAGTAGTTGTGCGCATGCGCCTATACTATCGTAACAAGAGAGACCCCACAGCTGCACCGTGTTCGTCACCAACGCATTGCCGCACGCCGCTCTATCACCCGAAACACGAGAGAATGAGCGTCAGAAGGCGAAGAGAGCAGCGGAGACACCCGAACAGAGAGAGGAGCGGCTTGTCAAACGGAGGCGCCAAACTGCCTAGTGTAATAGACGGCGCATAGCCGCCGACATGGAGCCTATGGGATGCGTCAGTCAACGGGAAGCAAAGGAAGTGGATGTGAAGGCCCGTCGTGTGACTGATCAGACTATTCGAGTTTCCGAAAGTGCATCTGTGACCCGAACATTTGAAGCAGACTTTGTGAACAACCCATTTGGATACATGTGTAGTGTGTGCAACAGACTGTGGCACCAAAATGACTTGACACCAGTGAGTAATCGAATATTTGACACTTTGCGTTTGACATTTCCAGAATGGTCGGATGAGACTCTTGCGAGTGTTTGAGGAATGTGCAAGGGCTTTGTGGTCAAGGAGAAAATGTCACTCTACAGTTTAAGCCATGTCTCTCATTGGTAAACATAGAGTGACAACAACAAGCTGAGCCAGCGAAACGTAACATCCGCTGCATATATTCTGGCATAGCTGAGCTAAGCCACTGCCATTTTTTTGGGCAGGCCTAGGTACACAAGCAGGGACTTGTGGTGCTGGAGCTCGAGTTTCTTCGGAGGAAAGGATTTTGAGGAAAGTAAACATTCTTGACGAAAGGAAAGGGCGCCGTAGCTCTCAGATCTATAATGATAACTGATTTTTGGGGAAGGGAATGGCGCAATATCTCTCTCACATATCGGCTGACACCTGAACCGCGCCGCAAGGGAAGGGATAAAAAAGGGACTGTCCTAACCACTGAGCCCCCGCGGCGGGTACGCGAGATTTCGACATCCCTAACATTTTGCTTGCACATTTTGCGGGCACCTTTTGCGGACACTTTTTCGCCGATGGATGGATGGCAAACTTTTTTAGCGAGCGAGTTTGCACCCATCAAGGTCTCAGGGAAACCGCACAGCCCTCAAATTACGCGCATGTGCCCAGGCCACGTAGGGCCATGGCACTGGCACTATAACACTAATAGTTAAAAAGTTAACTATTCAATAATAGCTGACCAGCCTGCAAGCTAACATGTATTAGCTGTTCTGATGAACTACTCCGCGGACAATACAAGGTCAAAAAAGCGCTCTTCTAAATCAAAAAGCCTACTTTCAAACAACTGTGTGAAGTCTTAGGTGAAACACCCTGTATATGGCTGTATATGGCATGGCTTTCGACAACTGCAGCCAGCTTGTAGAAAACGTCCAAAAAAACCTTCCTGTACCTGATAGGAATAAAAGCATCAAGTCGTTTGAAAACTTATAATAGGCAGCTCAGAGATTGCGAAAAGATGTTTACCCTTAAAAGCATGCGCAATTGTTATAACCACAAAGTGAAGTAAAAATCTACATTTGCTGACCGTCAAAAGCTTTTTCCGCATTTAAGTGCATGCATATTGCGAATATTGGTAGGTGTAAACATGCTCGCCCAAAACACGTAGGCGTAAACGTAGTTCTGCATCTCTTCCTCCATCGACACGCTTGAGAGACCGAACCGACTAACTCGCGAAGGAAATAACCGCAGCACCCCATTGGGTATGGTGAGTTATCAAAAATTGGTACGCTCCATTTGCCGCGTTACACCCCAGTCGTCGAATTTGCTTTATTTCATCAAAATCTGCATCTTCTTCAGCGGTCAGGATTCTGGCCGCTCTGCACAGTGATGGCGCCGACCGCGGACTGCAGTATTTTCCCGTTAGAGTGATGTTAAGCAGCAAAGAAAATCAGTGCCGAAACCTCTATGGCCCCCTGTACGACCGCATAAGTCGTCCATCTCCAAAGCCGACATGTTAGCACACAACTAACGCTATCCTGGGTCAGATATGGCTGTGCCTCTGTCCTCTAATCTGCAAATCCAGTGAGCCCACCTAGGTGATTTTCCCCAATTTATTTATATGTATACGTTTACTTTGGTTTGGTGGCCACTCCATTTCCGTGCTTGACCATCAGTTATCTCCTCTCCTCATCGCATGTCCTGCAAGTGTTCTTTATTCGATTTTTATTTTAGCTTGAACGTCATTGATTTTTGTTTGCTGAACTTTGTTCAAAGACCCATTCTGCCCCGTTCCTCTCTGTCACGGATCTCCGGAGAGCTCTCGCGCTGAAAGAATGGCCTATTTGAATGTTGTACCCAGACAGACGCACATTTAGTACACCCTACGTGACACACACTAACACACAACTAACAAACTAACCTAACACCTAACTAACCTAACAGAATTTTAGCAGGCCCCATTTGTACGTAAACAGTACCAGGGTAGTGTCTTCTGTTTTCTGGAGACTATCATTTACGACTTTTGCCTATCTTTCCGCTTCACAGTTGCTTTTTGAATAACACTCGCTGGTAGTCACATGCTCAATCCTGAACACCTTAGTGAAGTTTACAAACTTCTCGAATATAAATGGTGGTCCATTATCTGACCTGACCATCTCCGCTATTCTGTAAAAGGCAAGCAATGATTACAACAGCTTTAGCATTGATTCTGTAGTTGTTTCCGGTAAAGCGCATACCTCTATGTGTTTTGAATAGCACTCCCCAGCTACTAAGTGGTGCTTGCCTTTTAGTTCAAACAGCTCGGCAGCTACTCAGTAACTAGGATAATCTGGTAGCAGCCACGGTGGCTCAGTGGTTATGGTGCTACTGACCTGAAAGATTTGCAATTTCATTTTTTTAATTTATTTATTTTCTCTTGTACACAATGTGAGGGTCGAGGGAAAAAAGCCAGAAATTGTGGCTATACATGGCTCTCGGCCCCTGCAGCGCAGGACAGCAGGCAACATGCAAATTACGTGCACAAGTAACGTCGGAAAATGCAAACAATGGTTGTCAAGAACGGTTGACGCAAGAACGGTTGACGCACCTAAAAGGAAAACAGGTCTTTGGTTATTCAAATCAGGCCAACGATTTATGGAGTGAAAAAGATAAAGAAGCAGCGAAATCATGGTGAAATCTAAAATGTAGCACATACATATTGTATATGTTTGCGGCCTGCAAACTTTTGCAGCATAAAACTTATTTAAAAGCCGGGGCAACGTGTTTGCTAGGCTATATGTGCCATACATAGTGAGGTATGTCGGAATAAGCCACAGTTCGCTGTGTCTATACTAGGGTTTACATGTACATCTAGCGAAATGTGTGCCGTGTCAGGCAAGCAACTCACATTTTGTTTCGTGTCCTACATATATTTTTCAGCCAGCCTAACATTATACCTTTCAGATACTTTTATGGCATTGAACTGGCGGAATAAATCGCATGTAATTATCTCAGAACCGACGTTTAGCATTGCACGTAGAGAATTCTTCTGTAAAACGTAAACCTTATTTTTATTTTTCTTTGTAGTTGTTCCCCAAAATAAGTGCACATAGTTTACTTGGGACGTAAAGAGAGAATTATACAGGAGAAGTTCAGCTTTGCATGGAAGTAAGTGACGATACCGGTTAATGATACATGTCACACGAGAAAGCCTACAGATGACAGCGTTAACATGACTCTCCCAGTTTAGCTGGCTGTTCAAATGCACCCCTAATATCTTTATATTGTCTACAATCTTTATCGTTTCTAAACCCAGCTTAAAATCGCATGGTGGAATGTCAAATATAATAGGGAGTTTGAAATAGAAGTATGAACGAAACAGGTTTGAAGAAGACGAGGATGGCGATAAGAATGATGAGTATTAACCGAAGAATAGAGAATATGATGAAGAAGAAGAGAAGATGTAGTAGGTAGTCGCAGTGGCTGTGAAGCTTCTGAAGGCAACTGCTGTTGTCGTGTCATGCTATGTCAGTCCCGCCGGTGGAGCTCCCTGCCGCATTAATCTGGGTGGTTATTAACTCTACGACGACAGCGCACAGAGTGGCCTGTTTTAGTCGGTGGTGACTTTACGCCCCTCATCCGGACTGGGGGTATCCCACTTCAAGCCCCCGTGGTAGGCGTGTGCGGGACGCATTCGTGGATGCGCTGTTTGTTTTACTCAACCATCTAGATTCAGCAACGCGGACTGTGCGCCATGCTCGCAGTCCAACATATGCTCCGGACCTTACGTGGCGGTCAGGATCCGGGACTCATTCGTGGCACCTGGATCCAGACTGCTGGGGTAGTGACCACCATCCTATCATCATCGGTCTCCATCCATCAAGGGCCCGCCGATTACGCCGTAGGTGTTCTGTGGTCAATTGGGACACGTTTCGTGCCACCGTCGAAGGTCACTCTCTGCAGTCATCTACACTACTTGTGGACTGCATAAAAACTGCGCTGAATAAGCCTACTGCTGTCACCTGGACGGACGTGAATCGCCCGGCGCCGGATGTGGGTCTGCTTAACCTGTGGGCAGCTCGCCGACAAACGGAGATGGCAGCTCCCCGAGACCCGACTTCTGCGCAAGTACGGACAAGGCTGAATTACATTACTGCCAAGGCTCGCAGATATGAACGCGATCTCTCGCGACGGCAGTGGCATGCGTGGTGTGAGCAGTTCTCGACAAAGTCATCGAATGCTGCTCTCTGGCGAACGTTTCGTGCTATAGAACATGGTTCCCGTTGTCCTGACGCAGCGGCCACGGCATGCTTCGCAGCTAACTTAGCTCCGGATGATTTCGCCAGAGCGGCAGCGCGGAAGTTTTTCCCCAAGTATGGTGTGTTGCCTCCAAGGGTCATAGGAGCCCCCTTGGCTGCCATTTCAGCATATGTCGATAAGCTCCCATCTACAGCCGACGCCGAGGGAATTGCAAGCCATTTTCAATTCCCGAGTTGCTTGCAGCAATAGACGAGGCCCGTCGGAAGACTGCGCCCTGTCCGGACTCCATTCCGTACGAGGTTTAGAAGAACTTAAGTTCCGCTGTACTGCCTCAACTCCTCGCCACCATTAACAAGGTATGGATAGAAGGCGTCGCACCAGAAACCTGGAAATTGGCTATTGTGATCCCCATACCAAAGCCGGGGAAGCCGCCGACAGACCTCGGAAATTAACGGCATATATCGCTTACGCCAACATTACGCAAGCTTACCAAAAAAATGCCTGCCACACGACTGTCGTGGTTGCTTGAGCACCATGGTTTCTACCATCCCGCCAAAATTGACTTTAGTACGTCCATAGGTACAGAAGATGGACTGGCTGTCTTGGCGTCAGCAGTTCTGGCCTCATCTCGCAGCCACAATGTAGGTACTGTACTGGCCATGGACGTTGAAAAGGCCTGCGATAATATCAGTCATGCTGACATCCTGGAATCGCTTGACATGCTGCATTTCCCTGTTAGAGTGCGCAATTTTGTTAAATCCTTCCTGGAAGGCCGACACTTTGCCGTACGCCTCGGTGGCGAAGCTGCCGGATCATTTGTGCCTCTTCGCGGCGTTCCCCAGGGATCAGTGTTATCGCCAACATTATTTAATATTGCTTTTATCCGCCTTGCTTGGCGCCTACATGATGTCTCTGAGATTACGTTCTTATTGTATGCCGATGATATAACAGTGTGGAGCACTCACGACGACCTGAAGACTCAAGCAGCAGGCCTACAATCAGCCATAGATATTACTTCGACTTTTGCTTCTTCAATTGGTCTGCATATTTCAGTGAGCAAAACCACGTTCGTGTCAGTCGGCAACCGCTGGGGGCGCCATAAACTGGCTGCAACACCAATTTGTCTCCATCTATCCGGAGCTCCAATTCAAAAAAGTTCGACCGTAAAAATCTTGGGCCTGACAATACACGAGTCAGGAACAGGTACTGCTTGGCTTTCTCGGGCTGAAACGCAAGCAATTCAGGCGTTGGGTCTGATTAGACGCATGGCTCCTAAAACAGGCGGAGCCCGCTCTCATGTTGGACGACAGTTGGTGCGGGCGGTTGTGCAACCGTGCCTCGTTTACCAAGCCCAATTCCAGCATTTGACGAGGGCTCAATGGGATGGTCTAGAAGCTGTTAATCGAGAGGCAATGAGGGTCATCACTTGCCTTCTCCGCATTACCCCGATCGTGGCTCTCCAAGAACATGCGCAGCTGAATACACTAGATGAGCTGGTGCCGCAACGACGCGATGCTCGCCGCCTAAAGTCAAACCTCACACATACAACGTGTGCATTCAGGGCATATGGTTCATCGCACTCCATTCTACAGCCGCCCCCGCCAGTTCTTCATCCATGGCGTTTTGTGCAGCTAAGCGACAACAAGCCAACTGATCTACGTCGGTCATCATCTACCCGCGCGGCATCGTCGTTTCGCGACCGATTTACAGAGAAAGACGCCAATCTGCTGTATGGCTCCATCGTTATGTATGTTGACGCAAGCTTCCAGGACTGCGAAACAACAACGGCAGTTTACTGTCCTTGCAAGCCTGCTCTCAACAAAACGTCAAGGTTTTGCCTCTCAGAACCTCTTGGAAATACTCAAAATCAAGCAATTGAGTTCATGCTTTCCAATATCTTATGTAGCACCATGGCATCTCTTGTGACACTAGTTGTTTATAACTGTGATATCCGCGCACTAGTTAGCAGTTTCTGCAATTCATAAAGAGGTAGTGAAAAAAAGTGCGTGTCAAATTGATAACACCAGGTATGTTGCAGGACTGGAATCCCTGGCACCACCACCAAAGCGGCGAATGTGGATGAAGAACAGAAGCAGTGATTGGTGGGACAATATTGCTTGCTTAAATTTTGATGATGGTGTATGGAAAGAAAACTTCAGGATGTCACGGGCAAATTTCTGTTAATTGTTTGCTGCCCTTGCTCCATTTATGTCTCCAGAATGTAATTACGTTCGAGAGCCAGTGCCAGTTGACAAAAGAGTTGCTTTTGCACTGTACAAACTGGCCAGCCGTTGTGAGTACAGAGTATTTGCAAATCAGTTTGGAATTCACAAAAGCACTGTGCAGAAATTTGTGTACTTTTTCTGCATAACTGTAAAAATGTACCTTTCAAACAAATTTATCTACCTGCCATCAACTGAAGAGGCCACATTGATTGGCAGGAGGTTCTCCGAAAAGTGCCACATCCCACAGATATGTGGTGCCATTGGTGACACTCATATTCCCATCACTGCACCAAAAAAAGTGTACAGAGACTTTATTAACCACAAAATGTGGGCATCCTACAACATGCAGGCAGTCGTGGACGACCATGGACTGTAAGTGTATTTGTTTATTCATTATTGGAACTAAGCTTTCTTGTTGTTTGTATGCAGCCGTAATAACTGAGCACTTATGAAAAACAGTAATGAGGCATGCTGATGATTTGTTTCACACTAAGTACTCTGAAATTCGAAGCTAGATAATTATTTTGTTGCGCCTGTGTGCAAGGACAGGCATGACGAATTTTCAAACTCGACATTCTTCTGTGCTAGGACCTCTCCCAAGATATTCTTATCATGATTGACTAACATGGCATCCATATGTTGGAATTGTACGGCATGTATATTATTCCATTTAAACTGTGGGACATCCATAAGTAATCTATTTGTCTTTAAAATCTAGCAAGAGACTTTCGGCACACTTCCCGCCGAGCAGTCTAGTGGTGTTTTACAGTTTACTTGTGAACTATTTCTTTTAAACATGTACTAACTTTTTGGCACCTAAAGAGAAACAAGCTATATGAATGCAACACATAGATAATTTGCAATTAGGACCATAGCTATAGCAAAAAAAATACACAAAGATGGCAGAAAGGAGCTAGACACAGCTCCTGTGGATGTGCCAAGTGGCACATTTTGTGGCAGTGATGCAACAGAGTTTTTAGAATGCAATTCAGAGTGGTCTGGAGTTTGTTTTTGCTTTTTCAAGATATTTTGTAATTGCTTCTATTTCCTTTTTGACATTGTTTTGCTGGCTGAATTAGCTTCTCTTTGGTGCAATTCACATACAAACTTATTGCGTTTATTTTGCACCAGTGCTCTAGCACCCAATGATGGTGTACATGATAGCCTTCAAAAGATTCTTTGTCTTGACGTGCATCCCATTTTTTCTGCATTCAGGTTTCGCAGAATTTTTTGCCTTGCGCCAGGCAGTGCGCATGACTCGACAGCATTTAAGATGTCGAAACTATACAAGAACAGCGACCAACTGTTGCCAAAGGGCAGCCATCTCTTCGAGGGGAAGCTTCTTCCCTTCATGCTTCTCGCTGAACCTGCGTATCGCACTCTACCCTCGATCTTGAAAGGCTACACACGGAGGCTATCCTTGGATCTTAAAGAAGTAGACAGCAAAGATCCCACACATTATATTAAGCACGTCCATTTTGCACAGCCACTTATGTGAAGAGCACCACAACTAGCAATACTCAGGTAAAAGGCATTTGTTTTTAGTAGCCTGAAAAATCATTAATACTTTCAATATCTCAGCAGTCTGGGGATTATTTTATTTGGCTGTAAATATTGACTGCTTTCCTGGTCTTAGTGAAAACTGAACTACAGTTTCTGTGGACTGAATGGGCTTGAGATGTACTCTGCTTCAGACAGATTATCATGATAGTCCTCATAATATATGCAACTGTGTGTGCCACATGTTGCTTCTGATATATCATGTGGAATCCTGTGTACTGCCTAGTTCCTTAAGTTTTGGATTCTATCTGGCACTGTGTGGCTGTCACAGACAGCTTGGCTCGGCAATACTCTTCACTTCGCGCCTATCCTGAGTTAATGTGTTCTCTGTCATCTTTTGGTTTGGTTTGGTTTATGGAACTTAACGTTCCAAAGCGACTCAGGCTATGAGGGACGCCGTAGTGACGGGGTGCAGAAGTTTCGACCACCTGGGGTTCTGTAACGTGCACTGACATCACACAGTGCACAGGCCTCTAGAATTTCGCCTCCATCGAAATTCGACCACCGCGGACGGGACCGAAACCCGCGTCTTTCGGGTCACCAGTCGAGCGCCATAACCACTCAGCCAATGCGGCGGCTACTCTGTCATCTTTAGTACTGAAAACAGTTTTGCTGTCACAGCACACGGGCGCCTTAGCGTTTTGCCTCCATAAAAACGCAGCCGTCGAACCCGATCGCGGCGGCTGCGTTTTTATGGAGGCAGAACGCTAAGGCGCCCGTGTGCTGTGCGATGTCAGTGCACGTTAAAGATCCCCAGGTCGTCGAAATAATTCCGGAGCCCTCCACTACGGCACCTCTCTCTTCCTTTCTTCTTTCACACCCTCCTTTATCCCTTCCTTTACGGCGCGGTTCACGTGTCCAACGATATATGAGACAGATACTGCGCCATTTCCTCCCCCCCCCCCCCGCCAAAAAAACAATCCTAAAACCAATTCTAATTTTTTAGCATGCATCATCTACTCGAAACCAAAGTATTTGTGCATTTTGCAGTTAGTGCAGACGTACTATAACTGCAAGTCTTTTTTTTTCACTTGTATTTTGAACAGCCCTACTACGCATTCATTAACCGAGTGATGTTCAAAATCACTTGAAGAGAGTGATTCGCCCAATGATTGGAAAATGGCGTATGTTGTGCCGATTCATAAATAAGGGCCACGTAATCTCGTTTCAAATTATCTCCCAGTGTCCCTGACAAGTGCAGTTTTCAAGGTTTTGGAACTTGTATTTTTTACAAACATTGTACACCATCTTAAGTTTTCCCTCATAAATAATGACCAACATGGGTTTCGTAGTGTTTTCATGTGTCAAACACTTAACGGAACTTGCCCATGATATAGCTAGTTCTTTAGATAAAGGAGTTTCTGTTGAGTACATGTTTCTCGATTTTATGAAAGCGTTTGAGGTTGTACTACATACTTCATTATAGGAAAATTATCATTGTATAACATTAGCAGTAAAGTAGCAGCATGGATCAAAGCGTACCCTCATTTAAGAAAACTAAGGGCGGTGGTTAGTGGTGAAATATCGGACGAAGTTGCTGTAACCCTAGGAGTACAGTCACGAGTAAAAGAGATTAGCACACATGACGGAATACCGGGCGCCAGAATGAAAATGCGTGGGGCTGTGGATGACGAAGAGGCTGATAACGAGAGGGCCGTGCCGTTCCCATTCTAGAGTATTAGGGGGGTTCAGCGGACTGTCACGGCCCAGCCAACTTTATTTTTTTGTCTCGCCCTCTCTTTCTTTAGCGCAGCCTTGCTGCCGCATGCAAACGGGTGAAGATATAATACTTGTTTTTTTTTGCTTGTTTGGCAGCTGTTTTTGCAAGCAGCCTCAGCCGCGCTGCGCTCAGTAACTACTTGAAAAGCTCTGCATCCAGGAGTTGCCATGGCCTCCGAAAGGAGCAGATTCAAATATAATTGAAAATATATGGGGGTTAATGAAACAGCGACTAGCTGTAAGGTAGCTGCACGAATCATCAGATATCCTGCGGGCGGCGGTTCAAGAGGAATGGAGCAGGCTCCAGGCTCTTCCTGACCTTGCAAGCAGCCTGTTTGACTCCTTCCCTGAGCGCCTTCAAAGCATTGTGAGGGTCGGTGGGGCCTACGCACACCATTAGTGCAACGACGTGTTTGCTCTCGAATCACGACAGCCAGCTGGCTGTCCTCCTCACTTCTTTCACGGAATTGATGGGTTAGGGCTCCTATTAATAATGTTACTACACTTTCCCAACAAAGTGACTAGTGTGAATTAGTTGCATCGGAAAAATAAACTCTATCTGTTTTTCGAGCTTGTGTAATACTGGCTATAAGTAGCTCTATCATCCCGAGCGAGTTCCTTTTGAAAAACCATCACGGACATAAAAAAACAGTAATAAAAAAGAAGCCATCATTGCTCATGATAACCGAGCCAAAATAAATGCCGCATGCATGCACGTAGGGTCGTAACTTCGACGCTGGGGCGTTGGGACGGTTCATAAAGCTTACTTCCTGTGATCCCCCCCCCCAAGCTGCCAATATGGAAATGGCCCGATAGGTAGGTCTGCAAACCACAGCGACGCATGGTGAGATATACAAATTCTGATCGGCAGTGATTTGTGCTAATATTTTTTACTCGCGACATTACCACAAGGGTCAGTTCTGGAACGCATTTATTTGTAATTTTTATAAACGACATTTTCTCTGGTATATCGGCTACATTGTGGCTGTTCGCAGATGGCTGTGTTTTGTACCAAACTGTTTCTGATCCTGCTGAACGTGATGCTTTGCAATGTGACCTTGACAGAATTTCTAAATGGTATGATAAATGGGGCGTCACAATTAATCTCCGGAAAAGTCTCTATATGTGTTTTACTAAAAAAAGGCCACCTTGTAATTTTATTTACACCATTTACTCCGTGAATTTGTTGTCCGTCACCGAATACAAATATTTCAGTGGGTATTTAAGTAGTATCTCTGCTGGCATAGGCATACCAATTACATAACTGCGAAAGCAGGTCGAAATTTGAGTTTCCTATGCAGGAATTCCAAGCGTTTTCCTTTACAAAGTAAACAACTGCTATACACAACTAACGTAAGGCCTATACTGGAGTATGCGTGCACAGTATGAGGCCCTGAAACTGAAAATGTTGATAAAGTATAAAAGGCCCAAATCCTGGCTGTCCACTTTGTTTTGAATACTTACAGCACAAACTTTTGTGTGTCAGCAGCGCAGAAGTCTTTGGGATAGGTTTCACTGCAGGGACGCAGATATGTACTTAGGCAGAAATTCTTCCATAATATATACCATTCTAAAACAGGTATTGACCGTGACCATTATTTCCACCAGACTATATATCTGCAAGAATGAACCAAACTTTAAAAGTAAAAGAAATAAATGCAAAATTGATTTAATAAAAAATGACATTTTAAAAAAAAACAATAAATGAATGGAATAAGTTGCCCCAGGAAGTTTTTTCAACAAAATCTAATGAATCGTTTGCCGCGTTGCCGTATTTTATGCTTGTCTTTGTTTGTATCAAATTATGCTGCAATGTATCTTCCGTGAGTATTTTTTCCATCCCACTATGTTGTATGATTATGTTGTAACTCCCTTCTCCCCACTGTAGTGCCAAACAGGAGCTTTGGGTAATGTGATAAATTATTACATTATACAGCCGAGGTTGGAATGTAGGTCTTCTTTTTTTTTTGTCTCAGAAACCACATACAAGAAATATAGATGTGTTTTAGAACAACACAAAAGAGTGCAGAAGTCAAAAACTGTCAGGAGGACCCCTGATTTTTAGTGTGGTTGCTATTGTTTTCACATCATATAAACACACCACAGCTTGTACCTCTACGGTCAAGCAAAATAAATGTCACCCTTTTGTAAGCAATAAAAAGAAAGCATGCATAAATACAGTTAATTAAATACAGTAACAAAAAACAGATGTCATTAATATTCGAGATTGTCACATATCTGAAACTTGGTTATCAAAAATCTTTTAATCAAATTAGGAACTGAGAAACGGCGATGATGATTATGGATTTTTATGGCGCAAGGGCAGCTATGGCCAAAGAGCGCCATGTCACAAGGTATTTTTCTTTTTCTCAAGGTGGGGCCAGAGACCCATTTCCCAAGCATTTCACCCTAAAATAAGCCGAGCACCAGACCAGGGGAAAGCTTGTACCCATTGTATCACCGGTGGGTACCCGGCGGCACTGGGGGGATCTAACCCCGCACCTCCCGCATACGAGGCGGATGCTCAACCACTTGGCCACCGCTGCGAAACTGCGAAACGGATCGCACAGTTTGTACGTTTCTGGTGAAGGAAAAGAAATGACCTTTTGCAAGTACTAAAAGAAAGCACTCATTAATATGGTTCATTAAAATACACCAACAAAAACCAGATGTCAATAAAATTCGAGAATAACACATATCTGAAACAAGATTATCAAAAATCTTAAAATAATTTAGGACCTGGCAAACAAATCACATAGTTTGTCCTCTCCAGTCAAGCAAAATAAATGACTTCGGCAAGTAATACAAGAACACATGCAGAAATATAGTTCATTAAAAGACTGCAATAAAAAGCTGGCATCATTATAACTGAAGGTTATCACATTTGAAACAAGATTACCAAAAATATCTTAAAATCAAATTAGGAACTGAGAAACAGTTCACACAGTTTGTACCTTTCTGTTGATGGAAAACAAATGACATTTGGCAAGTACTAAAACAAAGCACGCATTAATATAGTGCATTAAAAGACACCAACAAAAAACAGATGTCATTAAAATTCGAGATTAACACAGAATTCAAACAAGATTATCAAAAATCTTAAAATTTAATTAGGAACAGGGAAACATATCTCATAGCTTGTACCTCTCAAGTCAAGCATAATAAATGACTTCGGCAAATAATACTAGAAAACATGCAGAAATATAGTTCACTAAAAGACCCCAACAAAAAGCTGGCGTCATTGAAACTGAAGGTTATCACATTTGAAACAAGACCACCGAAATATCTTAAAATCAAATTAGGAACTGAGAAACAGATCACACAGTTTTGTACCTCTCTGGTGAAGGAGAACAAATGGTCTGTGGCAAGTACTAAAAGAAAGCATGCGAAATTATAGCCATTATAGTCATTAAAAGCCATCAATAAAAAGGAAGCTTCATTAAAACTCTTAATATATATCTGAAAAAACATTGCTATTATCTTGTAAACAAATTAGGAACTGACAAATACATCACAAAAACAGAAATTGAAACTGAACAAGGACGCAAGAAAAACCACTGCCTTGGTAGATAATAATAATAATGGCAATAGGTGCATATTATTAAAAACAAAAAAGTACATTTACTTACTGCACACTTTTGACTTGTCAGGAATCAATAATGCACTTATACTGTTTGTGATAACATTGCACATCGTTATTGTTACCCATAAGGTATTAGGCTAGATAAATGGGACACTAAGGACAAATAGAAGCTGGCCTGTATTTTAACGGTACCGTGCTCGAACCACAAAGAAACCATTGTCACCAAAATTGGAGCTTTTTGTAAGCTAGAAAAAAAAGGCGTTGAGGACAGCGGCTGATTTCGGAAGTGGAATGCATGTGTCATATCAACACAGATTTTTTGGGCGTGGATCCCAGAAGCTAAGCTACACCACCATTCACTTGTACACGATGGCAGCCCAGTGGCAGAAAGTACAGATGTCACGAATTTGAATTCAGAGCCGACAAAGTTTTTTAATACAATTTTCTCTGCTACAAGTGCACCTTTTGGTGCTAGAGAAATGTCAACACAGCCAGAAAGAGGCAAAGAATCAGCCACCGCGGTGGCTCAGTGGTTATAACGCTCAGCTGCTGACCCAAAAGACACAGGTTCGAGCCCGGCTACGGCGCTCGAATTTCGATGGAGGCGAAATTCTAGAGGCCCGTGTACTGTGCGATGTCAGTGCACGTTAAATAACTCCAGGTGGTCGAAAGTTCCTGAGATCTTCACTACAGCATCCCTCATAGCCTGAATCGCTTTGGCCCGTTAAACCCCCATAAACCATGATTTGTATCAAGAACAATGACTGGATGGATTTGTCCTCAGCGTCCCTTTAATGTTTCCGAGGCTGCTGCACGTTAAGGGGGCATCAGTCGCTATTTTGTATTCTTGAAGTTATTGAAGGAAACTGAAAAAGGTGGCAAGGTTACGGGTGTAGCTCACCTCAGTGTTTAGGTGTTGGTGGCTGGTGGCGGTGTTGGAAATCGGTGTTGCAAGTTCATGTTTGGTGTTTCCATAAATTGTGGAAAGCTGGGCATGTGTTGTAGGGATGCCATCAATGCTGCATGCTGCGAAAAAAACTGCCCCATTAAAGCTTGTGTGCCCTGAGGAAAGGTGGCGGAAACACCTTGCAGGAGCTCCTGCATGTGTTTGTTTTCATCTGCAAGCAGTTAGTTTTGTCGCTCAAATTGTATGTCTGCTTGCTTCGTCAAAAATTCTTCGTTTTTGCGGTGCATATTTAACAGCACCTTTTCCAGTTTCGCCTCTCCCATGCGGCGTCGTTTCTGTGGCGGTGATCTGCTTGAAGTGCTTGTTAAAAAATGAAGGAAAACACATGCAAATGCTCAGAACTTTCCTTCGTGGACTCTTGAAATTTGAAATTTGAAATTTGAAATTTATTCCACAACAAAAAGATGCTGCGAGGAGCACAGGAGAAAAGCTGTGTGAACAGCTTGAAAAGCCCTGACCCCCCAACACATGGGGTAGGACAGAAGCGTGCAGCAAGAGAACACAGTCGGATATGGCAACATCGTTGAAAACGTTAGTATAAGCATTGTAAGCATAAGTATAAGCATAAGCATAAGCATTATAAGCATAAGTATAAGCATAAAAATAAAGCATTGCAGAGCAAAAAAAGGCAGGCCTGCTAAAAACAGGTTTGAACATTTAACTTTTTATACGTGCTGCGGCTGAAGCAATCAATTCTTGCATGAAAACTACATGGACCTTAAGCGGAACAGTGCTACAGGTAACCTTCCACACAGGACACTGTTGCTGGTGTAAAAAAAATAATGGGTACTAGCAGTTGTCACTGACATTCTATTGAAGAAGCGTAGCTTGTTGGGCCGGTTGCTGCATGGTATATAGAAAACCAGTGGAAAGGACTCTTTCTCAAGCAGAAGTAACAGGGTAACTTTGGCCTGTGTACTCAGGGAAACTTTGCCCTGTGTACTTCTGTTTGTGAATACGCCCTTTCCGCGGGTTTTCCATGCATCACCGACATTCTTTTTGCGTGCAGCGCGAATCCTAAAATGTTTCTGAAAACTGCTGACAGCTTTCCCTCAGTGCTTATGCATATCCTAAAACATAGCCCTACTCAAACGTGACAAGCACCCATTACATATATAGTATCCTGCCAGCTGACCCCTTTATTGAACAGATAACCACTGCTTCATGTTCTTGAACAGCACACATACTATACCACGGTGCTCACTTCGTTGCACATAGTTAACTTTTTCTTTCCTACAGGAACCAGTGTTCTGAGTCCATGCAGGTTGGAAACTGAAGACAGTTTTGATTTTATTTGTCATGGCTATCATTCTGGGGTATGTATCAGTCGAGGAGGCCAGCGACCAAAATGCCCTTTATTGCTGAACGTACAGTGCTTTTATAGCCGAAAGGGGTGTGGCAACTAAGGCGCATATCTAATCTAGGCGAGCACGATGAATCGCCGCACCAGGCATGGCACGTGCGTCATTCCCGATACATCTTCTCTCCTGTGGAGAATAGATGCCAAGTACTTAGTTGAAATTGCGGTCGTACCGCAGGCGCTGCGGTGGTCTCCTATCTCTGGTAGATCGGCGCAATGTAAGAGCCTGCGGAGCCGTTGAGATCACAGTCGGTCCAGTCGTAGTCACGGGCGGCGGCGCCTGCGGAATGTTCTCGGAGCTCAGAGGCGAGTCTCCAGTTGCAGCAGGTGCCGTGGGTTGCAGTGCTTCACACGCTCGTTCGCTCTCCCGGTCGTCACATTCGAGGGCTTCTTGCTGGAACAGCTCACCAGTTGGAAGCAGATGCTGTCGGTTGCGACGTAGCACTCTGCTGTCCTCGGTAACTACTCGATAAGACCTCGGTGCAACTGCTTCGGTAACTTGAGCTCGGCGATTCCATGTCTTTTCCTGTACTCTCACGACATCGCCGGTATTGAGAGGTGGTAACGTTCTCCCCCGAGTGTCTGCCTGGGCTCGCTTGAATACTGGTATGCTTGGCTGCTGCCTGAAGTCTGGGAGTAGAGTGCGAAGCGTCCTGCCCTGCAAGAGTTCACCAGGAGAGCGGCCATCTTCGAGCGGAGTGAATCTGTAGTTGAGCAACCCGAGCCAGAAGTCTTCTTTTGTTTCTTCCGTTTTCTTTAGGATTCTTTTCACATTCTGAACCCCCTTCTCAGCGAGTCCATTCGATCACGGGAACCCGGGGCTCGACGTGACGTGGCTGAAGTCGTACCTGGATGCAAAGAGAGCAAATTCATAAGACGAAAACTGCGGCCCATTGTCCGCGTGGACTTCCATTGGAATGCCGTATCTTGAAAGGATGGCACTCAACTTCTCAATTACAGCACTGGATGTTGTACGAGTCAGATTCTCCACTTCCGGGAAGTTCGAATGGGCATCAAAAACCGACAGGTACGAGCTGCCTCCGTACTTAAAAATGTCAACGCCCACGCGGTACCATGCATGGGCTGGTGTAGGTCTGATCATAAAAGGCTCACTTTGCTGTTTGTACGTATATTTGCGGAAAACTGCACAACTCTGCAACAGGTTTTTGATATCAGAGTTCAGCCCCGGCCAGAACACTAGGCCCCTGGCTCTTGCTTGGCACTTGTTCAAGCCCATGTGTCCCTCATGAATACGTTCGAGAACTTCCTTTCGCATTGACTTCGGGACTACAACTTTGCTGCCTTTAAATACAATTCCTTTAATCAATGAGAGCTCGGACGCGAATGGCTTCATTATTCCCACAATGTCACCGTGGCCATTAATGTAGCGCATCACTGACTGCAAGTCCTGGTCATTCGCCGTTGCTTTGACCAGACGGGCCAGTGTTCTAGCGCTTACCAAGGTTGACATGACTGCAACCGCGTGGACCTCCACATCTTCCGTGTCGTCGGAGTAGTCCTTAGTCGCTGTCCCTGGAGCCCATGATAGCATGTCTGCGAGAAAGAATTGCTTTCCTGGTATATACTGCAGTTCAAAATCATAAGCCATTAGCCTCAAGAAAAAACGTTGAAGCCTGGGTGGCATATTACTGATTCCTTTCGCTGCAACACCAAGCAGTGGACGGTGGTCAGTCTCGATAACAGTTTTACGTCCGTATACGAAGTGATGAAATTTTTCACAGCCGAACGCAATCCCCAATGCTTCCTTTTCAATCTGCGAGTACCTCTTCTCCAAGTTGGCCATTACACGCGAGGCATAAGCGACTGGCCGCCAGTTTTCACCGTGGCGCTGTAAACGTGCAGCCCCCAAACCA
Organism: Amblyomma americanum; assembly: GCF_052857255.1. NCBI lineage: Eukaryota > Metazoa > Arthropoda > Arachnida > Ixodida > Ixodidae > Amblyomma > Amblyomma americanum. Next base: position 173,809,008 of record NC_135498.1, on the reverse strand, counting down.
TTCGTTGATGCATCTGCCACGATTTTAGTTTCTCTGGCTGGGTTGAAAATAGCTAGGAGAGGCGCACTGCTAAGCATGTCGCAGATCATCCTCCACTCACTAGCGTGGTTTTCGGTCCACTCGAAGACAGTGTCCTTTTTGATGAGGCCGCGAAGAAGCGTAGTACTTTCTGCGAGATTAGGCAAGTACTTGCTGAAATAATTTGCTACTCCTAGCATTCTGTGGACAGCGGCTTTATCCGTTCGGCATGGAGTCTCCCTCAACGACTGCGTCAACGCTGGGTTAGGCTTTATTCCCTCGTGGCTAATGACGTCACCCAAGAATTTAATTACAGTCACTCCAACCTTGCACTTTTCAGCGTTGAAAGTTAAGCCTGCTTTTTCTGCCACTTGCAGCACTTTCCGCAGGCGCGCATCGTGTTCTTCCTTAGACGAGCCCCATATTAGAATATCATCAATGTACACTCTCACACCTTGACAGCCGTCAAATATTTCGCTCAGGATTTTCTGGAAACCTTCCTGGGCTGATGAGATTTCGAACGGGAGCCTCAAAAACCGGTAACGTCCGAACGGAGTACCGAACGTGCATATAGTTGCTGTGGAGTCATCTAAAGGTACCTGATGAAAACCCGCCCTTGCATCGAGGAGCGTGGAGTACTTAGCGCCGGCGAGCTCAGCTTCTATGTCCTCGCGTCTTGGCATTTGATAATGCTCTCGCTGTATCCACTCGTTGATACTTCTAGGGTCCATGCAAACCCGTATTTTTCCGTCTTTCTTCCGCACGATAACCAAAGGGCTCACCCAGTCTGTCGGTTTCTGGACCCTCTCAATGATGCCACTTCGCTGCATGCGCTCCAGCTCCTCCCTCAGAGGTTCCCTCAGCGCCAAGGGCACCCGCCGAGCTGGCTGGACAACTGGCGTCGCATCCTTGCGTAGGACCATTTTATACTGGCGACTCACGCAGCCTGTTCCCTGAAAAAGCTGGCGGAATACGGTTAGAACGTCCTCACTGCCGCCCGCTGTGGTACTTCCTTCTTTTACAGCATCCACTGCACGTAACACCAGACCAAGCGGCTCGCACGCTAGTAGTCCCAGTATAGCTTGGTTGCCCTTTTTGACGACATAGAAGTTGACGTCCTTCCACCAGCCGTTCACGGTCACTGGTAGCCTTTGGATGCAGCAATAACTACAGACTCCTGCTGCCAGTGCTTGCCCAGACAATTTGTTTTTTTTTGGAAAACACATTCTAGAATGCTATGACTCCGAAAGAGAAGAAAGATGCTGTGGCAAGGTACTAGAGCTGAAATTTGAGACTACGTCCTGTGTCGTGACATCCCCCCTTCACTCGTAACATTTCTGTGTGATACATGACAATGTCCATGAGGTAACCGCTCTAGGTATGTTCAATAAACCAAGAGACGATTTTCAATTAGAGGTAAAAAACAGCGACATATTGCAGGCACATACTCAACCTTAACCTTGTGCAAGAGAAACTTGGTCCACCAGACCTTGTGGTACAAAGTTTACACACAGTTTAGATGAAAACATTAAAATTACCAGAATGGGAAAATGCCATAGCTATGCGTAAATTCTGTTCACCTAAGCAATGCCTATCACATGCACACTGTTCGTTTCACTACAAAAGAAAGTTTTTGTCGAAACACTGCTCACATATGTATTTAAGTTTGCACTACCTAAATATTTCTGGCAATACAACACATCAGGATTCTACAAACAACCACACTTAAAGATAGCAAGTTGCATCACTTTACCTTGAGAAGACTTGCTAATAGCATAGGTATGAGAGCTTCGTGCTGTGTTTGAATCCCTTTTTCTTGAATAAATTTTGTGTGCTACTCTTGTTCTCTCATTACTGCTGCATATAGATGAGCACCAGTGATGCCACTAGGCGTTCAGGGTGCAGTACAGTGGCCACTGTAGTGGCCCGTTCAGTGGATGCTGCGCTTGCGCAGAGGTAGAGCATCCGCCTCGCGTGCAGAAGACCCATTGTTCAAATCCTTGAGCCGCCACAATTCTCCACCAGAAAAAGAAAGAATGAGTGTTGAGGAATTTGAACAAGGTCTTTGGTGTTGAGTGATGTACCAAAATGCCACTAGGAAAGGGAGTAGAGTAAGGCGACACAAGATTGGACTGGGAAGAGCTTGGGTTAAAAATAATGGAGGAAATCCTAGGAACCTCCGATTTGCGCATGTTGCCCAGCGACGTAACTCAGGAGTTCCAGTGCATGACTCAGGGCCTCAGCATTCAAGCAGAATGGTAGAGCTAAAAATTAATAAGAAGAAAACTGAAGTCACGTCCAGCAATTTGGCAATTGACAAATAGTTAAAGATAGGCAGCAAAGTATTGTATATTGTAAGAGAATAAATCTATTTTGGGCAAGTAATGACCGTAGAGTTGGACCACGACATTGAAATAGCCAGGGGAATACAAATAGAACGGATGACATTTGGCAGGCCCTTGCGTCATTTAGAGTAGTTCGCATTGCCCTTACAGAGAGAGCACATAGTATGTGTGGAATGGTATGGTATTTCGGTTTAACATTCGAAAGCAACAAATGGGCCATGCGTTATGCCGTACGGGAGAGCCCTAGATTAATATGAACCACCTCGTGTTCTTCCAGGGTGCAGGAAAGACTAAAGTGCGGGGAAAAAAATTGATTTTTTTTTACTAATATCAAACTCCAAAACCTTCATGAATATTATTCAGCGTCTCGCATGCTTTTCCGTCCTTTAATAGAGCCAGGACAGCCTTATTTTTTTAAAAGCCAATTTCTTTGAAGCATGCATTTGCTCACATTTCTGGCATGGAAAAAATGTAAAAAAAACACTGGAAATTTCATAAACACAGTTGATCCATTGAACGCCTCCAAGCAAAGCAAGAAAGGCGCTATGCATGCTTTATTCAGTGCTGACAATTTTACTCTGCGCTATTCTTGCCTCACGTGAAGCGTAAGACCTCGCTTTTGTATGGATGTAATTAAACATTTCTTTGGCTTTTTAGTAGGCACATACAAATTATGCGTAAGGCTGTTTGGCCCAGGTATTTCCACATGTTGGCTATCAACAGCAATGCCTGTCAAATGCTGTGTTCAGAAGACTGAGGCACCTGCTGTGCTAACACGAGCCAAATGATGGACAAGCCTTTCCTGCATAGGTACTCGCTCAAATCAGTTCGTCACACCACAAAGCATGTTCCCCACCAAGTAGCGCAATGCACAACCAAAGCTTCTAGAATAGGTTTTCTACAGAAGATGCAAAAATACTTACGAGTCATTTAACCATGCAGTTTGGGAATGTGCACCAAAGAATGCCTTCCTTACCAGGCACACATCCGAGCTACCATCTTAGACGCAGCACCCACATTCAGTCATGGGAGGATAGCCCAAATTCATGCCCATTGATATACCCGGTGACATCCCAAGGTATTTCGTGCATCACCGGGACACTACATTGTGGCATAGCTGTGTGAGGTGGACCGTAGTAGAAAGATGAGAGATGGAGAACAGATAAATAAGGAAGCTCAGCAGAAAAATGACAGGCTAAGCAGAGTAAAATTTGCTTTCGTATTGACTACATGGCTAGTAATAATAATAATAATAATTGTCTTTTTTTTGGGGAAAGGAAATGGCGCAGTATCTGTCTCATATATCTTTGGACACCTGAACCGCGCCGTAAGGGAAGGGATAAAGGAGGGAGTGAAAGAATAAAGGAAAAGGTGCCGTGGTGGAGGGCTCGGAATAATTTCGACCACCTGGGGATCTTTAACGTGCACTGACATCGCACAGCACACGGGCGCCATAGCGTTTTTCCTCCATAAAAACGCAGCCGCCGCGGTTGGGTTCGAACCCGGGAACTCCGGATCAGTAGTCGAGCGCCCTAACCACTGAGCCACCGCGGCGGGGCTGGCTAGTAGCTGTAGATTCAAGTTTCGGTGCATATTGCTTCTGTTAAATATTGAAGCAAATATGTTTTTGTCTTCATCTCGAAAAAGTTAAAATGTCATTTCTTATTATATTTGAACAATTATTGGATAAACAAGAAAAGAAATGAGGCTGTCCTTTTCTGTCTTCAGCTACACAGATATGCAAAACTACTGAATCAAAATCGAACGCAGGAAGTATGCAGGAAGCATAAAGCAGGGGAAATATTCTAATTCTGACCTCTCGAGAGACTCGCAAGCATTCCTTGATTGGTTGAAGCAGCAGAAGAAGTTGCGGCACTTGCATCGTCTGCATCTGCGGGTAAAAAGCCTGAACGGTGCCACAGTAGAGTAAACTTTTTATATAAAAAATGAAATGCAGGAACCTTGGAAACAAAACTCTGCGCCAATGGAATCCACATCATCCCACTCAAACAATGTCTCGAAATATAATTTTGCTCGTTAAAAAGAATAAAAGTTTTAGCTGCTTCATTTGATAACAGCTGCGTATATCTAAACTATATAAATGCCATGAGCACTTGTTCCAGAAATTGTGTGTCTCAAAACAGTGCAGCCCTATCTGCATTATCAGTAGTTAGGCAGCAAAAAACAAGATCGCCAAATTAGGTGCAATCTGGTAATCACGTATACCTCACTATTTTCAAGGCTGGTTCGACGACACTTTGCAGTGCAGCTGAGGAGCACATCCGCTGCCGCTGCCTCAGCCAATCGTCGAGCACCTCTAAGGATCAATACCACGAGAAATCTAAGTGTGAACATGGGCCCAGGGAACCAATTTTGTTCTGCAGCCGAGATATTAAATGCGATCCAGTGCTTAAAAACTACCCAAGCTTACATTCACTTTGTTCCTGAAGGCCATCAGCGTCGTCTTCCTCAGTCCTGGTGCCACCATCGCTGATATCGGCAAAACAGAAAAAAACACTGCTCCTATAGCTAAAAGTGCCGAAATTGCACATCTTGCAATCCAAAGATTGTACGATGCCATCCCATCCCACTGTACAACATGGGCCCTCTATCTCCAATCACCTCTCCTTTGCAACTAGCATGCCCACCCTGTTACCAGCAAACTTCCTTGCTTCGTTACTGCAACAGACTCTCTACTAACTTTAGCTACTTGTGCTTTGCCTTGACAGTCACTCAAAGACACCATGCTACATATTGCATGTTTTAATGAACTATTAATGAACTTAGATAGCATTAATTCATGTTTTCTCATACACATTGTTCTTGTGTCCTTTTTACATTACACTTATTGTTTTTCCTTAACTCATTTTACCGCCCTTCATTATTTTTTAGTTTATTTGTTAGCTTCCAAGTTTCAGCCCCGCGGGCAAACACTAGCAAGAAGTGTTGAACTTTCCTTTTGGGAGATATCAGCCTTTCAACACTGTCTTTACCTCATCAGTATATAATGTCACCATGGTGGCTCAGTGCTCATGGTGCTGGGCTGCTGACCTGAAAGGTGCGGGTTTGATTCCGGCCGCGGCAATCGCATTTCAATGGAGGCGAAATGCTAGAGGCCCGTGTACTATGTCAGTGCAGTGAAATTGGGATGGGATTAACCACGTCTCATGAAAGTACAATAATAATCTACGTCAAAGAAAAGGTGTTCTTAAGAGTTCGCTTTTAAGGGGAACTGTGCTGCGACCCACAAATTTTAAGAAACTGCATTTTCAAAGCTGTTGGTGCGTACTGCAGTAAATGAAAACGTGCACTAGGAGCAAAAAACATTTCATGTTAGGGCCAATTGTAGAGCACCGTAGTTATTTGTAAAATACATCCGCACAGTTACATGATTGCATGATAAAAAAATTAAGTTAGCACCGCTGTATGCCCAGTGCATTTGTCAAGAAACAAATTCAGTTGTCAGCTTATTGAGGCTCTTTACTGCAAACAAGAATGTCTGTCTCGCTCAAGAGTACCTGTGCGCACTCGTTATCAGCACAGTGCCGCATTTCGTCTTACGAATATATATTTTCTGGAATTTATTTTTTTGCGTTTACATAGCATTTAATGTAAGACTAATATATTGTTGCGGGTTAGTTGGTGAATCATCATGGACAGCGGCAGCGCGAAGCAACAAGTTCGAAAGAGAGAGACGAGATCAGCGCTTGTCCGGTGTTCTCGTGTCTCTCTTTCGTCCTTGTTGCTTCGCGCTGCCGCTTTCTATGTTAATGTAGGGGGTTGTAAATGATCACGCTATTAGAAATGCGAAAGCTGGTTTAAACTGCGTTAACCGCGGCACTTTGCGGCATTCAAACCAGCGCTCACCAAACAACGCAGCACCGAGTCGCCGGCTTCGGCGCTGATGACATGCTACATCACATAAAAGGAAACGAGCGTGGAAACATACTTGGGTGTATACTTGCCTAGCTGCGAGTTGTCGCCGTAGTCTGGTGGGACATCTGGTGGGACATCTTGCGAGTCCACGCCGTAATCGCGGTCCTGCACCATCGGCCTGTGGCAGAGCAGCGCGCTCATGTGGTCATACCACTTCCAAGCCGACGGTGCAGCTCCACTTCTCTCTTGCTCTAACCGTTCCTGTCACACAAGACAGAATTGTGCTGCAAAGTGGCATCGTTCCGTATGGGTGTAGAAATTCGGGTGAGGGAATGTTTATACTCACGGCCATGAATCGCTTCTTCAAATTGTTCCAGCAGTTCCGCAGCTGCTGCCACGTCCAGTGGTAGCCTAGATTGGCCATTTCGGCCTGCAGGTCTTTGGACACATCTCGGTTGCGCTGCCGTCTGCTATAATAATAATAATAATAATAATAATAATAATAATAATAATAATATTAATAATAATAATAATAATAATAATAATAATAATAATAATAATAATAATAATAATAATAATAATAATTGGTTTTGAGGGAAAGGAAGTGGCGCGGTATCTGTCTCATATATCGTTGGACACCTGAACCACGCCGTAAGGGAAGGGATAAAGGAGGGAGTGAAAGAAGAAAGGAAGAAAGAGGTGCCGCAGAGGAGGGCTCCGGAATAATTTCTACCACCTGGGGATCTTTAACATGCACTGACATCGCACAGCACACGGACGCCTTAGCGTTTATCCTCCATAAAAACGCAGCCGCCGCGGTCGGGTTCGAACCCGGGAGCTCCGGATCAGTAGTCGAGCGCCCTAACCACTGAGCCACGGCGGCGGGGCTCTGCTATACAGCGCCTCGCTCACTTTTTTTTCATTGATTAGCCCCAGAAAACACTCCACTTCCCGGTCGGTCCAAGAAGCTCGGGTGGAAACAGCGCGGGGACTGACGGCGGCTGCCATTTTGATCGACTGATCACATGACCGATATCTTTCCCAAGATTTTCTGTTACCCGACTCCCTGACCCGACTGCGTATACATGGTTTTTGGAAAGGAGGGCCAGGCGAGTTAACCTACCCCCTGCAGGCGAGTTAGCTCGACTCGCTCTGCCGCTATTTTACTCTACCCGACAGCGTTTACATGAACCCGAAAACTGGTTTTTTACCCGAGAAGCAAACTCTACTCGACTCTGTCGGGTTCATGTAGACAGGGCTAATGAGCACGAGCTTTTCCCTTGACTGGTGCTCGGCTTAAATAGGGTGAAATACTTGGGAAATGGGTCGTTGACCCTACCTTGAGCAGAAGAAACATCCCTATGCCATGGCGGTCTTTGGTCACAGATGCCCTTGCGCCATAAAAAATCATCCTCATCATCACAAAATGGGTTTCAGGGACGGCTCGATTTTTGCAACTGGTGCGTGATTCAGTGCGACGAAGAAACCGAATTTCTCCACAAAGTGCTTTGGATTGAAGGGGCGCAATGTTGCAGGCACTCAGACTCACACCACTGGCTATGTGAGCAATGCACTGCTTACGATAGTAAGCAAATGTTTGGTGTGGCATATATAGCGGCCTTTTTGTTGGTACTTTCTTCATTAACGGAAACTGAACTGGAAAGATCCACGCGAACTCCGTTCTAAAGGGCGTCGTATCTGTATTTGCTCAGAGTTGCCACTTCTCAAGAGGTGAGGTGCGTTTCCTAAGTGGACGCAACGAACCATGGGAAAATCGACTGCCAGCTATTTCCGGTCCCGAATTCCTCGAACACACTGCCTGTTGCATAGCAATTGCCATGCATGCATGCATCGTTTGTTCACTCATTTATTTGTGCTGCGACACCGCTTATTGCACAGCGGCATTGTAAGGTCTGCGCGTTCAGCGTGTAAACCGTCCTGAACTCAGAAATAGAAAATAACGAAAGGTAGGTGTGTTTTTTAGCGGCTACAATATGCGTTAGTAGGCTGTCCGCTCACCACACTACGATGGCAGCCAAGGGCTGAAACGTGCGCAGTTTAGCAGGCCATAGATGTATTTTCTTCACATCATGTAAGAGCTGCAAGTGGGCTAGCAAGTTATCCATACATGCCATTGTGCGCACAGCTCATCTCAACACATCGCACTGCGTAGGCAATGAATGCCTCTTATCATTTACACTATTTTGGTTTAATTTCGTGCAAAAAAACACGTTGAAGCATAGGAGAGTAGATGTCAGGTTGGTCTAGCGATGATGCAATACAATAAGTGGTTTTCAGTGATAATGAATTTGTGTAAGGAGACATATTAACACAGCGACTTCTGTCAAGCCAGCGGGAAGGGTGAGAAATTTGGAAGCAGAAGTAGCGGTAGCAGACGACTTTCTCAGGCTCTTCTGCGCAGAACCAGAAAACGCACCACGTTCATTGAGCTGAAAAAATTGATGGCGGTTTAGTATTGCTAAGCACGAATTATTGCACGAAAGCACGGCTTTTTGCAGGTGGGCACCACCATCCCTACATGACAGCGCGATCGAGTGTATGCGAATAGATTTCAGTGGAGAGTGCACTCACATCCACTCACTAGTCAGTTTCACTGGCAACTCAAATTCACTCGTCGCTCAACCAATCGCCATCATCATCATAATAATAAAAACTGTGTTATCAAACAGGGGAACTTCAAGTACGCCGGCTCCCGGGCACCCGCACGGCCCCACGGCACTCAAAAGCGTTTATGCTTCTGCGGTCCATTACGCTGGCAGCACGGTCGGTAGCGATCATGGAGAAAGGAAAGAACTCGGGAGAGGTGGTCATGTTACATTTTTTGAAGCCAGCTACGCCCTGCGCCCCCCCCCCCCCCCCCTTCATAATTGGCTGCTGTCTGAGAGCGTTTGCGAATGCGCAGCAGACAGTACAGCAGACGACGCCGTTGGGCCCAGAGTTACTATTGGATGCGCCGGCGGTCATACACTCCCAGTAGTCGTTGCAAAAGCGCGTGACTTCCTGGCACGTTTTCTGGCGTGCAGTTCAGATGGGTAAGTCTTGTCCTGAGCTTTCCTTCCTCCATGGTAACGATGGTCTTCACTACCGGGTATTCGGAGCGCAGCGGGGTCTCCAAGTCCACCCTGGTCTTGAGGTGCTTTATGCCCCGCGGGGGACGATCCGCCGGGCCGTGAGGAAGGAGATGGAGAGCAGAACCCTCAGGTTAGAGATAGAGAGTACAGTCGAGCACAGACCTGTCCAGAGCGCTCGAACTCCGTGCCGTCTGCGCTCCCCAGCGCGCAGAGTGACGTCTAGCGGCAGCGCCGGTTTCGAGATTGTGCATCTTCGAGTGGCGTCTGAGCATCAGAAATGCTCTATGTAAATATAACCAGGCGCCGCAGCTAGACGTCACTATGCGCGCTACAGAGCGCTGTAGTGCAGTGAACTATAGAAATCTTGTAGTTCACTGTGGCTCTAGGCAGGTCTGTGGACGATTCTACAAGATGAAATGAGGAAAAGCACCACTCGCTATTCACAACCCCACAAAGATCCAGCTGATGCCTCTAATCCACTCTCCTTTAACACGGATAGCATAAGTGATGCGAATTTTGCGTGCACATATGAGGTAGTGAACAGAAAGTTTATAAGGCAGCTATTTATTAACGGCATAATGAGAACAAACTCGCTCAATTCTCATTTCTGTCATAAAATTACATTTTTCGCCATTTTGTGGTTTTGACGTCCATTCGACAGTACATTGACGCGAAGCTAATGAAAAGCATGGCTGACTGTTAACATAGGCAAGTTTGAAATGTCATTACCTCGGTGTTACCATGCAAAACGTGTGCAGGCGAACTAGTTGAGGATGAAGGTGTGTTTATATCGTTGCCTTGCGACCAAAGAAAACTTTTGTTGGCAAATTTTTCGCGTTCTGTTGCACCCGAAGCGCTGATTTTTAAAAGAAGTTTTCAATTTCAGTGCATACAGTAGAGAGCATGTGAAAATATGCTAAGGCATGCGCAATACATTCTGAGGGCACTTACGTAGTGGAATGAGAATGCATGTGTTTTTAGGAAAGGAAACGTTTTAACCCGACAGTGTTAAGGGGCTCGTGTCCTAGAAAAGTCGGTGTGAGCGAAAAATGGCGGATTTATGTGAACATCCGAACCGCGCCTTAAGGGAAGGCATTTTAACGCGACAGCGTTAAGGATGAATTGACTTATGGATTGATTGATGGGTTGATTGATTGATTGTTTGATAGATGGATTGATCGATCGATCGATCGATCGATTTCCCCTTCCCTTACGGCGCGATCCGGGTGTCCATCGAGAAATGTGACAGGAGTGATTTCCTTTCATTAAAAGCAAATGGACATTTTATTTTCCGTCCCTTATACTCCGGTTCGGGGCTCCGCCGAAAGATGTGAGACAGGCGTCATTTCCTTAAACTCTCCAACGGGCCACGCGTCGCGCCGAACGGGCGATGGCGTTCCCTGTACTCCTTGGCAAAACTCCGACACGCTGTCGCGTCTCACTCTTAAAGGCGAAGCTTAAGCGTGCTCCAATTGTTTCACGAATGGGCGCAGTAGCTCTGAGATGTCGACATCTCGGTGGACACCTTCACACCGCAAAAGAATGCGTTCTGACGAAAGGAAAGGACGCCGTAGCTCTCAGATCTATACTAATAATAATTGGGTTTTAGTGAATGAAAAATGGAAGAGAGAGGGGTCATAGTGGATGACTCCGGAATAATTTCGACCACCTGGGGATCTTTAACGTGCATTGACATCGCACAGCATACGGGCGCCTTAGCGTTTTGCCTTAATAAGAACGCAGCCGCTGCGGTCGGGTTCGAACCCGGGAACTCCGGTTCAGTAGCCGAGCGCCCTAATCACTAAGCCACCGCGGCGGGGTCGGGGAACGAAGCAGCCCGCGATTTTGCCCGAGGATTCCTGAGACGAGCTGTAGCCTGCCCAAACCTGAGGCCAGCCAGGGAGTGCATGGTCACGTATCACGACATAACTATGCACTATCGTAATAATAAACTTTAATACCCAGCCCCCATAAGTCTTTGACCAAATCTCAGTAGGTATCCTGGCGACAACTCCAGACAAACACTTTCCCGAACCCTCATAAAAAGTTCATTATGTATCCGGGATTATTCTCTCCATATTGTAAACTATGTGGTCGAGACAGGGCCGAATTAGCTCATACAATGCATGAATGTTCACGGGACACACCTCCGATGGACCTGCAGCTCACTCTCGAACCGCGAAGAGTGGGAGGTTGCGGGGCTCAGCTCCGACCCGAGAACCCAATTCTGGGCCGTGAGCCGAGCTTTGGAATTTGCCGACCGCCAAGGGCTCCTGGACACATCACGAGCCCAGCAGTGAAGCAGGGAAAGAAAAAACGCAATGGAGACCCCACTCGACCTACGAAAGAGCACCTTTCAGTGAATGTTAATGAAAATAAAGTTTTTACCACCACCACCACCACCAACACCACCATCAAATTCTGATATTCGAGATAAATTACATCGTCTGCCTTTTTCTGGTTTGCGGAAACCTGTTTTCCCCCTCCATTTCCCCCGCCGCGGTGGCTCAGTGGTTAGGGCGCTCGACTACTGATCCGGAGTTCCCGGGTTCGAACCCGACCGCGGCGGCTCCGTTTTTATGGAGGAAAAACGCTAAGGCGCCCGTGTACTGTGCGATGTCAGTGCACGTTAAAGATCCCCAGGTGGTCGAAATTATTCCGGAGCCCTCCACTACAGCACCCCTTCTTCCTTTCTTCTTTCAATCCCTCCTTTATTCCTTCCCTTACGGCGTGGTTCAAGTGTCCAACGATATATGAGACAGATACTGCGGCATTTCCTTTCCCCCCAAAACCAATTATTATTATTATTATCCTCCATTTCGACGTGGCCGACCATCTCGATCAGTGTGCGTCGTAACAGCCCGGCTGGGCGAGGAGGGAAGTCTCCCTCATGGGGAAAAGGGAACGGCGACGGGAACGCCACCTCGTAGGTTACGCGGAATTCTGGAGGACCGGAAAGAGTCTCTTCGGGATCTGGCCCGCGTCACGAGCGGTTGGAGCCGCACGCTCTCGTCACCTTCCGCGGCAGGCGCATGGGGATCCGTTGTGCCTTGCCGCTGGACTTCTGGTTCCAGACAGCGAAGCGAGCGCAGCAAACGCGCTCTGGTCGCCTTCCCCAGCAAATGCTAGGAAACGGCTTTGCCACAAGAATGCGGCGCGCACGCGAAAACCCGGCCGCCATTGTCGGCGCATACAAATGTTCGCTGCCGATACTTCCGAAGCCGCGCCCCTGCCCCAGCCGGTAAGTCGGATGTCCTTCTTACCTAGCCTTCTACTACCGAGGAATGCCTCGTTGATGTTTTGTAGCTAGCTGGCCCGCTCTGTGTATTGATTGCAAGTGTAATAAATAGCATATGAGTGTTCACGCTATTGTTGTTCCTTCCCTTTGTCCCTTGAGCACGAACCCCATCCGCGGTTATCGAGCGGGAACGCTGCATCCGCGGAGTGGGAGTGCGGACGGGGCGGAAGGCTGTCCCCCGCTATATTTCCACAGGTTTGGACGTCGGGTCTGCAGATATTTTAACGAAAATTTGTTGCGTAAAATATTTATTTCCCTGTACTCAATTTAATCTTATGACTTTGGTGACGTTGCGATGTCTTTTTTTGCGACCGTGTGCCTCTTGTCATTAAGTATTTTTGTGTTCGTGATCACTGACAAAAGTGACTGCAACTGTGGTTTATTCTCAGAGATCTTAAAATAAAACGCACTAGACGGACTTCGAGTTACCTGCCGAGGTTTCTGAGTGGTTCGGGCGCTTACCGATTCGGAGTACCCGAGTTCGAACCTGACCTTGGTGGCAGCGTTTCGATGGAGGTGAAATGCAAAGGCGCCCGTCTGCTGTGCGATGACAGTGCACGTTAAAGATCCCCAAGAGGCCTATTCTCGACAATTCGCCTTTTGTTCAAATTGTGACGTAGGCGTGACGTAAACATCAACGCGGTGCCAGGACACGTAAGCACTGAAAGAGGTTACGAAATGTGAAGAATAAAACAAAAAAACGGATAAACGCAAACTATGTCCTCTGCGACTGTTGGCGCCAAGTGCGAAAAAGAACGACGTTCCGGGAGCGTCATTATAGTCATTCTGCTGCGAGGCTGTCTTAAATAGCACTGACTGTGCACCAGCTGTAAACAGGATCAAACGGTGCGTGCACACAGACCATAGCGGCCTCGGTGAGAAAACGCACATGCAGCGACTGGCGCGCACTTTCACTGGCAGATTAATGCTTGGCCTTGGCGACTGGGCCTTGCAAATTGCCATGTTCGAAAAACGAAAAGAGCACATTAAGCAACGTCTTAGCCGCTGGAAATGATTTTCGCTCCATGGCCCCAGCATCGCACCGTTGTATATAAAGCGTTGTATTTACTGCGGAGACGTTTTTGACGCTGTGCAGAAGATCTGTGAAAAAGTAGGGGAGCCCGTAACTCAGGAAGATGTTGACATTTGCCACAGAGTACCAACCAACAGAGTACTAAAGAACATTGTCGTACGCTTTGTGCGACGTGACAAGCGAAATGCTGTATTACCTAAAGCCAGGAAGGCCCGTTTTTCCAGTCAAGACATTCGTTTCCAAACCGATGATTCTGTATATGTCAATGAACACCTGACTAGGCACGTCAAACAGCTTTTGGGAGCCGCAGTAGCACAGAAACGAAAGGCAGAATGGAAATTTGTTTGGACACAAGGCGGAAAAATTTGTGCCAGGAAAACAGAATCATCAGACATGATAGGAATTGCCTGCCAAGAAGATCTGAACAAAATGCAATAGTAGGACCTGCAAAGCTTTTCCAAACTCACTGTCGCACTAACAGCGATATGGCTACTGGACCAGAGTGCCAATACTATAAACTGGACAATTTCAACAAAGCATTTAAAATACCGTCTCACTACTTCAGGACAATACACCTAAATGCTGGAAGCATTAAAAATAAAATGCACGATCTACGCATGCTCTTCGATTACTTATCGGATAAATTTGATGCTATGTTATTCACAGAATCCTGGCTTTCTGTAACTGATAGTCCACCGATAATACCAGATTATATTTATCACGGCATCGTGCGGCCGCAAACCGAGGCGGTGGAATTTCTATGTATATCAAAGCCTCAGTTACATGTGAAGTTGTCAACGAATTAACATGCATTACACCCAGTGTTCAGTGCCTTGTGGTATGGTTCAAAAATATTCTTATAGCAGCTGTCTATCGGCCACCATTAGGATACAAATCCCAATTTTTTGAATTCATGGAGACTTTGCTGTCAATTCTCCATTCAATGCAAGGCGTCTTCTTGGTTATGGGTGATGTGAATATCAATATGCTCGGTGAAGATTCATCTTCTGAGCACCTGAAAACCATACTTCAAACTTTCGCTTGTTCAAATACAATTTCCTTGCCCACCCGTGTTACCGAAACCAGTGCCACACTTCTAGATATCTGCATTACAAATGTACCTTGTGACCAGTGCTTATGAGGCGTGCTCTCCCTTGATATCACTGACCACCTTCCGGTTTTACATGTCTGCCGACAACGATTGTCAAACAGAAAGTCACTTATACCTCTACTTATCGTGACATAAGCCCTACTTCGCTCGAGAAATTTTACACCGGGATATAAAATATTCACTGTGAAAGTATCTATGCCAAACGCGATCCTAGTCAAGCGTATCGCCTCATACTCAGCAGATTTAAGGCCTGCTATGAGAAACATTCTTCCTTAGTGCACAATTCTAACCGAATGAAACAAATACGCAAGCCTTGGATTACGACCACCCTGCATAAGAGAAGAAAAGTAAAAAATAAAATGTACCACGCTTTCCTCCAATCACGTGATACTATTCAACTAAAAAAATTCAATGCATTTCGTAACAAATTAAATGCCGATTTAAAGAAGGCAAAAAAGTACTACTATCAGTGTCTATTTGCTGAAATATACAACCCAAGAAAGCTATGGCAAGAAATCAATAATTTATAGAATAACCTTGAAGCTAAGGGTCCTCTTAATATTGCAGCTTTTGCTGATGGGAAGACTGATATAGCGGCGTTAGATGCAATGAATGAGTTCTTTTATAACGTCGGTGAATACATTTCTCCCAACAGAAACTGTGCTAATTCGTTTTCAATACTTCGCCCAAGGCTTGAGAATTCAGTTATATTTTCCCCAGTCACTTCCCAAGAACTCATCAGCTTCATTGCCAGAATTTGAAAGAATGTCGCTACTGGACTAGATGACCTGCGCAGTGTCCCTATTAAACATGTAACACCGATCATAGCCATACTTCTCGCATTTATAATCAATCAAATGATTGAAACCGGTATCTTTCCTCTTGACCTTAAACAAGCGCGTATAACCCCGGTCCACAAAGGGGAAAGTGTTAGTGATATATCAAACTATCGCCCGATATCTGTTTTGCCCATATTTTCTTAGGTTTTTGAGAATGTTATTAACGCTCAACTTACAAATTTCCTTACTAAATACGATGCTATCAGCGATTCGGAGTACGGCTTCCAGAAAGGAAAATCAGTTGAAATGGCCTTATTACAAATCAAAGATCAAATACTTAAGAATATTGTTAACAAACAATTCACTGTAGGCTTATTCATTGACCTAAAGAAAGCATTTGACTGTGTAAACCATAATATATTACTCTCAAAGTTGCAAGATTATGGCATACCTGGCATTGCCCTTGATCTTATCAAAAGTTACCTCTTAGACAGGAAACAGTGTGTGAAAGTTGGTGACCTCACGTCTTTGAATACAACGGTAAAACATGGTGTACCTCAAGGGTCGACCCTGAGAGCTTTGTTGTTCATTCTGCATATCAATGACATGTGCAATTTGCCTATTTCTCCGAAACTGTTCATGTACGCTGATGACACAAATTTTTTTTTCTCCGCACAAAGCCGTAACTCAATTGAACACTGTCATAAATAGTTATTTTATCAAACTTGAAGAGTGGTTGCATAAAAATAGATTAACTTTGAATGTTAAAAAGACAAAGTATATCATTTTCAAGCCACATAACACAGGCTGTGACACTGAGCTAGTTCTGAATTTTCAAGGTACAGCTTTGCAGCGTGTGACAGAAAAATATTTAGGCGTATGGTTCGAAGAAACCATGTCGTGGAATACGCATGTTAGCAAGATGGCGATAGAATTAAGCAAAACAGTTTGCTGTCTCTATAAGCTTAGAGAACTACTTCCAGTGAGGCTCAAAAAAGCAATATATTTTGCTAATTTCTACTCTCGTCTTTCACACTGCATTTTAGCTTGGGGAGTTACAACCATCCATAATTACAATAAACTGGAGCGACTACAAAAAAGGTGTTACGAATTCTCGAGAACTTTCATGGAAACCCAAGCCACCTATCCACTGGTCCCTTGTTTACTAAACATAATATGCTTAAAAAACTAAATCTATGATAACAAACTGCCTCTCTATATGCATAAGCATAACCTTCCAAATAATGAACACCCTCCCTTGAATGCTTACAGCTTACCTAAAGAACTAAAACCAGTGCCACGTACACGTACAAATTATGGCCGGTCCACTCTTGACTACCGCATACCATCACTGTATAATAAACTAAAAAGCCACATTGACTTTACTGCCCCGCTTAACAGATTTAGAGAAGAGTTAAGAAATTTTTTGATGAGGCAATGAGTATTACTGCGATCCAAATTAATGGCACTGACCAATAAGAAATGACACCACTACTCGACCGACGGGGAACTGATTGGTTTTTAATCGATTAACTCTTGTTTGCATCATATTGTGCTAGCGTGTATTGGTTTTTTGTTTTAATGTATTGAAATGAAATAAATTATATTGAAATATTACTTTATAACTCGACACGAAGTGTAAACACTGCATTTGCTCTAGGTACGAGCTTCATGTTCATATATCTTTCTGACTGTGCTGTGAAGTCCACTGCGTGATGCTGCCTGTAGGCCCCCAGGGCCCAGTCAAGCTGTCTGTGACAGCTTTTTTCCTGGTCCAACTTGTAGGTTGGAAAATAAAGTGGATTTGAAACTGGTTCTGGTGAAAAAAATGCCGACGATTTCGACAGCTTTGTGATGCGCTAAAAAATGACGCTCATCCAAAAACTAGAGGCGTTTCGCAGTCAGCAATGAAATAAACGCAACTCAATTTTTATGTACAGTTGCAACTACACTTCCAGGGGGGATGCGTCTGAACTCGTGAGCAGTGTGTTCGTTTTGGCAGTCGTCTGCTGTCGTCTGCTACGGAGCGCCAGTGACGAGCATGAAGGCTCCGTGTGCGAGCATGGCCAACAGTAAGCAGCGCGGTGTTTATACAGCGCGTTGCAGCGCAGAGAAACTTGAGGCCATGCACTGTTTTATGGAGCAGCATGCCGGTCTGGGCCGCGGGGCCAGCGAGGCGATGCCGGCAGAAACACGCCGGCGCCTGTGGGTGCAGCTCGCGGCCGGGCTGAACGGGCTGGGGCCGGCAACGCGCTCGCCGGAAGACTGGAAGTGCTTCTGGCAGCAGCGGGTGAGGCAAGCGCGAACTGCAGCCTTGCTAGTCGGTGCCAAACACAGGTAAACTAATCTGGTTTCGGTGCGCGGCGCGGCACTGCTACACTTTCAATATCACGTGTGTGCTCTTCGGTGCCTGCGAATTTTGCCCGTTCGTCCAGTTAGGAGCGCCTGTGCAAAAGCCAGTGTACTCCTGTGCACTTCTGCTTACCTAGTGCAACATGTGCAGACGCGCCGAACTTCGTCACACGCTCTGGCTGCTTGTAAACAACAAGTGCTGCAATACATGGCTTTCAGCACGAGGCCCGCTAGGAGACACACAGTTGAAAACTGGACATATGGAATACCTTACTCTGTGTAATCCAACAGGGCAACCTAATCACTAGGCATATTAGGCTGCGAGCTTTTTGTCCTAGATTTTGTCAAGGAATTGTCGTTCCTCTTGGAGTCCTAATAGCTGTCCCGTCTCACTTTCCCTTTAGGTATCAGAGCCATATCTTTTATTCATGCAGAACTACAGGCGGGAGGCTGCCGAACCCGGAGGCAGTGCAGAGCGCAAGTGATGCCCGAATTCTGTGAATCGTTGGCGAAGACTGCTCCGCCCCCGAAGACTGCAGGTCCCCGGCCGTATTCGGCATGGCACCTGCAGCTGCAGTTTCACCGGTGAGTAACTATGAAAGAATTTTACCAGCTTGCAATAAGATACGTCAGCACCTTTCCACAGCAAGTGGTGGCTGCTAACAGGCAGGAGCTGAAAAATGCAAGGCAACTCTGCAAGCGCATTACAGAATGACGCAAGCATGCATGCTGGCCGTGCGTAAAATGACATAGCTTTTGTTCCCATATCACTATGGTACATTCGTAACATCCTTCTGAAAATATGCCCCAGCAAAAGATGTCTCAAAAAGATTGAAGCTGGAATCATAAATATATAAGATCTTTTTTATCCAAAATTAAATATAGCATGGCACAGCGTCGAAAGCATAACCAGAAATCAATGCTTGTGTTGCTGCTTAAGTATGACTGAACTGTGAGTATTCATCTTATGCACTTGCAGGCACCCAGCCCAGCGCCACAGGCGTCACAAGCCGTGGACGATCATGACTATTGCTTAGTGCAAGGTTTGTCATGTACTTCAGTAGACAACAGCTTTCTAAGCATGGTGCACGTGACAGTTGCAAGCATGGTGAGAGAGCTTTTATGCATTGTTACAGGAAATGTGATCATAACTATCACACTGTCAGTTGGCTAACATATCTGCTGATTTACACTGAACAATCTTGTATTTTTTAGCAGAAAGTCTCTGTTTTTGCAGTCATAACATTAATGTTATGCATTTATGGCTAAACGGTGTTGTATACATGGCACCACATTTCAATGTATGCTACCTAAAATGGAAAAAGGTGTACGACCCAAAAATGTTCCTGCAGTAAAGTGAGGCATAAGACAATGCAACAGAAATGTGACGCATCTTCCAAGGCAGAGGTGTCTTGTGATTTCACTACAGGAAACACACTTAAATTACACATATGCAGAGAACGAGGACCAGCCAATTGCGCGAGCTGCAACGCCACCAACACAAGCTGCACCGCACCAGCAAGGTGGCCGAATCAGGCGGCCGCATGCGCTTCCACCTCGCCAGCAAGACCAACCAGGCAGTGTCCAGCAAAGGAACAGCGCGATCATCGCCCTAATAGAACAACAAGGGCGCCTGGTCACAACACAGGACCAGCAGCTCCGGCAGATGACGACAGACCTGGCACACACCAGGGCCCACCAGACAAGGGCAACGTATTGAAGACTATGTTTGTTCAGTGTTTCCCTCAAGACGGTGTTAAAGAACGCTTGCTGTCTTTGCAAAAAAAAAAAAAGATTGAAAGCCTGCAGGTCCGCCAAGTCAACGCCGTCGAGCAGCTGGCGCAGGCCCTGCGCGACATTGACAACACACTGCAGGGCCGCAACCAGGCGCCCTGTGAGAATGGTGGCGATCCATGAGGTGAGTTCAGAGGAAACGAACAGAGCAAGACCTTGGCAGTCAGAGCAGTGTAGTGAGAAAATCTATGATAAGCAGTGCAGGCTACTGTAAGGAGAGGCATTTTGGGCTGGTCAGCTCTAGGACGCAGAATAAATACCGGTCACAGCGGCCGCGTTTCGATGGAGGCAAAATGCCGAAGATACCCATGAGCTGTGCTGTGTCAGTGCATGATCAGGAGCCTTAGGCGGTGAAAATTAATACAAAGACCTCTGCTGCTGTGCCTCCTTCTCTCTTCCTGATTTCATTTCCTCCTCCATCCCTTCGCCCAGAGCACTGTTGAGGTGACCTCCCAGAAGTGGAATAGTTACAGTGTCTTTCGTTTCTATAAAAACACAAATTTCATAGCTTCACGTGTTAAAAACATAATCATGGCATATGTGACAGGAGACATTCCTCGAAGGATAACAATGAATAGTCTGAAGCGGAAAAAGAAAAGGAGGGAGCAGTGGCACATTAAGACGCTGTATCAACCATTGCACTGCTCTGACATTTTAAAAACATGCTGAGCATGCATGCTGATAAAGCCAGTCAGGTGGCAACTAAATCTAAAGTACAATGTGTAGCAGAGGTGTTGCAATGCAGAAATGTGCCCTTAGGTTATAACCACGAACTTAATGGTAACACTACTGGTCCATAGAGATGTGATACATGTCACCAACAGAAGTAAAAAAAAATTCACGTTAACCTACAAGTAAAATGTAGCCAACGCCTCAGTACAGCAAGTAAGGTTTGTATAAGTGCAGCCAATACACCCCAATCACTCGAAAGTAGCAATGAGAGTATTTGGAAGCAGCCCAAAAGTGGCAAATGCAACATGGAATACGAGGGCCACTATGACTGCTTTTTATGATATTTTGTTCATCGTGTGTTCATCAAAAACACCTATCCCTTAACATCATTTCCTTCAATGAACAAGTAATCGTGAATACATGTCTTTCCGAGGTCATACTGCATCTGTAATGCCATTCGACTGTGCGGCACTGGCTGTCAACTCTTTAAAGCTCTTTACATCTCTGATATAACGTGTCTTGCCCGCGACAGTGATGCAGAAACGGAATGAGATGTAAGGCTGCTCATTAAGGGTGTATAAAAACTACGATTCTGATCCGAGGCACATCAGTCAAAGTTCCTAGCATCAAGGCTTGGGAAGTGAAACAAGTTGCAGCATGGCATAGTCGACCTCTGTAGGTAGACTGTGCTAGATTGGCATGCAGTCAAGAAACAGGCACAGCCAGCTGTTGTCATTACAATAAGGACAACATGTTCACAATAGCAGGCAAAAAGTCGCAGAGCACCGTTACTAAGCGCAGCAAAATAAAGCAGTGTGCTATGCTGGTGGCTATAGCACTTCACATGTTGCAGCTAGAAAGAGAGGTGAGTGGCAGCCTTGTCTGGGTGACCACAAATCTTTGTGCGCAACACAAAAAAGCAACAAGGACTTGGCTTCGCGACAAACGGCTTGTTGGCAAATTATTGCATTCCCCACTGGGTACAAGCTTACTAGACTTAGAAAGCAATGCGTCATTGCTAACGATGCGTCTTCTAATCTTTTGATGCTACATTGGGTGTGTCACAAGAATTGGTTTTCGGAGCGTTGCACTTATTAAACTTTGTTAACAATCTTATCAAAGGGACCTCGCCTAATATGTGCCATTATGCCGACATCTATGTTACAGATGTATCCGCAGTTCAGGCGATGTTGACATTTCGCAACATGATTTCAATTCTATGCCATCACACTGCGATAAACGGTATATACGCCTTAACACAAGGAAATACTTTTATATGCGCTTCACATGAAATAGACATTTTCTGCCGCAGTACTATATTACTCCCAATTGCCTTCACTGTGCCGATTATTTCAAGTAATTAGGCTTACATTGTTCATCCTGTCTCTCCAATTAACCCTGTCCTTCGCCGGATACGGTGCAAAAGCTGGCAAAAGACAGGGTTAATAGAAGAGTGACGAGAGAGGCCTATGCCCTCCATGGAACAAACATATAGAACACTCAACTAACATGTTATATTAAACTCCTTCAAATGCAGCCTAACAACTGCTTCCCGGACCCGCAAAGAGGCGTTTTACATTACAAATGTAAGCCTCATTTTAGAATATACACGTCCAAACTCAGACGCACATATGCACCGAAATAAGAAGCTGCTACGCAACCAGAACTGCAGTGCACGTTTTGTCCTTGTATACTATAATTTCAGCTTAAACATAACTATTAGAAGTACGTCTGGATAGGAAAACCTTGGGCAATGTGGCTACACCTATAAGAAGTAAGTAGCTATATGCATGGATAGATCAATGATTGAATGAATAAAGGCTGCATGAAATGCTACAGATCGATGTTGTACAAAGTTCGTTACTAGATAAAGCACAGCGAACATTTCCTCTCCTGTCTTGCGCAAACACTTCTCTACCGGATGAAATTGCACTCTCAGCGAGATACCGTTGGTTCCTTGCATCTTGTGTACTGTGCGCAACTTGTGACCTGCAGCGATGCTGATGGCCAGAGAGATAACATAATTCTCAAGTGGTTGCCAATGAACGGTAGCCCAAACACAACACACGCGACACAGGCTCCATACTGGGGGCACTGAGGACACGGAAAAAAGTTATGTTCTTTTGCAAATGGATGGTGAAGGCACAGACTGTTCTCTTGGCATGCTGCATACATACTGACACCACATGGCACAGCATACGAGCAAATCCTGAAGATAGCATTAATATACAACCCACATTTCACAGAGTGTAAAATAGGCGTGATGCAAGGTCACACACGTGGCCACACTTTGCTCCCATGGCGGACGACGCCCAACTCATTTAACACTGCAATGCTGGCAGGTGCAAGGGCGACGACGTCCACCGCCACAATGTCGACTATGACAGGACATTGCCAAATGCTGCACATGCCACTTTAGAGAACCCTGCGCACAGTAGCAGCTATTCACAACACTGCACCACCACACATAACTTCACCCATGAAGCACACAGCTTGAAGCCGCACACCGTAGACCGCGTTTGTAGAGAACCACTGAAGCTGAATTCCTTGCGGGGCACGTCCTTTTGATGAAGACATTGCAGTTAGAAGTAAGCAGAGGCTTCCTGCCTCAGGGAAGAAATCTTGCGAAGACAGCGTTCTGCGCTCACAGACAAAACGAAGTATGTTCAGAGCACATTTTGCGGCACGAATATATTAAATAAATAGCTTGAACTGAGTTTTTACTTTAAACAAGAGGTTAAAAATAAACAGTGCAACATATTTGTTGCCGTATGAAACAAAGTATGCAATAATGCCAATCCTTGCTTTCAGTGTGGCTGGTGCAGACGAGGTGGCTGGTGCTGCCGAGGCAGCTGCTGGCTGGACATGCAACGTGTCTACAGGCGAGGATGGCGCACAAATGTCTGCAGCAGCTGGTCACGCTTATGTCTACCTTCCTGGTATAGAGCAGGAAAGGCACCGTTGTCATCACAGAGGTCTCTGTCATCATCAAGGTCATCGTTGTCAGGTGGTCAAGTTGAGACAGTCGTGAATATATGCACACATTGTGTAACACTGCACAAGCCGCAACAATCTTCGCTGCGGCGTCCGGTTCGTAGAGCAGTGCGTGGTACCGTTGTATACACCTGAACCGGCTCTTCAGAACACCAATCGTGCGCTCGACAGGAGACCTCAGTGATGAATGTGCACTGTTGAACCTGGCAGCAGGACTGCCGGGAGCGTGACATCCTGGAATAGGTGTGACCAACCGTGGCTGCAGCGGGTAGGCGCCATCACCTGCAGGCCAATGAAGACTGACATTTTTCAAAATGCTTCCGCTAATAGCGCAACATCTGCAATTTGGGTGCATTAATTTTTCAGTCCATTATTTATTTCATCATTTATTACTTTTCTCCCCTCATTACAAAGGCCTCTATTTATGATACAACAATTATTGCTATCAATGTTATCAGCCATGATACAGGCAATTTGCCAGCCATTGAGTTTGTTGTATACAAATGGTGACATGTACCTGTAGGCATATCAGTTCTGAAGGAGAGCCTCAGCTATATCTGACCTCACATTTTCTGGGCTACAGCATAAAGAAATATCCCTTATTTTTCCACCCTCTCGGTTTACAAGCAAAAGCAAATCTGCATGTTGTGATATTTATGTTGTGACATAGTTGTGATACTACTGCATATTGCATTGCTCACCCTTGAAGGAACGTGGACAAATATCTTATTTTTTACTCACTCGTTGTGCAGGAATAAGCAGGTCTGCATCCTGCGGTATTTATGTTATTATATTATGCTATTTATGTTATTATGCATCTATGTTATGTTATAAATAACTCGAAAGGAAAGTCTGAACTCTTCCTAACCTCCAATTTCCTTAGCGATAGTAGTTTCACTAATGCAACACCTTCGTTGACACCACGGCTGGCATGTGGAAACACTGGGTTTGCAATAATTTGAAAGCATATTGCCTCAACAATGTGTTCACTGCACATTTGCTTAACCACCTACATGCAACTGATGTCTGAGAACCACTGACTGAGTTTAGATTTGTTGAGTGCAACTATTTCGCCCTTCTGCCAGAATTCACATACCTGGTAGATATTCCTCAGATTAGAGAAAATTGTGATTGCACAGTGCATGACGCATCGGTGATGACCGCCACTCGAAGGAATCGTGTACTGACCCTGGGAATGTAGCGTCAAGTGCCCTGATGCGAAGATAGGCATCACACACCTTTGAAGAAACATGAACAAATATGTATTTTTACCCGCCCAGTTTAACAGTGTGAGCCAATATTCGTACTGTAACATTTTTGATGCGGCGTAGGTGTATATATTGTGTTGCAATTTAACAACTTCAGCCGCCGTGTGTGTTGCTAGGAGTTTTTTTAACTTATGCCATAGTTTTTGTTAGCAAAGACATGCGCCAAGACACTGACTTTCCTCCTCTGCATTATCAACTGCACACTGGTACAGTACGCTGCACAACAGAAGACAGAATGCTAAAATCATAAAACCAAACTGATTGATTGTGATGCTTGACACAGATGAGAAAAAAGAGGCTCCAACACTCACTAGACTGAGCACTCGGAATCTAATTTTACAGCGAAGTGGGAACACGCGCATCACCTACGACAAACTCTCATAAAACAATGAAGATAACATTGCACATGACATGAACTGTGCAAACAAGCTCATACTGTGTAGTCCTTGTCCAAGAGCACCTTGTTTGTGCAACTCCTACTACTCCAGCTATGAACACTGTTCTGCAAGAATTGAGCAGTTGCAGGGCTGACAGGAACAAATACATCGGCATGCAATGAGCTATGTGTGCAAGTGCCAGTCTACTACCTCTTGTTTCTACCTTTCAGTGTCATCTTGCCAGAATATACGAACTCAGACACAGCAAAATACAGAAAATCACAAAGGCTGCACTCCAGGCAGTTTGGAGGCTCCACGCATTGTGTGTTTCATTTTCCGAAGGCACCATTGTGCCATTTTTTTGTGCTTTCCTTTACAGGCACAAATGTTGACCCGCTTTCTCAAGCAGACCGTTCTACCTTTAGTCTGATGAAACGTACAGGTAATCACGCCGCAAACGAGTGCCGACGACGGCATGCTTCTGGTTACAGAAGACCAAAGCTCATGCACCGAAGATCGCCGCTACAGATCTGATTGTAGTCGTTCTCACCCCCATGACGTTGAAGGCATAGTACCCCTTGCGGCAGAAGTACGCCGGTCTGTTGACCTCGTATGATGGTGCGGCTATGCAGACAAGGGTCTCATCGGTGGCGCCAACACATCCCGGGAATCTACTGTCCAGCAGCTCGAAGTCTTCGCGTGCTGTCGCCAGTTCAGCCGGAGAGCATGGGAAGGGGATCCACTCGTGCCCTAGGCAGTTCAGAATCGCGTCGGTGACTGCGTGAATGCAGCGACTCACACTTGGCTGACTAACTGCTAAGTGCTCGTCGCTTGCGATCATGCCCTCAAACCTGGCTGTGGCGTAAAACCGGAGTGATACAGCAGCTCCTGCTCCACGGTGAGCACTGTTGCCGTGTTAACGCGCTGCCTCTCCAGATCTTCCCGCCACTCGTCAGGCAGCCACCTCACCAAGTCCTTTGTCAGGCGAAAATGCTGCCTGAACAAGTCGTCGGGCATCTGGAAAGCGTCTCGGTGCTCACGATAATGCCTGTCCGACAGCACTACTAGCCAGTCCAATACGACGGGTAATGCCGCAAACAAAATCATCGTCTGAACTTCTAGCGAACTTCTAGCTAGTCCGAACGTCGTTGTTGTTCCCTCAAATACGATGGCACATACTGTCGCACGTTGCCTCCGCGTCTTCGTCGCCGTGAAAGGAACTGTGCACTGATGATGCCGTAGTAACGTCTGCAAAGTGTTAGAAGCAGAAAAGTACGTAGAGACCTCCTGAGACGATAAAAAATTTTACCCTTCTTTGTATCGGTCCTTCGAACGAATAGTTACTATATAAGTGCCCTTAAGAAGCCGTTTCAAAGTTTTCTACATTCAAAAAAAGATTTACCTTGTCATATTTCATCATTTCAAATAAATTGGTGCCAAACTGCGGAGTCAGACGTATAAGTCAGCGTTGTATCCGCCATTTTCTTATTACCGTAATCCAACCACCTCGCGGTCGTACCAAATTACGGCGGCCAAACGGGGTATTTTTCAGCAATGGCTGAAACTATGGAGTGAAACCCAACACGTAAGACTCACAATACTAAACAACCCGCAAGACCGCACAAGGATAGGCAACAGCGTCAGTGTAGACACGTCGCCAGACTTGAGTCTAGGCAAAGACCTAGAGGGCGAGAAGTGGCCAAACACAGGACACACCTTGGGTAGTGGTCACTATATCATAGAGATTGAAACACAAACCAGGCCACTGAAGGGAAAGCTGCACAAAACGAAACTGACAGACTGGGATGCTCTTAGAAAAGACAGGGACAGAACCGCTCTGAGGGAGATCACGGATCTTAATCAATGGGTCGAGATAGTCAAAAAAAGATGTAACCAGACACACTAGAGGAACCCCAACCAGCGGAAATAGTTATATAAAAGACTCGAGGCTGGCCCATATGTGGAAAGCCCACGAGAGCCTCACGAAGAGCTGGAAAAAGCGGAGGCACAATAGAAAGCTAAAGAAGAGAATATCAACACTCGAACGACAGATGGAAGAGTACGCGAACGAACTTCAGAGTCAGCACTGGGGACAGATTTGCGATGAAATGAATGGAAAGCTAGGGTGTAAGAAAACGTGACTTCTTCGCCATTTGCTAGACCCAGGACAAAATAAGACGTGAGCCCAAGGGCAGCTGAAAAGAATGGTTCACAAATACCAGAGCACGGCCGAAGACCTAATAGAATAGAATAGAGGAGAAGATACCTCAACACAGACAAAGGGAGCTCTTCTCTAACATACCGAAGACCAGAGAACGCAGAGCTAGATAGGTACATCTCGATAGCGGCGGTATGGATGACAATGAGTCAACTAAGAACCACGTCAGCGGCGGGGGCAGATGGCGTAACCGACAAAATGTTGAGGAATCTAGGTCTTGTGTCCGCCACGGCATTCACCGACTTTCTAAACGAGATATGGGAACAAGGAGTTTACCTTCAGAATGGAAACATGCTAAAGTAGTCTTTATACCCAAAGCCGGCAAGAAACTTGAAGAGGGAAACCTCAGGCCAATATGGCTAACGTCCTGCCTGGGGAAGCTGATGGAACATATAATACTAAACAGACTTCATGAGTACTCAGACGAAAAAGAAGTATTTTCCGAAACCATGTTAGGATTTAGGAGCAAGTTGTCCACGCAGGACGTAATGCTCGAGCTCAAAACAGACATCATAGACCCGTCCAATAAAAGGGGCACAAAAACTATATTGGGCCTCGATCTATGTAAAGCCTTTGACAACGTCAAACATGACGCCATACGAACTAATCTGGCGGAAATTGCTCCTGGTAAGAGAACCTACGAATACGTTAGTGTACAAGCGGGTACAAGCGGCCCTACGCCTCGCGCCCGGCTTTCTTTAGGGGTGTTCGCTTGGGAGAAGCTCCGTAAACCCCGCTGCGCCCCTCACGGGCTAAGCCCCAGTTTTGAACGACATCGCAGCCTGCTAAAGGTAGTACTCCGGTCAACGTGCGCTCTGCAAAGCAACAGGAAAAAAAAGAAGGGCCCCAAATGGGCTTCTACCGCACGAGGCGGACTTAACGTTGTTGACGGCGGAACTTATCGCTGATCCATCAGAGCAACTGTGGCCAAGACCCTTTTCCCAAGCATCTCACCCAGAAGAGCCCAGCACCAGGCCGGGGGAAATCTTGTACCCATTAAAAACCGGTGGGTACCCGGCGGCACTGGGAATCGAACCCAGCACCTCCCGAATGCGAGGCGTATGCTCTACCACAAGGCCACCGCTTCGGTGACATTCTAACCGAAAGAACGGCAGAAATAAATTTAGGAGACATTAAGTCGGAAAATTTAAGCTAGGAGACAAGGGCACATCGCAGCGCTCAGTGCTGTCCTCTTTCTTATTCAACTTAGCGTTGAAGAACCTACCACCAGTATTGAAGACTGTGAAAGGAAGAAAACACACGCTATATACGGACGATATCACAATATGGACGCACACAGGCAATGATGGTGAAATAGAAGAAAATCTACAGCAGGCGATCGACATTGTCGAGGAATACGCGGAATTGGCAGGGTTCAAACGCTCGCGAAGCAAATCCGAACTTCTGGTGATCCGGGGGGCTAGCAAACGTGACAGCAACGGAGGTGACATTCTGGTAGAGGTCAATGAGACACCGGTAGCCGGCTCGGAATACACTGCCTACGTAGAAGCGGCGGAATACGAGAAAGGTGACTTCTTTGTGTTCGTGGGCGTGAACGACTTTGGTGAAACATTAATGGCCGGTTTTGTTAAAACAATGAACTCAGGGACAGCGGAGGAGGTGGCTATCGCCATGGCAATGGTCAGCACCAAAGCAGTCACCATAATTAGCGACTCCAAAGTCGCTATAAACAATTTCCCGAGGGGTATGATCTCCAAAGAGACAGAACAAATCTTAAGGCATAAAGACTAGAACCAAAGAAAGGTGGAATATGGGTGCCGGCACTCTCGGGGAACAGGTGGAACGAGTTTGCTCACACTATAGCTCGAGGTTATGTCAGCCGAGCAGTGAGCCAGGTTTAGTCCGCAAATTTCACGAGAGATGCACTCATATCCTTTCACGACTACACTAATAATTTTAACTGGAAAGGAGAATATATCCGCCACCAGACAAGAAGCTCAACAAAAGGCAGGAGGTAATGTGGCGTCGGCTCCAGACGCGAGCCTTCTTTATCCCGTCAAAACTAGCTCACATGTACTCAACACAATACAATCCAACTTGCAAAGAATGCGGTGAGATAGCCGGATACGATCACATTCTATGGGGCTCCAAAAAGGCGCCGCCACTGGCGGACCTACTACCAGTCCCTTGTCTAGAGCGGTGGGAGGCTATACTGGGCAGCTCAAACACGTTGACACAAGTCCGGGCCACTGAATGGGCTCACAAGATCGCCGAAAACCACGGGCTCGAGGCCATCTAGTAAAGCGCCCACATAGGGCTCAAAGCTTAACAATAAATGTTTTCCAATCCAAACTCAGCAATAGCAGCATTTCCTTTGCGTCACTAAACGTCATTTTGACTTCACTGAAATATGCTTGCGTATGACGTGATTCACGTTACAATCCTCCAGCCAATCACACTGTAGGAAGCAACCCTTCAGAGTACGAACTTTTTTTTCTCAAAATTGCTGAAACGAGCCAAGTGATTTCTTCCATGCTAGCTGTAGCTTCGTTTCCCCTCCACAGACTATTAAATTTTCCAACCCGGCACCAGGTATAACTGGGCTAAAAAAATGGCCAGGCTTAGCTTGGTTAAGCCAAGAATGCGTTGCATATCTCGATGGAGTTCCGTGCTGCTCCGTTGACTCGATAGGCTATTGACTCGATCGCCATTGAAACTGCCCGTGTAGCAGCGCTCGATCGCCTTTGAGTCGATAGACTATCGGGTCGAGGGCCCTCGAAATGCCCGTGTGACAGGGGTATAAGACTGTCCCGGCGAAGGAGCGCAGCTCTTTTATACATATGCCGTGACGTCAATCATAGCGCAGCGCCCCTAGCGGGAGGAGCGGGAGTCAGGTGGTGGCTGCGGCCGCGCGCGACCGCCCCAGTTGGGGCCCAGCTTTTCCTCCTTGACATCACGCGCCGGCGCAGCGCCCCTAGCGGGAGGAGCGGGAGTCAGGTGGTGGCTGCGGCCGCGCGCGACCGCGCGAGTTGGGGCTCAGCTTTTCCTCCGGCTGTCGTGACGTCACGTCACGTGGTTTGGTGGCGGCCCGGCCGCGCCCAAGGGCTGAACTGAGTGATTGCAATATGCAACGGATAAAATCAGTCTTCAAAGACACGTCATTTTGACGTCACAGCAGAAAGCGATTTCGAAGCCTGACGGTTTCGCGCCACAAATTTGAAACTCGTGACTTGCCAGTGATCGCCCTATGAGCAAATCAGAGAGACAATATGGCGCCGAACGGCGGCCTTGCGTGTCGAGAATAGGGCCGAGGTGGTCGAAATGATTCCGGAGCCCTCCACTACCGCACCTCTTCTTCCACTCCCTCCTTTATCCCTTCGCTTACGGCGCAGTTCAGGTGTCCAACGATATATGAGACAGATACTGCGCCATTTCCTTTCGCCTAAAACAAATTATTATTACCTAGTGTAGCTCCCGCTGCAAAACTCGCAGTGCGCCGCAACGTTGGCCGATGCAGGAGCCTTGCCACTTCTGCTCCAAGCAGCGCGCAGGGCTCTGAGTCACATCGACCGGCTTCACCGCGCACCGGACGGCGGCTCGCTGCTGCAGCCTATGCGGTCGCACCCGCACTAACGAATTTTCGCGGCGATGCTTGAGTGTGGGCAATTGACTCAAGGCCCACCCCCTACGTCTCCTGCGCACCCTGGCCTGCTGCCTCGGAGGTACAGTGAGAGACCGTCCGCATCGCTGGAAAGCGGAGCGCACCCCTCTGTGCTGTGCAGCAGCTGGCCAGAGCCGTCAAACACGAGGAGCTCCAGGATCACCTCCTCGTGTACACCGACGGCTCAGTGTCCCGCGACAGCTGCTCCCTTGCAGCGGCGGCTACATCCCCGCCCTATGACTTCAAAGCCAGCAACACGCAACCTTCCTGGGCTCTCACCGAAAAACAGCGCGCTTACACGGGACACAAGAAAGGAGACACGCACACCCACAGCGCGCACACAGACCGCGGCAGGGCTCCTCCACTACGGCGGAGTTGATGGGGATCCGGCTCGGGCTGGAACAGCTGCTCACCCTGTGCCCTCCGCCGCCCAGGAGTGCTCTGCTGTGCGTCTGCCGCGCCGCCCTCAGTGGCCTGCAATGCAACGGCCGCGGTACCCCAGTAGTGCGGGAGATTCGCTCGCGCATCGATGCCTCGCGCAGAGTGGATGCGCCGTGCGTGCACAGCGGGTGCCCGGTCACTGCGGCAAGGACGGCAACGAAGAAGCTGACGACCTCGCGACCGCCGCACATCAACTACCTCCCAGCGATCTGCCCCTTGCGCTGGAAGACGTGCTGTACGGTCACCAACGAACATCTACGAAAGCAGCATCCCAACCCAAGCATCGCAGGTGGTGAGCTCATCGACAGCATTACCGCCTGTCGCGCACTTACGCGGTCGCAACGTGTAATGATCTTCCGCGCGCATTGGCTGCTTGTTGCCCGGGGAACGACGGGAGCGTCGCCAGTTCTATATACTTGGATGATTAACAACTGGACGCCCCACTCCAGTTGTAGTCAACATAATGCTGTGCGCGTGTGTATTCATTGCTCTATCATGAACTTATCACGTGCACAACCTGGACGCATTTCGTACTATGTAAATAGTTTGTGTATATTACCTCTCCCCTATCCTCTCTTCCTGTGCCCTCGCATCTTTCATTTCATTTCTTCATTCGGCCTGCTATCCTTATTTTCCGCTGCCCCAGCTCAGGCTCTTCAGTGTCGATGGCAGCTTCAGGGGCTTGCAAAAATCTTTTCCTTCCTTTTGGGTGGCGCTGCGAGCATCCGAGGCGAGCGGACGTGTGTGACATGCGATCCGCAGTTTTCGGGCCCTGGGACCCGGATAATTCGACTGGACTACCAAAACTTTGGTTGGAATCGACGCAGCAAGTAACGAGGACCACGAGGACCCAAATTTCAAGCCGGTGGGCCCGATTTTTCGGATTTTATCGGACTTGGAATTTTCCGAGTGGCGGACCCTACGCTAAGCCTAACGAGGCCTAGCACGACTACGGGACCACGCGGCCTCCTCGGTCTCAGCCCGAGGAGAGAAGACCCGGAATGATGTCCCGACCGAACATCCCCAACTACGACCGACCCACAGTGGGAGGACCGACGAGATTTTCGGCAGAATCTCAGATGGAAGAAGACATCGAGACGACTCCCGTGCAGCAGCAGCGGCAAGTCCCGGGCGAACCGGAGGCAGCGGCGATGGCGACGGGGAACCAAGCCCTCGAAAGCAGCACCCCAACGCAAATTTCACAAGTAAGAACCGACACCAACGCTGATTGGGAGATTGCCATGTCGAGACGGCAAAAAGGCGCCAACAACGCGGCGAGCGGCAAGTTTTGGCGGGAAATTCCGGAAATCCGGCGGGAAAACCCGGGAATCTCCCCGGGGAATCCCCGAAGCGAGAGGAAGCGCCACCTAGGCGGAGACTTCCACCGCTGCCGAGAGAAGACCTCAAAATAGTCCTGCGACCGAGGGGACTCGCAGTCAAGGATCTGCAGACGCACCAAGTGGCGCGGGCGGTGGTCATGGCCACCGGGCACGGATGCAAGGTGGAAGACTTGATCATCCGACTACGCAACGGCTCGAACATCATCATCGTGAGCACGAGTAACGAAGAAGCGGCCCAGAAGATCAGAAGCATAACGCAGTTGAACTTTGGAGGCAAGGACTACGCCATTAGTGCCCACGTGGCGGCACCGGAAGGCACGCTGCGTGGCGTTATCCACGGCGTGGACCAAGGAACCTCGCCGGAAGAACTCAAAACCAACCTCAGAACCCGCACGCAAGGAGTAAAGGTCCTGGCGGCCCGCATGCTGGGCAACTCTAGCACGGCCGTCATAACCTTCGACGGACCTACGCTCCAGAAGCAAGTATTGTATTACGGCGGGGAGATGTGGTGTTACCCGTACCGGCCCACGAGGCAAGTGTGCTACGCCTGCGGCCAACAGGGGCACCGAATGGACGTCTGCCCGTTCCCGGAATCCAGAACCTGCCGGCAATGCGGTTGCCGAAACCCGGAGGACATGCACCAGTGCACGCCAAAATGCCTGCTGTGTGGCGGAGACCACGCGGTGGGCACCAAGGACTGCAAACAACGCCTGAAGCCGGCGAGCGAGCTGAGATGGGGCCCCAAACAACAGCAGCGACGCGGACGCAGCCGCAGCCGCGGAAGACGGCCGCGATGGTTCCGGAACGAGAGCCAGGTCCGGAGCGAGTCGCGGAGCCGCAGCCGAAGCCGGAGCCGGGGACCACAAGGCCGGGACGAGTCCTTCCCGCCCCTCGGCAAGCCGGGCCAGAAGAAACAGCAAAAGAAGAGCGGCGGCACTAAGGTGAGCTGGAGAGACGGCCCTCCCAAATCGCTTTATGCTCCGCACTCAAACACAAACACACAAGACAACCAATTTAGGGAAGAGATTAAGAACCTTAAGCGCGAGCTCGAGCAGAGCCGTAGAGAGTCGAACGAGCTGAGAAGACAGCTCAATGAGCTCATTAGAGAGAAACAGGAGGTGAGAACAGGGCGCTCACCCCGTAGAACACCAACCCCTCCCCCTATGGAGACGCAACAAAGCAACAATGAGGGAAACCTCGACAGCAAAATAGAAAATTTCATGGCTCAAATAATGGAGCAAATGAACCAAATGAAAAACGAAATTCAACAAACTCAACAAAAGTTTGCCCTACAGGAGCAAAGCTTTAGGAATTACGTAAAAAATCAAAACACCCAAAGAGTCAATGACGCTAGAGACAGACTATTTAACGAACGAAGGTTCGGCACAGAAACCCAGAGTAAAACCAACTTTAACCAATCATGGCAGAACACAAACAACAGCAATTAGAAATTTGGCAGTGGAACTGCAGGGGGTACAAAAGCAAGCAAGGCCTCCTCCAGCAATTTATCCACACCCAAGCAACCCCACCAGACGTAATCA
The DNA here is from genome assembly GCF_052857255.1 of Amblyomma americanum. Lineage (NCBI taxonomy): Eukaryota > Metazoa > Arthropoda > Arachnida > Ixodida > Ixodidae > Amblyomma > Amblyomma americanum. The sequence goes on along the minus strand of NC_135498.1, from coordinate 173,774,837 downwards.
TCCTGCAGGAAACTAACAACACCCCCGCACTAAGGGGCTATACATGTCAGGAAAACGGCCGTACAGCAACGCTCATAAGCAACAAAGTAGTAGCCATAGTGCACGACGAAATTAAAGATACCCAGATAGAACACGTAATTACGGAAATAATACCCAAAAAGAAAAGGAAAGCCAACAGCACCTTTATCGTAAACCTATACAGCCCGCCCAGCCAGACCAAAGGGGACTTTATCAGATTCTTTGCGGAGGCGAAAAAGAACGCGGGACAAAACGCACTGGTAATTGCGGGCGATTTTAACGCTAAAAGCCCAAAATGGGGCTACCTCAAAGAGGACAAAAAAGGGCGCGGCATATGCACGGCGGCAGAAAGCGTGGGCTGTGAACTTCTAACCGACGAAAATCAGCCGACCAGACAGGGAAACAGCGTGAGTCCAGACACGTGTCCCGACCTAAGCTTCGTCAGGGATGCCAAGAACGCAGAGTGGGAGAACCTGCTCGAGAACCTTGGCAGCGATCACTACATTCTAAGAATCAGCCTTACGGCGGAACAAGTCAGGAGGAAGATTAGCACGGCTCGGCTAACAGATTGGGACGCCTTTAGAGCGCACAGCAAGCAGCTCGAAGGAGGAACCATCGAATCGGCGGAGAACTGGAGCCAACAACTAAGACAAATCCAGGACCTCTACACCAAAGAGGTTGTTAGAAAAGAACAGACACCCGAGGTGGACAAGCGGCTACTAAGGCTATGGGAGGCAAGACGCGGACTCACCAAGCGGTGGAAGAGACAAAAACTCAATAGAAAACTCAAAAAGAAAATTGCGGACATTACCAGGCACGCGGAGAAGTACGCGAACCAGCTGGCAAGACAGGGATGGCAACAGTTTAGCAACTCGCTGAACGGCACCCTCAGCACGGCTAGGACGTGGCAGATCCTCAAGGCCCTCTTGGATCCGAGCAAAAACAAACCGGAAAGCAGCAAAGCGATACAGCGGCTAACCCATCAATACCAAGGAACAGACGAGCAACTACTAGAGGAAGTCAAGGTCAAATGCTACGGCAAAGACAAAGTCGAAAGTTATAGAGAAGAATACCGCGGAGAAGACAACCCCACGATGGACAGACCCATCACAAGAGAAGAAGTGATGGAAGCGGTCGCGTCGGCAACAAAAAACACAGCGGCAGGAGCAGACAAGATCCGAAACTCCTTAATTCGCAACCTCAAGGACGAGGCAATAGACCAACTGACCAAATATCTAAACACGCTATGGCAGGAAGGAAGAGTCCCGGCGGAATGGAAACACGCCGTCGTCGTGATGATCCCGAAACCAGGCAAGAAACTACAGATAGAGAACCTCAGGCCGATATCACTCACGTCGTGCCTGGGGAAGCTCTATGAGAAGATAATAACCAGAAGAATCCAAAATCATCTAGAAAAGGAGCAACTGTACCCGGACAGCATGTTTGGGTTCAGAGCCAACCTATCCACGCAAGACGTGCTACTCCAACTCAAGGAAGAAGTGCTCGAAACGATGCCGAAAGCGGGCGAAAACGTGGTCATGGTCATCGACATAAAGGGGGCCTTTGACAACGTGAGCCACGTGGCCATCATGGAGGGCCTGAACAACGCCAACTGCGGAAAGAGAACCCACGACTACGTCAGGGACTTTCTCAGCAACAGAACGGCAGCGGTAGGGCTAGGCGAGCTAAGAAGCGACGCCTTCCACACCCCGTGTAAAGGCACACCTCAAGGCTCGGTCATCTCGCCCGTCCTTTTCAACGTGGCAATGATTGGACTAGCAAACAAACTAAAGAAGATCGAGGGAATTCAGCACGCGATGTACGCCGAAGACATCACGGTCTGGACCACCCGGGGATCCCTAGGCGAAAAACAAGAAAGGCTGCAAGAAGCTGCCACTTGCGTGGAAAATTACACAAAGGAAAGAGGACTGCGGTGCTCGACAGAGAGATCGGAGCTCCTCAGAATCGGCAGGCATCCCACCCAAGCAACCCTGGAAGTCACCCTCGAGGGTCAACTCATACCCGAAAAGAACATGATAAGAATCTTGGGCATGTGGCTACAAGGCAGCCGCAAATGCAGTCACACCATTAGCCTGCTAAGCAAAGCGGCAGAGCGGGTGGGCGGCATGATCAACCGCGTCTCTCAAAAGAGATACGGCATGGGAGAGGAAGACACCCTCAAGCTAGTAAACAGCCTTATAGTCAGCCGAGTTACGTACTCCCTGCCGTACCACGCAACCACCAAGGCGGAAAGAGAACAAGCCGACACCATCCTGAGGAAGGCTTACAAGACGGCTCTCCACTTACCCAGAAACACGTCAACCGAGAAACTGCTACAATTAGGCATCAGCAACACTTTCGACGAACTCGCGGAAGCGCTGCTGGGAGCACAAAAAGTCAGACTAAGAGGCACTCCTGCGGGACGGGCGCTCCTGAAAGGCTGGGTCGGGACACTCGCGGACTGACAGACAGATACGCGGAGATGCCGGACCACCTTAGAGAAACCTTTAACGTTAAGCCCATACCGAGAAATATGGACCCTAACCTTCACGCCAACCGACGCAAGGCTAGGGCGGAGTACGTAGACAAAACGCTAGCCTCGGAAGAAAACACAGTTTACACGGACGCTGCCGTCTACCCGTGCGGGTCAGACCACGCAGCCGCACTGGTAGTCGTAGACAGCAAAGGAAGAATGCTAACGAGCGCCGTAGCAAAAGTCGCGGGCGCAGCGGAGGCCGAGGAAATTGCCGTCGCGCTGGCGGCAGCAGAAGGCTACAGAACCGGTCGCCCACTCAACATACTAACAGATTCGAAAGAAACGTGCAAAAACTATACAAAGGGCAGAGTTAGCAAAACGGCCCTTAGGATACTCGCTCGGGGTAGCCCCTGCAGGGTTGGAAAAACTCAGACATAATTTAATTTGGATCCCAGGCCACGCGGGAATAGAGGGGAACGAAAGGGCAGACAGCTTAGCTCGAGGGGAAGCAATCCGAGCTGGGCAGTCACACGCCCCGGGTCTTCACCTTCAAGCCTGCGAGGGGGGATACACAGAACATTTAAACCTATGCAAAGGCGTCAGGCTTAGATACCCGCCTCCACACAAAGCTCTGACAAAGGAGGAGGCCACTGCTTAGCGCAGATTGCAAACGAACTCCTTCCCCAGTTCATATATACTAAGCAAAATGTACCCATCGCAATACAGGGACACCTGTCCGTGGTGCGGAGCCATACCCACACTCTACCACATCACATGGGAATGCGAACGTAACGAGGCATTTCACAAACACAAACACCCGAGTGCGGAGCAATGGGAGAGCCGTCTCACCAGCAGCGAGTTCACGGCCTAGAGGGCCTTTATAGAGCACGCGACCGGTGCAGCACGACTCAGTGGAGCCTTGGAATAGGGGCTCACCCTTGATGAAAGAAGACTCTAGTCGCCGGCGCAAGCACGAAGACGACGGAGCCTTCGATCCGCGAATCCCTTTGGAAATCAATAAATGTTTTCACTCACTCACTCACTCCTTCCTTTTTATTATTATTTTAATAAAAACCACTTACTTTAACTACCGCTCAGAATTCGTGCTTTCGCGGTGTTAGGTGTCCACCGAGATGTCAAGATCTCAGAGTTACTGCGCACTTTTCTTTCCTCAAAAACGTTTCCTTTCCTCAAAAACGTTTCCTTTCCTCAAAAACGTTTAATTTCCTCAAAGCACTTGCTTTCGCATTCCTCCACGTATGTGCCCCTGAATGTTTTCAGCATGCGTTAGCATATCATCAGAAGCTCGATTTAGTATGCACTGAAACTGAAAACTTGTTTTAAAAATCAGCGCTTCAGGTGTAATAGAGCGCATGAAATTTCGCAAAGAGAAGTTTCCTTTGGTTGCAACGCAACGATATAGATACAGCTTCACCCTCAACCAGTTCGCCTGCACACGTTTTGCATGTTAACACCGAGGGAATGGTGTTTTAAAGCTGCCTTTATTAGCAGTCTGTCCCGCTTTGGATCTTCTTTGCGCCAATTTTACTGTCGAACGGACGTCAAAGCCACAGAAAGGCAATCAATGTGATTTTACTAAAGAAATGAAAAGTGGGTGAGATTGTTCTCTTTATCCCTTTATGGAATAGCTGAGTTATCACTTTCTATTCACTACCTTATGCTATCTTTGTGAGCGTAGAGCGGATTTGAGGTATGAGCTGGATATTTGTGGGGTTGTAAATGGGGAGTGGTGCTTTTTCTCATTTCATCCTGTACCGTCGTGTACAGACCCTTCCAGAGCACTCGAACTCCGTGCCGTCTGCGCTCCGAAGTGCCCAAAGTGACGTCTAGCGGCGGCGCCTGGTTGGATTTACATTGCGCATTTCTGATGCTCAGAAGAAACTCAAAGATGCACAATCTGCACAATGTCGAAACAGGCGCTGCCAATAGGCGTCACTCTGCGCGCTGGGGAGCGCAGACTTCACTGAGTTCGAGCGCTCTGGACAGGTCTGTGCACGACTGTACTCTCTGTCCCGAACCTGTCGCTTCTGCTCTCCAGCTCCTTTCTCACGGCCTGGCGTATCGTCCCCCGCGGGGCGCAGAGCACTTCAAGACCTGGGAGGACGTGGAGACCCGGCTGCGCTCAGAGGACCCGGTAGTGCAGGCCATCGCTGCCATGGAGGAAGGAAAACTCAGGAGAGGCCCTCGCTTTCCGAACTGCATGCCAGAAAATGTGCCGGAAGTCACGCGCTTTTGCAAGGACTACTGGGAGTTTTTGGCCGCCGGCGCAGCCAATAGTAACGCTGGGCGCAACTGCGTCGTCTGCTGTACTGTCTGCTGCGCATGCACAACCGTGCTTAGACTGCGGCCAAGTAGGAGGGGCGGGGGGTGGCGCAGGGGTTAGCTGGCTTCAAAAATTGTGACGTAACCGGCTCTCTTGAGTTCTTTCTTTTCTCCATGATCGCTACCGACCCGGCGACCAGCGTTATGGACCGCAGGAACATAAATTCTTTTGTGTGCAGTGGGGCCGTGCGGGCGCCCGGGATCCGGCGTGGTTCAAATTACCCTGTTTAATAAGAAAGTTTTTATTGTGATGTTTGTGAGTGTTTGAGGGAGGAATGGATTTGAGTGGCGAGTGAAACTGAGCAGTGAGCAGATGCGAGTCCACACTGCCTGAAATCTACTCGCTTACATTCGATCGCGCTGTTGGGTACGAGGTTGTGGTGTCCACCTGAGAAAAGCCGTCCTTTCGTACAATATTTCTTGCTTAGCAATATTAAACCGCCATCAATTTTTTCAGCACAAATGACCAGAGGCAACTCTGAGGAAAGTTCAGATGCGACGCCCTTCAAAACGGAGTTCGAGTGCATCTTTGCAGTAAAGTTTCCGTTAATGAAGTAATGACCAACAAAAAGGTCGTTATAAATGCCACACCAAACATTTGCTGAATATATTAAATGGTGCTTCGCTCACGTAGCCAGTGTGAGTTGTGCTCGCACCAGTAATAATGGGTGATGTCCCAATTCAAACGCCTGCAACATTGGGCCCCGTCAGTCCAAAGCACACTGTGGAGAAATTCTGGTTCTTCATTGCACTGAATCACGCACTAGTTGCAAACGCCGAGCCGTTCCTGAGAGCAATTTGGTGATGATGGTGAAGAATTTTTATGGCGCAAGGGCATCTGTGCCTAAATAGCGCCATGGCATAAGGTTGTTTCTTCTGCTCACTGTGGGGTCAACGACCCATCTGCCAAGCATTTCTCCCTATTTAAGCCGAGCACCAGACCAGGAGAAAGCTTTTGCTCATTTTATCATCGCTGGGTACCCCGCGGCACTGGGGATCGAACCCCGCAACTCCCGCGTGGGAGGCGGGTGCTCAAACGACTAGGCCATCGCTGCGGTACGAAAGTCATTTGCTCTCAGCTGGCTACTGGAGAAAACACACATGACGTGGGTGGTGTCTGTGTTTTGAATGCGCCCCCCAAGCGAAACACACGCTCGCTCCACACGCGCCGGCATTTTCTCTGATGGTTGCTTCCGGTCTGAGGGAGATCGCTAGGACATCCATCTCAAAATCATCAGTAGCGCTAGCTGATCGCTTCCTTTTCTGAACATGGACTGAATCAGTGGACCTAAATCGATTAATTTTGAAATGTGGCACGAGTCCGCACATGACGGCCAGGACGGCAGTAGGCAGTCCGAATGTCAGCTCCGCGTCCATTAGCGCTCACGTAAGCGTTCACAATGTCCACCTTTTCGGCAACAGAGCCTTTAAATTGCACTGGCGCTGTCATTCTCACAATATTCAGGCTGCAACGTTGAAGTTCTAGCCTTTAGGTTGGCGAGGCAACGCTCCTGCATATTTAAGTAATTTGAGACCTGACCCTGCAATCGCAATCTGTCGACCGCACAGCACCAAAAAAAACCCTCAAAAGCAAACGTCAGCGCTTTTGTGAAACTGGCTCTACAAACCACAACC